>NC_056056.1:39193636-39518181 GCF_016772045.2 Ovis aries
CTGTGGGTGTGTCCGGTGGTGAGAGTGAAGTATGATGCTGTAAAGAACAATATTGCATAGGAACCCGGAATGTTAGGTACATGAATCAGGTAAACTGGACGTGGTCAAGCGGGAAATGGCAAGAGTGAACATCAACATTTTAGGAATCAGTGAACTAAAATGGGTGGGAATGGGTGAATGTAATTCAGATGACCACAATATCTACTGCTGTGGGCAAGAATCCCCTAGAAGCAATGGAATAGACCTCATAGTTAACAAATGAGTGCAAAACATAGTACTTGGGTGCAGCCTCAAAAATGACAGAATGATCTTGGTTCTTTTCCAAGGCAAACCATTCAACATCACAGTAATCCAAGTCTACGCCCCAGCCACTGATGTAGAAGAAGCTGAAGTTGGCTAGCTCTATGAAGACCTCAAGACCTTCTAGAACTAACATCAAAAAAAAAAAAAAAAAAAGATGTCCTTTTCATCATAAGCGATTGGAATGCAAAAACAGGAAATCAAGAGATATGAAGTAACAGGCAAGTCTGGCCTTGGAGTACAAAATGAAGTAGGGCGAAGGCTTAAGAGTTCTGTCAAGAGAACACACTGGTCATAGCAAACACCCTTTTCCAACAACACAAGTGATGACTCTACACATGGACATCATCAAATGGTCTATATTGAAATCAGACTGATTATATTCTTTGCAGCTGAAGAAGAAGCAGCTCTATACAGCCAGCAAAACAAGAGTTGGAGCTGACTGCAGCTCAGGTCATGAGCTCTTTATTGAAAAATTCAGGCTTAAATTGAAGAAAGTAAGGAAAACCACTAGGCTATTCAGGTATGACTTAAATAAAAGCCCTTATGATTATACAGTAGAAGTGATTAATAGATTCAAGGGATTAGATCTGGTAGACAGAGTGCCTGAAGAACTATGAACAGAGGTTTGTTGAAATAGCTATGACAAACCTAGGCAGCATATTAAGAAACAAAGACATCACTTTGCCAACAAAGGTCCATATAGTCAAAGCTATAGTCTTTCCAGTAGTCATGTACAGATGTGAGAGTTGGACCATAAAGAAGGCTGAGTGCTAAAGAATTGATGCTTTTGAGTTGTGGTGCTGGAGAAGACTCTTGAGAGTCCTCTGAACAGCAAGGAGATCAAACCAGTCAATTCTAAAGGAAATAAACCTTGAATATTCATTGGGAGGACAGATGCTGAAACCGAAGCTCCAATACTTTAGCCACCTGATGACTCGTTGGAAGAGACCCTGATGCTGGGAAAGACTGAAGGAAAAGGAGAAGGGGGCGACAGGATGATATGTTGAGATAGCATCACCGACTCAATGGACACAAGTTTGAGCCAACTCCAGGAGATAGTGAAGGATAGGGAAGCCTGGCATGCTGCAGTCCATTGGTCACAGAGAGTCGGCCATGACTTAGTGACTAAACAACAAGAATAAAGAGGATAACTGAGAGTTCATTATAAAGTTGTGTTCATTTTCTCAGCATATTTATTACCTTTAGGATATGAAGCTTATAGAGCTGATGAAAGTTTGGATAATTGATACTTATTCATATATATGGCAGAAAGTGTTTAACTTCATTTGGCTATTAATTAAATGTTAGATATTGTAAATCCTTTGGGGATAAGTCAAAGATCAATTAGATATAGATCCTGACCTTCACGTATAGCTAATAATCTTAAACTTTGATGCAGAAGGAAAACGTCAATAAAATACCCCGGGAATACAGAGAAAGGAGAAATTAGCTGTGGTGAAAGGAAATTAGAGCACAGGAGCTGTCCTTGAGGGGCTGGTGGGATTTGAACCCAGGGAGCTAGAGTGGAGAAGGTTGTCTAGGTTCAGACTGTGATTCAGGGCTTTGTGTAAAATACTTTCATGGGCTGGGTTACGTCATTGTTTCTGTGGGATTTGTTTTTTATGATTATTTTCTTTTTTTCTGCCAAAACACATTAGGAAGGAGATGAGGGCTGCTGAGCTCACAGGGCCAAGGAGCAATCAGGACCAGCACGCATGCCCAGAGAATCAGAGCCCCCTTTAGCTTGCCCTGGCCAGCTTGGAAGCTCCTATAGGTCTAACACAGCCTGCTAGGTCTCAAGGGTCCCCAGGTTGTCATTGCATTTCAGGTCTGCCTTCTAGAGGTGAAAGTATGACTCCCATAAGAATACTGGATGAAACTGGAAAAATTCAACTACTTGTCTTCCCTTGCTATTAGCTATTCTTTCTTGATGATTTACTGACTTGGGCTTTAGTTTTTTCCTCCAGAATTGTAGGACGTCACTTTACAAACACTTATTGCATTTGTTTTGTGCGTGGAGTCCTATGCTAGATGCTGGGGCCTGGGGTCAACCATACCCCACAGTCTTGGACGTAAGACCCCTGGTGCATTTTGGCTGAGGTGGCTGCCACATCACCTTCCAAAAAGCAAATGCAGAGCCAGCAGCAGAAGAAAGGGTAATAACTCTGCTAATTGAACATGATGAGTGAAGGGAACATTCTTCACCTCAGGGCAAACAGAGCAACCTCATCGAGAGTTTCTTGCCCTATTTTTCTTGGGGAGTATAAGACACAGCTGCACACAATAGAACCACAGCCAAATTGGAACCGGGGGAGCTAGCCACGGTGCTTTCTCTTGAAGGATTAAGAAGAGGCTTTTGTGGATGTCAGGAGAGTTTTTTCCCTCCCTTAGCTGTGCACAGCAATGTAATTTCCTCCACTGATTTCTGGGCAGAAAGTTAGCATTCCAACAAGATGCGCTTTAATTGATTGCAGTTATTAAATCCCTTAGCTTACAAGCTTATAGTTCAGGATATAAGAGCCACATGGAATTTTAATCATTATCTTTTTTTCTGTATGAAGGAAATTTGACAAAGGCATTGGGAAGAGGAATGGTGAGGGGGTGGTGCTCACTTTGCATGCAACCTACCTTAGGGATTAAGGAAAATGAACTGATATCTCTTTGGATCCCACTAAGCTTGCAGACCTGTACTCTGGCTTCTAAACTGATGAATGCCACATTGAGGGAAGCCAGCTATCCCAGGAGTAGTCAGAGGACTAGGAAAAGCTCTGGGCAGGCACTGCTCCCCAGGGATGCTCCTTCTCACCATTAGCCTTTAACGCCTCTAGGCCACACATGACCAGATCTGCTTATTGGGCAATTTACGATGGAATCTAAGACATTTTTCTCCTTTCCAATGATGAGGATCTAATATCCTATACAAGGCCAGAATACTAGCATACTGGAGGGGGCTCCAGTATATTTTCTTTATTGCCTGGCAAGTCTTTAGGTAACATTGTTTTAAATTAAAGGAAAATGTAATACTTCAGCATCAGTCTGTTCCTAGAATCACTGATTGTTTGGAGAATGTGGCAAATTCATCCCTATCCACACACAAAAAGCATTGTCTCTTCAGGGAGAAGAGATCCAGCAAGTGTCTGTTTTGGAGGAAAAATCAGTACCTCAAGGCTCCAAATAATTGTACTGAGAAAACCATTTATGTTCACATCTCAATTTTTTCTTGCAGGGAGAAAACCTTCCAAAAACCATTGTGCCTCCGGCTGTCAGTTCAGATCAGTTCCTGTTTATCCTTGGTTAAGAAAGAGCCAAAGACCTCCCTCTTTGCTGCTTCATAGCAATGGGAGTCTAGGCCTGATGTAGTTCTGCTCTGTGGGGGCCTGAGCCTGGGGCCAGCCCAGGCAGCTCTCTGTCCCACCCTGCCACCCAGCCCACCTGGTCACTCACCTCACTTTCCTCAGCAGGGGGTGGAGGGACCTCCTTGATGATCTGAAAAGGGGGGAAAAAAAAAGAACAAATGAGTAGAAATCTCCAGCCACCTGCTTTCCAAAGGTGCCTGGGTGGGGTGGCCATAATTACCGCCGTAATGGGTTCAAGCAAGGCAGGTGTCTTTCTGGGCAGAAAAACTCAGTAATTACAGCATGATCCACCTGAGGGCTCCACACTCAACTGTGCCTCTTATAGTTTTGTATAGGGAAATAATCCACAGGTTCCAGTTTCATCTCTTACCCCAGGTAAAGTCCTGCAAATGTATTCACTCATTTATTCATCTAGTCATTCCTGCATCAACTCATTCACCAATCCACCCAAACCGCTACACATCTAACAGAAATGGTACACAACAGGAGTTAAGACAGTACTGCAGAGGTCAGTCAGGTATGGGCCACACAGACTGTTGGCAATCCCATTAACTGTTGCTGGCCCCAGGTGGTACTCATGGAGGGAGGGTGTTGACAGTCAGGCAGACTGATTCCCAACAGAAGACAGCCAAGAAGGGGTAACCAGGGATTCCTTTCAGGGCCTCGAAACTGAAGAGGTACAAAGATTTACATATCAATATTCTAAGACTGGACTCCGCAAATACCACATCATCTGGGTTAAAGAGAGATGTGTGGTCACTTTGGGAAGGCAAGCAATTGGGAGCCGCTTCTAACCAATGAGAGGATGGGTAACACATGGGAGAAGGACAAGCAAGGAGGACAGAGGGGTGGCAGTAAGCCACCTGTCTTCATTTTTATCTCCAACTTGTACAGCCCGTTCATAAAAGGAAAGCTCTTGCCACCTTTAAGTTAATTCTGTTTAAAATTTTTTACAAGGTAGTTTGGCCATTATTTACTCTGACTCTACCACATGAAAAAGCTGGCTTAAAACTCAGCATTCAAAAAACCAAGATCATGGCGTCTGGTTCCATCACTTCATGGCAAATAGATGGGAAAAGGTGGAAACAATGGCAGATTTTATTTTTTGGGCTCCAAAATCACTGCAGCGGTGACTGCAACCACGAAATTTAAAGATGCTTGCTCCTTGGAAGAAAAGCTATGACAACCCTAGACAGTGTGTTAAAAAGCAGAGACATTACTTTGCTGACAAAGTACGTATAGTCAAAATTATGGTTTTCCCAGTAGTCATATGTGGATGTGAGAGTTGGACCATAAAGAAGGCTGAACACTGAAGAATTGATGATTTCAAACTGTGGCACTGGAGAAGGCTCTTGAGAGTCCCTTGGACAGCAAGGAGATCAAGCCAGTCAATCCTAAAGGAAATCAACCTTGATTATTCACTGGGAATACTGAAGCTGAAGCTCTAATACTTTGGCCACCTGATGGGAAGAGGCAACGCATTGGAAAAGACCCTGATGATGGGAAAGACTGACGTTAAATGAGGAAGCAGGCGGCAGAGGATGAGATGTTTAGATTGCATCACCGACTCAGTGGACATGAATCTGAGCAAACTCCAGGAGATAGCGAAGGACAGGGAAGTCTGGCATCTTGTAGTCCACAGGGTTGCAAGGAGTGGGACACAACTACCACATCCCTCGGAGCCTCCCTCCTCTCACACTCCAAACTTTATTATCAGAATGTTGGGATCCCAACATGCAGTCCTTTTCCTGAGAATTCTGGAAAACACAAAGTCATTATGTATCTTTTGATGTGTTAGCATCAGCGCTGGCCTGAACCACTTTGTGGATGGGTGCTCAGGTGCTGTCCATGGGACCAGTTTCTTAATCTGATTGGAGAGCTCTACCGGCTGCAGAGCAGGCTGCCTACTAGGCAGCTCTTCCTCCCCATCCCTCCTACTAAGCACATCCCATCTTTCATTCAGTGATTATTCTGGGGCCTCATTTGGGCTCTGATCCCCACTGCTGTCACTCATGCTACCACTATCTGTAATGTCATCTCTGTATGCTGAGATAGGCTACTCACTTGAGGCTCTATTAACATCAGCCAGGTGACTGAACCTTCAGTCACCTAAAAGGATGGTATTCAATTAATCAAGAGGCAGAGGTGATCATTTCAAACTATTGTTGCATTTGCTTCCATTTCCTGGCCATTGTGAGAAAACTGCTGAAGGTGTTTATAAAGTACAAAGTTATGACTTTTCTCACCCACTCAACACTGACTCCAAACTCCTTTAAAAATAATCTCTGAGGAGGGTCATTACTGCCCAATGCAGACTTCCCATCATCCCAGAGGCAGTGGTGATTTTCAAATAGGAAATGGAAGGAGGAGTGAGGAGCTGGGGACAGCAATCTGGCATGCATCTCTTCTCTCAGGGCAGTCTTACGGAAGGGAGTGAGAGGAGGGCAGGAAATGTGGGGACACAGACAGATGTCGACAAGAGTGCTGTGAGCTATGTGCTTGCTGAGTACCCGAGGTGAACAGAGGTTCGGTGCAGAGCAGCTGGGCTTTTGTCTTCAAAATGCAATCAGCCTCGTCCATTGCTGCATGGAAGTACAGAGTAGTTGTCACTTGTGAGCCCCAGACCTGCCTCTTTCTGACTGTGAAGATCAGACAGGTCCCTGAACCTCCTTGAGCTCCACTGTCCACTTCTGTGAAATGGGAGCAATAACACTAACTTTGCAGGAACTGAGTCACGGTGAGCAATAATGTTTGCTCTGAAACAGGGTGGGTGCTCAATAGATGGTGCATACTATTATTAGTCCCCTTTCCCTTTCTTATAGTCACTGTTTCTTGCTTTTATCACATCTTTAATGAGGGTTTCACTTAACACTGCCCACACTCCCCTCCCCTTCCCTCCGCCCCTCGTATACTGAATGACTATGTATCGTGATTTCCAGATGGTGCAGCCTACAAGCCAGAACTTCATAAAATGAGTGGGGTAGGAGGCTGGTGTTCAGACAGTGGCCACGGGGCCTGACAGTGGTCAGGGTCTTCACAGGGGTCAGAAGCAGTGTGTTTTACCACGTATTTTTAAGCACATGACATCAGCCAGGAAGTGCAGATATCAGCCAAGTGGCCCACCACTCAGACCAACCCATCTGTGAGCTTATGTTCACAGTGTCTTATTGGATATTCATTGAATTTTATAGCCAACAATGTCCCAAGGGGAACCCCAAAGACAAAGCAAAATGCAAGATTTATTAAGTGTTAATCAAAAGCAGACTAATCTATAATCTAGATCCCACTCTGACATACTTGTAAACTGGCCACCTGAGCCTCTGAAAAAATGCCACCATGTTCAGGTAGACAGGATTTAAGCACTTCCATCTGGCCTCCTGGGTTGGGTGTCTGGCTGTATTCAGTGGGAATGAAGAAGACTTCCTATTGCCTCCAGCACTGCCTGCCGCCCCCTAAACTCCACTCCCCCTCAACCCCACCCTGAAGTGATGGCAAAAGAGCATCTCAAAGTGCGATCCAGGCAGGCTGAGTTGAAGTCATATGATTACTCCAAGCCTTGAAGCTGGATGGGCTGCCTGTGAGTGAGCCAAACCTTCATACCAAGACCAGCGCCTGGGCCACCCAATGGAGTGCTCTGAGTACACAGCCACATCAGCCCTCCCCACCTCACCCGCCCGAGGGCCCGAGTCCAGGTGGCCTGGAGGAGCAATTGGGCAACAGCCTGCTTTGCTCTCCAGCCTACAGCCCACTGCGGCCTTGCTGCACAGAGTGGCCCAGGCTCACAGGATAAAATGCAGACTGCCCTGGCCCCCACAAGACCTGGCCCCCCACTTCCCTACCTCACTCCTCTCCACCTCCCTCCCCTTCACTTCTGCACTTCAGCCTCCTGGCACCTTCCTGTTCCTTCCACGCACCTGACTGCTTCTCACTGGGAGCATCTTCCACCTAAATGCTTGCTGTGTTCCCTGCTTTGTCTGCACGTCTGCAGGTCTCCGTTATGGGGTCTCACACAACCCAGTATTTTCTATCATACTTTTAAATGTTATTGAAAGTTAATTGCATAATTCCTGGGCTTCTATCTAGTATGACTGGAGGATCTTTATTTCTTACAAGAATGCACACAAGAAGCTGCTGAGCACTACCAGACTTAGGCTTGATTTGGGCCACTTCCCTTCTTAGAAGGTTCTGGAGCTTCCTCTTGGATTTGGGTGGGCTTGTCAGCTCCTTCCTCATTAGGAGGGACAAAGAGAAGATGGATAAGGGTGAAGAAATCCTTAACGAAATGTTTAAGAGGAAAATCCCTCAACAGACATATTTGTAAGCGTATCATGGCAGGACTGGGGAGAACTCTGGTCTGTGATGTCTGGAACAGAACTGTCTCTGAAGTATGCTTGTATATATTTTAGATTTTTTTGGTTATGATAAAATTCACATAACATTAACCACTTAAAAGTGTGAGCCAATTATATTGGGTGTACCAACTGCTATCAGGTAAATGTGAAGATGCTGTCCAGTTGTCAGTAGTGACCTGGAAGAAATACACAAAATTCTCTCTCTCACACACACACCTCATCTGCTTTCTCACTTCTGTTTTCCCCTGTGCAATGCAATTACATATCACACTTGTGAGCATGTGTACTTTTCTTCACTAAAGCATTTACTATAGCATCCTTAACACAAATGTGTGTCCTGGTTGAAGAAGCCAGGATTCAGGGAAGGAGGAAAATCTTAAGCTTTGGTAGAACTTGTGAAGACGTGAGAGACAGAAGACACCCAGAGAGCAAAGGGAACAGAGGGACCCCCTCTGTTTCATCAGAGACCACACTGGAGAACACAAAGAAAGGAGAATGGAACTCATGGGACCCATCATTTGCTTTACAGGGGATTAGAGGCATGTGGCATGGATGAAGAAAAGGCTATAATGCTGACAGCAGCAGAAAAACACATTTGTGGCATTTTTTTCTTATTTGGAATCACACAAATAGTTTTTTTTTTGTTGTTAAGAAAAGAGGACCCTGGCAAGACATCAAAAGCTGGGTTTCTATTTTAAGCCAGTGCAGAAGGAATAACAAGACAATGAGTCACAGCCATCCACCTCTGTTGTTGTGATACTTCGTCCTAAGAATGTCCTTCCTTCCGTCCTGTTAACTCAAAAGCATGGGGCTACATCATATTCAAATCCATCACGAAACTTCATGTGTTTGTATTTTAAAAATTGAGGCATAGAGCTATTTATACTGTAGCATTATTTTAATTGGGCTTCCCTGGTGGCTCAGACAATAAAGAATCTGCCTGCAATGCAGGAGACCTGGGTTCAATCCCTGGGTTGGGAAGATTCCTTGGAGAAGGGAATGGCAACCCACTCCAGTATTCTTGCCTGGAGAATCCCACGGACAGAGGAGCCTGGTGGGCTACAGTCTATGGGGTTTTAAAGAGTTGGACATGACTGAGTGAATGACTAAAATACACACATTACTTTAATTAAGAATTTAAAGCATTTAAAATGCCAGAAAATTTTAGTGTATTATTAATGTTAAAAAATGTGTTACTTTAGAAGGCTTTTGGTGTTCTGTTCTGAACCTATTTCCCTCACTAGGCTGTTACTTTCATGGGGCTAAAATTCCATAAAGAACTGACATTTTAATTTATTTATTTTGCTTTTATTTTTAAATTTATTTTTTAATTGGAGGGACATCGCTTTACAATATTGGGATGGTTTCTGCCATAGAATGTCGCAAATCAGCTGTAATATACATGTATCGCCTCCTTCCCTCCCCCCAGCCCTCGAGGTCATCACAGAGTGCCGGGGTGGTCTCCCTGCGTTAAATGACAACTGCTCACCAGCTATCTTGTTTACACATGACAGTGTATATGTGTCCACGCTACTTTCTCCATTTGTTCCACTCTCTCATCCCCACTGTGTCCATAAGTCTGGTTTCTCTATCTGCATATCCACTCCTTCTCTGCAAACAGATTCACTGATACCATTTTCTTAAATTTCATATATGTGTTAATACATGATATTTGTTTTTCTCTTCCTGACTTACTTCATTCTGTATAACAGGTTCTAGAACTCACTAGAACTGACTCAGATCCATTCTTTTTTATGGTTGAGTAATAGTCCATGGTATATACGTACCACAGCTTCCTTATCCATTCATCTGTCGACGGACATCTAGGTTGCTTCCACGTCCTAGCTATTGTAAATAGTGCTGCAATGAATACTGGGGTACATGTGTCTTTTTCAATTATGGTTTTCTCAGGGTCTATGCCCTGTAGTGGGATGTATGGTAGTTTTTTATTCCTAGTTTTCTAAAGAATCTCCATACTGTTCTCGATAGTGGCTGTATCAGTTTTTATATTCCCACCAACAGTGCAAGAGAGTTCCCTTTTCTCTGTATCCTCACTACCATTTACTGTTTGGAGATTTTTTGATGATGACCATTCTGACTGGTATGAGGTGATACCACATTGTAGTTTTGTTTTGCATTTCTCTAATAATTAGTGATGTTGAGCATCTTTTCATGTGTTTATTGGCCATCTGTATGTCTTCTTTGGAGAAATGTTTGTTTAGGTCTTCTGCCCATTTTTTGATTGGGCTGTTTTTCTGATATTGAGCTGTATGAGCTGCTTATTTATTTTGGAGATTAATCTTATGTCAGTTGTTTGATTTGTAATTATTTTCTCCCATTCTCCCATTTTAACCTTGTTTATTTCTTCATTTGCTGTGCAAAAGCTTTTAAGTTTAATTAGGTCTCATTTATTTATTTATTTTTGTTTTTATTTCCACTACTCTAGGAGTAGGGGTCAAAGAGGATCTTGCTGTGATTTATGTCAAAGAGTGTACTACCTATGTTTTCCTCTAAGAGGTTTATAGTTTCCGGCATTAAACATTTAAGTCTTTAATTCATTTTGAATTTATTTTTGTGTATGGTGTTAGGAAGTATTCTTGTTTCATTCTTTTACACGTGGCTGTCCAGTTTTCCCAGCATCACTGACTGTAGAGGCAGTCTTTTCTGAATTATATATTTTTGCCTCTTTTATCAGAGATAAGGTGCCCAAATGTGCAGGAGTTTATCTCTGAGCTTTTTGTCTTATTCCATTGGTCTATATTTTTATTTTTGTGCCAACACCATACTCTCTTGATGACTGTAGCTTTGTAATATAGTCTGAAATCAGGAAGGTTGATTTCTCCAGCTCCATTTTTCTTTCTCAAGATTGCTTTCGCTGTTCAGGGTCTTTTGTGTTCCATATAAATTGTGAATTTTTTTGTTTTAGTTCTATGAAAAATGCCATTGGTAGGTTGATAGGGATTGCACTGAATCATAGATTGCTTTGGGAAGTATAGTCATTTTCACAATATTGATTCTTCCAATCCAAGAACATGATATATCTCTCCATCTGTTTGTATTGCTTTTGATTTCTTTCATCAGTGTCTTATAGTTTTCTGCATATGGGTCTTTTGTCTCTTTAGGTATATTTATCCCTAGGTATTTTATTCTTTTTGTTGAAATGGTGAATGGGATTGTTTACTTTATTTCTCTTTCTGAGTTTTCATTGTTAGTGTATAGGAATGCAAGGGATTTCTGTGCATAAATTTTATATCCTGTGACTTTACTGTATTTATTGATTAGCCCTAGAAATTTTCTGATGGCATCTTTAGGGTTTTCTATGTATAGTGTCATGTCATCTGCAAACAGTGAGTTTTGCTTCTTCTTTTCCAATCTGGACTCCTTTTATTTCTTTTTCTTCTTTGATTGCTGTGACTAGGACTTTCAAAACTATGTTGAATAATAGTAGTGAGAATGGGCACCCTTGTCTTCTTCCTGATCTTACAGGAAATGCTTCAGTTTTTCACCACCGAAAATAATGTTTGCTGTAGGTTTATTATGTTGAGATATATTCCCTCTATGAAGTTTTTTTTTTTTATCATAAATGGCTATTGAATTTTTGAAGTGACATTTTAAGAAACACCCTTCAAGTTATGGGAGAAATAATGGTATTTAGAGAACTTTTGGTGTATCTGCTACTTAACCATTGTTAATTTTGTAAAGAGCACAGGAAAGACAAATGACAGGCCCTGACTTTCTCAACTGGTTTTTGGTCTTTTGTGCTTTCTATGCATAGTAGAACACCTAGGAATCTGAGTAATAATATTCCTTGAGTTTTGGATAATTTTCAATTGTGAACTCAGGTGTAGTTTGCATTTACCTATGGGAGTCTTATGAAGACTCAGCTAAGGGATCCGCCTGCCGGAGGAGATTCAAGTTTCATTTTGCAGATTCCTAAGTACTTCTAAACTGTGAATCCCTTTCTCTTAGTTTGTAATTTATAGAACCCAAAGTAATATATATTTGAACTCTAAAACTGAGAGGTTGTTGTTTTGAATGTTTAGTGACACACACACACACATCAAACTCATAGCCCATCCTTTTACTCAAAGTCTCAGCTGTAGGCAGAAGATTCAGTCCTACCCTCAAACTTGTATGGACTTATGTAAAGCTATGAAACCAAACGTCTAGGTTATTGAGATTAGAAAATCACCACTGCTTTAGGGTCAGCTAAGCACCTAATTTCCAGAACCTTCTTTATTTTGTCCCTGGAAATGTCTGTTTTCTTGTGATTCTGGTTATGCACTTAAAACAAACTTTTATTATACATTTTTTCCAGGAATTTGTTTTTATTTTGCTGTGAGGTCAAGTGTATCACCAGCTGGGAGTAATCAATTTTTTGTAAATGATTACCTCCTGCATGCTCAGGAGGCATGCTAAGTTGCTTCAATCATATCTGACTCTGTTCAACAGTATGGACTGTAGCCTGCCAGGCTCCTCTGTCCATGGGATTCTCCAGGCTAGAATACTGGAGTGGGTTGCCATTTCCTTCTCCAGGGGATCTTCCCAACCCAGGGATCGAATCTGTTTCTCTTACATCTCCTGCATTGGCAGGCAGGTTCTTTATCACTAGCGCCACCTCAGAGGGGTTAACTCAAATAAATGTATTTAGATGCTTAAAGTCATTTGGAGCTTTTGATTTAAAACATTGCATATTATGGGACTTCTGGACTGATACCTTAATTCCAACTCTTTTGCTACTTCCCTGGCCTTACAGCTCAGTTGGTATAGAATTCGCCTACAATGCATGAGGCCCTGGTTCAATTCCTGGGTCGGGAAGATCTGTTAGAGAAGGGAGAGGCTACCCACTCCAGTATTCTTGGGCTTCCCTTGGGGCTCAGCTGGTAAAGTATCCACCTGCAATTTGGGAGACCTGGGTTCGATCCCTGGGTTGGGAAGATTCCCTGGAGAAGCAAAAGGCTTTCTCACTGCAGTATTCTGGCCTGGGGAATGCCATGGACTGTATAGTCCATGGGTCGTAAAGAGTTGGACACGACTGAGTGACTTTCACTTTCACTGACCTCATAAGTTCTGTGTGAGGAGAAGCCATCAGAAGAGAGCTGTGTATAGAAGAAATGCCAATGAGATCTGAAAAGCCATATAACAAAAGGCTTTAGTCTCATGGATGGAAGGAGATGCTTGCTCTTTTGCTTTTACAATCTAGACTTCAATTCTGATTCCTTAACCTTATAATAAATATCTTTCTAATTAAAATCAAGAAACCAAGGGACACTAGGCAATGCAATGTGGAGAATGTCCAGCAAGTATGAGGTACTAGCTGATGACAGATAATGAATCTTACTATACAAACAGTATAAATGTAATAGAAACCTCACAGCTGATTAAAGCTGGCCAAGTACTGCTTGAATTCAATCAATTTACACTGTAAAAGTTTAGCAAAGGCTACTGCCAAGGGTGTTGATCTAGAATGTAGTACAAGACATTTTCAAAGAAATGAGCTCAACTTTTTTTTGTCTTTTGCATTTGGAACTCAAATTCCAAATAATTCTTGGCCTTTCATCATATCTCCCTTAAGACTGGAATTATTTCAAAGGCAAAACTCATCCATAACTCAAGAGAGAATGGTGGCAAGAATTTTAACATCAGTTGATAAGGCCCAAATGACTTACATGGTAATTCAAAAAAACGGTTATGCATAGTCTCCAGTAGACAATGTGCCAGGCACTGCAAAACTGAGACAGTTTTTAAAAAATCCACAAATTCAGATTCCCTGAAGCTTGGAGGAGCATCTTGTCTGCCTTGGTTATGAGCAAGGTGATTCCAGCCACAGGGAGTGGCTGTGGATCTCATCAGGACACACACTGAGCAAGGATGAGGGGTGATGTTCACAGTGTGTTTGGGCTTGTTGGCATTGACGTACCCTTTCAGAAGGGCAGGAATGGGGCCATTCTGAGGAACCCAGGAATATGACTTTCAGCCAGTTCAGCATTCTCTGGGATTATGTTTCCCAAACAGTCTTTGGCAGAATGTTAGTATCCTTCCAGACATCAGTATGTCTATCGGTGTTTGGGAAGGACTAGTGTCCATCTAGGTGCTGGTATGTGAATGGGTGGGGATAGGACTAGGCCAAGGGGAAGGGGCTCCAGGGTCAAAAGAAGCTTAGGTGGATGTTGTTTAGAAATGTTGCCACTGACTACTTGCATCATATTTTGATGTGTAACCAGATTTGAGGATCACAGGCCAGGACATGTTGAAGGGGAGGAGCAGATTCACTTATACTAGGTGAGAATAAAAGGGAGTAAACTTAGAGCCAACAAGGTTCCAATTTTCTAATTTTTCACATGAGGAAATGAATTTAAAAGATTTTCCTTTAACTGATGGATGATAATCTCATACTGGAACCCCGTTGTCTTTAATGACGGCTCGTCTCTTCCCAGCTCACTCGGGGGCATGAGGATGGTGGTGGGTGGGTTCCCAAGCAAGTGTCAAGGCCAGCTCTGCAGGGATGAGGGAAGCCATGAAGGCAAGGTGGAGATGACAACAGACTGGGTGTTTGGGGCTTGAGGTGCAGGGCAGGCCACGACAGAGCTCTGTGTAATCTTGCAAGCTTCAGAGCAAGGCGTGTTCAGATGGGAGTGGGTGGAGGCTGGAAAGGGGTCCAGAAAGCACGATGAATCTAGGCCTAAAATGCCTGGCTAAGGAGCTGCTTGTACTTGTTAGGTTTCTATTAAATAAACTTCAATAAATCCCTTTGGTGATGTGAGGCTTGGTTGTCTGGCCCTGAAAATTAAATATTATGCTTAAAGGTGTGGAGGGCATTATTTGAAGACTTTATTTTTATTTCAATTTAAGGCATATCAAGTTCCTGATTAGTTTTCATCCCTTGGAATTTGTCACTGGTGATGACAAAGGGGCTTATTTGTTGAGCTACCCTGGAAATTCAATAAGGGAATTAAACATGATCCTTTACATAATTCTTTAAAAACTGTTCATAAAATACCTACAAGGTCGTTAAAAACAAAGCAAAGCAAAAGGGAACTGACTTTTGTTTATATTGAGAGAAATTCTCAATACAAGCACATAATCTTTTCCCAACAAACTGAATAAAAATATTTGCTATTATTTGAGTAGAAATATAGCAATTTGATTTCACCTAAATAGCGTGGTTTAATTAGCTGGGTCACAGAAGAACTGCGACTCTCTAGCAGGATCTCTTTGGAGTAGGAAATGGCAACCCACTCAGTATTCTTGTCTGGAGAGTTCCATGGACAGGGGAGCCTGGTGGGCTACAGTTTGTGGGGTCACAAAGAGTTGGACACAACTGAGCGACTAAGCCCAGCACAGCAAGATCTCTTACTTTCTTTCTAGTTGTGGAAAAAAAAACGCACAACCTACTCTTAACCATTTTGAAGTGTACAGTTCAGTAGTGTTAAGTATATTCACATTGTTAGGCAACCAAGCTCCAGAACTTTCTCATCTGGCAAAATACAGTAGGATCTTTTGGCTCAGGGCTCCTGACCCCATTTACCTTTCAATAAAATAGGCACATTTCTAGGATTATATTTAAGAAGCAGATATAAAAGTGCTTTGTTACGCAATGTTTGATACATATAAAACCATGTGTTAACAGACATGTAATTTATGAAACCTAATAATGATGATGCAAACACTCATGAGACTACCAGGCCCTACAGTTCTACTGTTTGTGAGTTCCTTGCATATCCCCAAGATGATTTAGCTTTTTAGTTTAGTTTGGAAAACATATGAATTACATGCCAGGCACTGCACTCCTCTGAAGGATGATTTTCTGTGACTAGTTTCTCCCTCCCCTGGAGGGGTTCATTGTATAGTGACAGGAACATATATATGAATGAATCACTGTGTTAGGATGAAACAGTTCTCTAGTCCAGTGGTATCCAATCTTTTTGGCACCAGGGACAGGTTTCATGGAAGACAATTTTTCCAAGGACGGCGAGGTTGGAGGGATGGTTTTGTGATGATCCAAGCTCATCATATTTAGGGTTCATGCTCCTATGGGAATCCAACGTGGCCACTGATCTGACAGGAGGCAGAGCTCAGGTGGTAATGTGAGCAACAGCGAGTGGCTGAAAATATAGATGAAGCTTCCTTCACTGGCCTGCCTACTGCTCACCTCCTGCTGTGCAGCCCTGCTTCTAACAGGCCATTGACCAGTGCTGGTCTGAGGGTTGGGGACCCCTGCTTTAACAGATGTGTGAAAAAAGTGCTATGAAAACCAAGGAAAGTTGAAGCTAATTCTCCCAGGTGGGAAAAAGGAAAACTAGTTAGATGGAGTAATCATGAGCAGGACTTCAAAGAGGAATTGTAGACAGAATAGATAAAGACTATGAGAATATTTCAGCAAGTGGAAACAACAGAAAGAGACCAATAATAACTACATGATATGTTCAAGGAGCCCCAAAGAACAGAGTGAGCCTGGAGACCGCTCTCCTTCCATTTGGCTACTCAAAGAACTTTGAGATTTATAAGTAACAGTCTTGAACTGGGCATGGTTAATGTCTGCAGAACTACACTCCTGGCTTCCAACAGCTTATGTCTATAGGGGAAGATTGACAAGCAAACAATCAGTAAGAACAGCATGGTTGGTGGCACGAAGAAGCCCTCACGGGGTGCTTAGGGGTCCATGCACACAGAGGGGGGAGGCTGGGAGGTGAGGCTGGAGAAGGGGGTTGTGGCCAGACTGGGAAGGGTCTACACATGCCAAGTCAAGGAATTTGATGTCTATTTTAGAGAACTTGAACAGTCATGAGGATTTGGGGCTGGGAAGGGAGTGGGATCACGAACTGTTTCCTTGTTTGTTTGTTTTTTTTAAGGAAAAAAATCTAGTGATGGTAGACTAAAAGAGCAGTTAGAAAGTTACTGCAATAGTTCAGGTGGGAGATGCAGAACCTTAGTCTAGGGCAATGACATCCATCCATTCACTCATTCATTCATTCCAAACTATTTGTTAAGCAACTCCTGAGTTCTAGGTATTATACTTGGGCTGGGGTAGAGGATGTGGACAGAAGTGCCAGATGAGACGGGGTGTGAGAGAAGAGGATGCTCTATACACAATTCCGAAGTGAGAGAAAACAAGAAGAGAGAGAGAAGACATTGGCAATCACTCTGCTGTCTCTAGTTTGGGCAGCCCCGAGGATGATGACATATCCATTGATGAAGACCAGTTCCGGGGTCAACAAGTTTAATTGGGACATGTTGTGAGGATGGGTAGAGATGCCCATGTTTGAGAAAGCTACTCGGTCCTGATACTATAGACCTGATCTTTTGAAGCCAAGGCCAGAGAAGGGTGGCCACATTGAGAAGCCATCAGCATATCCATTGTAGCCGAAGTCATGAGCATTGGTGATATTGTCAGAGACAATGTGTAGAGAAGGCTGAAGACAGTCTCAAAGAACAAGAGGTGAGCAGCAGCAGCAGGAGACAGAAGAGTCAGCAGCAGCCAGCAGGGGAGAGAGTTTAAAGGAGAGAGTGCCCACTGCTGAAAGAACTAGAGTAGGAAGAGAAATGAGCACGCCTGGCTGGGAGTTCAGGCTTGCAAGGGATGGACTAGAGAAACAATGGTGATGGAGCCCAGGGTGCAGCAGGCTGAAGAGTGAATGGAAGAACAGTCTGCTCTGCAGAGAAGTTTTCAGATGAGAGAGAGGGAGAAGGAATAGGGCAGCTTGATGGAGGAATAAGCTATGACACATTTGTAAAGGCTGAAGGAGGCCAGCAGGCAGCGGCGAGGAAGGCAGTGGAAAGGATGAAGATACCATAGGCAGAGGTGGGTGGGGCAGAACAGGATGAAAGACATGAGGGGCAGGAGAGGGAGAGGGGCCAGTCTGCCTCCGGGGAAGGGAGGGATGCTGGAGAAGGATGCACACAAGCCTGTTTGAAGTGGAAGGTTTCTCACAGGATGGTTTCCATCTTCCCACTGAGACAGAAGAGCAGGTTGTCTGTTGAGAGTGAAAGGGCCAGAGCAGCATAGACATCTCCAGGGGAAGGAGAACAGTCTGGGAGAGACACTGTGAGGGTGGAATCTGGGGCTCCATACGGATGAGGTCAGAGTTTGCTAAGCAATTCAAAGGACCGGTAAATGTGCCCTGGCTTCATCAGTGTGCTCAGGCCATTATTTTCTGAACGGATCAACATCTTGGGAGCAGGAGAGAAGACTTACAATTGCTCTGTTCAGGTGCAGGAAGGGGGCAGGGCAGGCGGAGAAGGAGTTATGGAATCGAGAGTGTTCCTGAGAGTGGCAACATGGGGTCAGTAGGTTAAGAGACCATGTAAGCATTTGTTCTATCCCCAGATTTTTGATTTGGAGGAGTCAAGTCCCCACTACTAATCAGGGATCTATCAGTGTCTGGTGACCTGCTGAAATTTAGGCCAGAGGTGATGGCCTTTCCCTGTGTACATGAAGCTACCACCCTCACTGGACTGCAGGCTCTTGTTAGGGTGCTGGCTCTTGGCTGGGACGATGGTAGACACCCAGGGTTACCTACGCTTTCTTCATCTATATTAGATGATATTTACTGCTAGTACCACTGATTTACTGTTGACTTTTTCACTCTTACAATATATTTCAACCCTTTTTTCATGATCATCTTCTTATTTAGATTTCTTGGTCTTCCTTTTTTTAAAGTTCAATTGAGAAAGTTCAATAATATTGGCCCAACTAGTAAGTAGATAGAATGGCCCTTGCATGACTTAAAGGGTTCTGGCAATGCCCCTTGTGGAACTGAGGCAGGGCTCTATTTACTTGCCTATTTGGGGGTAAAATATTTGCTCCTGAATTCCCTTTCTGCAACTGCAAATGAACCCAGGCTACACAGTCCAGTGACTCTCTCCCTTTCAATGGGAATGTTTTTGGCATCAGTGAATAAAGGTAGGAATCTTAGAAATCAAAGGTTTACCTGGGGATATTGAGGTCCATGCTGGGAAACACTAAAAGGTTTTGATCCAGGGTCTGGAAAAATTCTCTCTCCATTGGTCACCACTGATAGACTATTCTCTGCTATTTGGGCAAGAAGTTAACCCAGGTTTCATCTAGGCAGAAGATAAGAGCCAGATGGGAGTAAGGTCCTTTCAGAAAGGCAAAATGCAATGAGTAGCACCAGTCACTCTCACCCTTCAGATTTCTTCTTCCAGATGGGGCCAACAGGAAGCAAGAGGATACTGAGTTCTGCAGAGGGCCAGCTTGTAGTAACCAATACACTTGCTCTGGTCATCCTGGTCATTACTTTTAAAATGTTCATTATGATGAGTAAAGAGTGATCTAATTGCCTGTCCTTCTACCCCTGCCACCTTCCAGGACTTTGTGGATTACCCCCATTCCCAGTTCATATCCAGCCACTCAAGGGTTAATGTTTGGCCCAGTTGGGATGGGGGGTCTTGCGGGTTGTTAAATACTTTAAATATCATTCCTGGAGGGAATTGTGCAGAAGACAGAGGAAGGACACAGCAGAGAATCCTCCTGGGCTCCTCGTGTTACAGACCCTTTCTGCTTTCTGGTTATTTTCCATCATTGAGATGTGGCTTTGGTACCAGGTCACTGAGGCATTCCTCACACTTGAGGCAGGGTAGAGAGAAGGACAGAGGAAGGTTTCAGGACCATCAGTTACAAGGACGCCCTCTGTCAGCCCCAGACTTGGAGAGGGGGTGCTGTCAAACAAGGGAGAGAAACTGCCTGCATTCTGCCTCTTAGGGAGGCAGGAGATGATATCTGCCCTCCTTCCTGTATACTCCCTTCAGAAAACACATGACTTTATCCCACCCACCTCAGAGCATCACTGTTCATGAAGGAAGCCAGTGATCAAGAAGCAATTTTGGGGGTATGCTAAGCGTCAGCCCCAGCCAGCTTTTAGAAATAGCTGTGAGGGCAGTTTCTATAGACCTCATAAGCAAGGAAATCAATCTCTAAGATCTTCCCCTTGCAAAGAAATCCTTCAGGACTTACAAAATCAGACCGCATTAAGACTTTTGGCTGTCTTCCAAAGCAACATAGGCTTAACCAGATAGAATCATTGAAAAATATTTTGAGTATTGCAAAACAATCTGGCCTTATGTAATCCTGCTCCCAATAATGAAAAGCGTTAATTAAGAGACATTTTCCTGGAAAATAAAACCACAATAAGATATCATCTCATGCCTGTTAAGATGGTTATCATCAAAAAGACAATAACAAGTGTCGGTGGAACTCCTTATACACCATTCATGGGAACATAAACTGGTATAGCCACAGTGGAAAACAGTACGGAGGTTCCTCAAAAAATTAGAAATAGAACTACCAAGACGCAGCAATTCCACTTTTAGGAAACAAAATTACTATCCCAAAGAGGTACCAGCAGCCTCGTGTTCATTACAACCTTATTTATAATAGCCAAGACATGGAAACAACCTATGAAGGATGATTGGATAAAGAAGATGTGATATGCATATACTGCGAAATACTATCCGGCTATAAGAGAGAAGGAAATCCTTCCATTTGTGACATTTGACTTTGAGGACATTACTCTAAGTGAAGTAAGTCAGGCAGAGCAAGACAAATACTGTATGATCTCACACCTGGAATTTAGAAGAACCAGATTCATAAAAGCAGATCAGATTTGCGGTTGCCAGAGGCAGGCGTTGGGGTACAGGTTTGAGGGTAGAGGAACTGAGTGAAGGTAGTCAAAATGTACAAATTTCCAGTTAGTTCTAAGATAAATAAGCTCTGGAGCTATAATGTAAGACATGATGTCTACAGTTTAGACTACTGTACTGTCCATTTGACAATTACTAAGAAAGTAGCCCTTGGGCTTCCCTGGTGGCTCAGTGGTGAAGAATTCATATGCCAGTGCAGGAGACATGGGATTGATCCCTGGGTTGGGAAGATCCCTGGATGAAGGAAATGGCAACCCACTCCAGTATCCTTGCCTGGGAAATCCTACAGACAGAGGAGCCTGGTGGGCTATAGTCCCTGGGGTCACAAAAGAGTCGGACATGACTTAGTGGCTAAACACCACCACCACTACCAAGAAAATAGTTCTTAAAAGTTCTTATCACAAAAGAAAAAGTGTGTAACTATGTGGGGTAATGGATGTTTGTTGTGGTAAACTTTGTGCAATACATGTATCAAATCATTAAGTTGTATACTGCAAACTTATAAAATGTTATATGTCAATTGTATCTCAATAAAACTGGAAAAAAGAGACATTTTTCACCAATATAAATTGAATGCCATATGGTACACTTATGTATTCTTATTATACTAACTCTTTTAAAATAATAATATTAATTATTGTTATTAAAAATAATATAAGCAACTGTTTCAAGCAGTATATATACACATATACATATATATTATACAGATATAGATACACATATTTATGATCCTTTAATTTTCACTATCTACCTATGAGGTCAGAGGTCTCATTGCCCTCAGTATACAAATGAGGAAACTGGGGGACAGAGTGGTTAAGTAACTTGCTCAAGATCACACAGCAAGTAAGTCATAGAGTACTGCTTGGCTGTTTTATTGTTTCTAGCTGCCCTCACTCAGAAGCAACAGTTTTTAACAATTAAAGGGACTCAGTGAACAAAGGTGATGCCTACTATAACAGAGGCCCTGGTGCTCACTCTGGGCTGCCACCAATACCACCACCAGCCACCCCTTCTTTAAGAGACCCTCCAGAATTCCAAACTTGGAAATGTGTATATTTCTGAATCACCATAAAGAGCACTCTGGCTGGCTCATTTTTTTAATTTTTAACCTTCAAAATAAAATGGTTGTGCAGCCTTAAGTATTTAAACATTTAACTTTTGAGGCTGCTGTGGCCGAGACAGCGTAAAATCTTGGTGAAATCACTCCAGCCTGGATTACACTAATTGACCCAAGATTTGCACCTGTCTGGAGTTCCTCCCCACTACACATTCTTGTCTGCTAAAAGTCATCTTTTCCCGTCTACACCAGAGGCCTCTGTTGGTGCAAAGGCTTTACTTTCCAGAAATCCTTGCCACATGGATCCATATCCTGGCTGAATTTCTTGTCTCATCCATTTCCCATCTCCTTAAGATGTCATTTGAAGACATTTCCTCCTTCAGTTCAAGTCTAGTGCTCCATGCGTCTTGGGTTTCTGTTCTTCACACAGAATTAAAAAAACAACAACAACTTTTTTTTTTTTTGCTGTACTGAGCAGTGTGTGGAACGTTAGTTCCTTGGCCAGGGATTGAACCTGTGCCCTCTGCACTAGAAGTGCGGTGTTAACCACTGGAACACCAGGGTATTTCCACACACAGATTTTAGGAGCTTTGTGCTGTGTGCTTAAATGTTGGCATTCCAGAGATAACGTGAAGACAAACTGGCCTGGAGAGTCTCATCATCTGTTTTCCCCTCCTGGGCTGGCCATAGGAGGACTGAAATCCAGGGAATGAAAGATGCCGCAGCAGCAGGGCCACGCTGATTCAAGCCTGCCTGGCTTTACAGTGCACGCTCTGACTGTGCAAGAAGGCAGGGCGCGTGCTAGAACTAGACCTGTGAGACCTAATGCTTTTCTTCATTTGAATAGTATGTTGTTTAGGCTTTTCCTTTTGTTTGGGTCTCTGGGCCAGGGAATAGAAACTGATCGTTGCTGTTGTTTAGTCAGTAAATCCTGTCTGACTCTTTCGTGACCCCATGGACTGTAGTTCCGCCAGGCTCCTCTGTCCATAGAATTTCCCAGGCAAGAATACTGGAGTGGATTACCATGCCCTCTTCCAGGGGATCTTCCTGACCCAGGGATCGAACCCATGTCTCTTATGTCTCCTGCATTGGCAGGTGGGTTCTATACCACTAGCACCACCTGGGAAGCCCAGGTGCATGCTATGAAAGGTAGGTGCCACTCTGTATTGTTAAAAATGGAGGCCTAAGTCACTTTCTCGGATGAACTGACAGGTTGCTAAGACCAAGCTGGCTTTGGAAGAGTATCAGCTGGTGCAACTCAACAAATATGTGTGTGCACACATGTACATGTACCAAACACACACACGTTCATGTGTATTGGTTACATATCAACTAAGCCTCATCATTTACAGTATTCTACTAATCCTTCCTAGGCACTGGACCCAGAGCAAGCTCTCTAGCTGTTCTATCCAAACGGCATGTCCACTGGCAAATTCACTCCCTAACCCATTTGACCTCCTAATGACTCAGTTTTATTGACTGTGTTAGATTTTGCCAATTTTGTATTAATTGTACCCCAAACCGCTAGATTTATTCTTAATTATTTACACATTTTCTTGTCACCCTTTCCTTGCGCATGGTACTGTTAACTTTGTGTCACTCTTTGCTTTGAGTGGCCAGAGGCCCAAGGTCAGGGGAGGAGGTTGCGTCACTTACCACAGTGCAGCAGAGGGGCCAGAACCACCAGAGGAGTGCCAGGGCCAGGAGTAGGAACAGGATCAGCAGGGCGATCGCCAGGATGGAGCCATCGGACTGTGGGGCCGAGAGAGAGGGTGGTCAGCAGTGGGACTGGCTGTGTGTGCAACCAGCACGGAGCTTGGGTGGGGCAAGGCAACACCTGCGGTCCCCCTGCCCCACACTCCCATCCTCAATATGCAGATTTAAGGCCTGGAGAAGAGCACAGCTCACTAAGCAAATGGCTGAGACTCTGTTCAGCATTTTGGGCAACACTCTATGTAGTCAATGCTCATAAGAAATGGATTCCTCTTTTCAGTGAGGCACTGTTCTTCTCTTTGAACAACATCCCGAAGGACCGATCCTGCAAGAGACAGAGCAGATGGCCGCTCATGCATCTGGGCGCTGAGAAGGCCTCTGCCACTCCCTACCTGCCTGCGGACCATCACCCTCTGCCCAGTGACAGTTCTGCTCCCTGGATCTGCTGCTCCTCTCACCACCTGGGCTGGACTCAGGACAGTTCTCAGTCTGCTCCCCTGAACCTGTTTCTCATAAGTGCATGGAACAGATTCACGAGCAAAGACTAGAGCCCACAGGTAGGATGTGATAAAGGGCAAAGGGATTCCAGGGTATGGAGGGTAAAGCAGCTGCTGCTGACCCTGGGAGGAGAGGGGTGTGGCGGCTGAGTCAATGCTGCTGTCAGAGCCAGTGAGACAGGCAGCCAAGACAAATTATGCCCACTTCCAAACACGCCTAGGCCAGTCCCCAAAATGACAGTTGCTGTGGCCTGAGATGGCTAACTTTTAGCCGCAGAGATCTCATTGACTGTGTGTCAGTATTCTGAGGCTGCTGGTTCAAAGAGGCAGATTTAAGTGCCTTCTATCTCCCTTCCTTCCCAGCTACTGGGAATGCAAGGGGGCACAATGTTTGGAGCTAGGGGTTAGAGGCAAGTTGTCACAGGTATTAATTGTCATGGGTACCCCTTCTAAATACAGCTGGCACTTCTACTTTCAGCACCTCCCTGGGAAAATCAGGCATGTTTGCACAGATGATGATGATGGTAAGGATGATGATAATAAACGAAAGCAACCTAAATGTTTACAAAGAATGACTATTAATACATTATAGAATCACCATGCAGTCAGTTACTCTGTAGACATTATGTTTGCAAATAATATCTAAATGACCCTAGAAAACACTCCTGATATAAAGAGTGGACTTATGTATATGTGTCAAGAGTGAGAGAGAGACTGAGGGATATTTACTAAAATATTAATGGTGGTTTTGTGGGTAGTGGGTTAACGGTAATTCAAAAAAAAATTATCTTTGTTCTTTTCCCTTTTTAACATTGCATAATAAGAAAATAAACTCCTGAAGTTGTATTTTAAAAATCTGCACTTGGGGATCCTCCCTTTGATGTGAGCTCTCACGTGACCCTGGGGCTCTCACCCGGGGTTGGTGGACCTGTGGGGTACACAGACAGGCTCAGCTGGATGGAAGGTGTCACCCTCCCAGAATGACACTCATGAACTTTAGGGCACACGACTTCATGGGAAGCTGTTCACCGTGTGACCAGGTTCTCAAAGCTGCTCCCTCCCACCCATTTCCAGAGCCGGGAGGCTGGGTGGCCTGTCTGAGGTTACACAGTAGGTTAATGGCAGAGCTGGGGTGTGACTCACGCTTACTCTGCGTGCTCATCAGGGGCTACTGGAAGCTGTTCAAAGGCATCTCTTACTCTGTGGAACGTCTTTGACCCAAAAGCCAGGAAACTAAACATTTGACTCCCACCAAGCCAAGGCTTGGGAATGCCCTATTGTCCCCGAGGGAGCTGCACCTCACAGGTGCAGGTGCAGGGCTGGGCAGCGGGTGGGGAGAGGGCACAGTGGCCCAAGGATGCTCCTGGACCACAACATTTACGCATGAGCTATAGCAGAAAATGATGCTCTTCTGGAAGACACAAAGAAACAATGGGTGTTTTCCAGACTTACTGTTAGTCAAAGACAGCCCTCTTGATCTTTCCATCCCTACATTCCACGCCCATAAAATGGAGATACTAAACCTCACCTGCTTCAGTGCATCGACGTGAGGAGAAAATGAATTGCAAGATGAAAGCAGATATGAGCGGATGAGAGGTTTGGAGGCCATCAAGCCAGACGCTGAGCTGAACTCACTCTCTCTCTGTTTCCACATGGCCAGCAAATATGGTGGCCATTTCACATCATAAATCTGTTTGCACTTGGAATAATAGGTGATTTTGTTAATACAAAGCTTATAGACCTTTGGTATTTCAGTATTAAGTTATAATTTAGTAAAGACTACAGACTACATGTATTCACTTTATATGCAGTCTCTCCTCTTCTGATTTAGTTCTCACTCTAGAGAAAGGAAGTGAAGCAGAAAGGCTGATGTATTAGGGGGATTTTTAAAAATTTCCTTCTGGAAAAAGGAGAAGGTTTCCTATGAAGTGGGGAGGGTGAAGGACCGGGCCCAGATGGGAAGACAGAAGGCTTCATTACTGGAAGAAGATTTCCTGGATTCAGACAAAGCTCTGTGTGGCCTGCCTCTGGCCAGGTTTGGTCTGACCCTACCCAGCCCCAGGCCTCCCTGCTGTAGTGGTGGAAGACAGCGTGGGACTCAGGCAGGGGTGAGTACACTGGGGATGCTGGGGGAGAGGAAAGGCAGCAGGGAGGGAGGTCCTGAAGGGACTGACCCCTGCTCTGGATGCAGCCCCCAATAAGCCCCCCAAATGCACTGCCTTGTTTTCAAGATCTTCCAGCAACCATTATATACAAAAATCCAGTGCAAAAAGTCACCATCAAACAAAGGGGGTGCATTTTTGGTAAACTTAGACCTGAGACTCACGTTTTATAAGGAGATAACATTTGCATAAACATGAACCTCAGTGGTTCATTCATGGATTCCTTTAGCAAACATTTATGGTGGGTCTGTCTTGTGCCCACTGAGCGGATCTCTGGGGTAAGGACTAATTAGAGAGAACCAGGGTTTTCACAGTCTGCTGAGGCACATGTATCAACTGTTACCCATACGCAGGGGCCTGTGTGCCATTCAACAGTTGTACACACAGCACCTTTTACTTATTAATTTGTTGGATCATTTTTTTTAAAATTTTATTTAAAAAATTTAAAAATGTTACACAATTTTGAAGGTTTACTTTCCATTTACAGTTATTACAAACTATTGGCTCTACTCTCTGTGTTGATAGTACATCCTAGAGCTTACCTTACATGCAGTAGCTTGCACCTCCCACTCCCTCCTTCCTCTGTTACCCTCCCCCCACCAGTAACCACCATTCCTTCTCTTATACCTGTGAATCCCATGCAGCAGCTTTTATGTGCCAGGCAGTGAACTATGTAGACAGTCTCAATTCTTCAAGCTTACATTCTGGGGCAATAGTAATAATGTAATGACGATAATAATACCTGTCGTTAGCACAGCTAATACTGTACACTTACTGTGTGCCAGGGACTGTCCATTCTATGCATTAACATCCTTTCTATATGTCAGTTCACTTAATTCTCATTAACAACCTTATGGATTCAATAATATTATGCTTCCCATTCTACAGATAAACATACTGAGGCAAACATAGGAAAAGAACCACGCCCCGGTTCACAGGGGCAAAACCAGAATTTAAGGCTGGGTCATTTGGTAAGATCAAGAAACCACCTAAATGTCCATCAACAGATGAATGGATAAAGAAAATGTGGTGCATACATATGATAGAATGCTACTCAGCCGTAAGGGATGAGATAGTGCCATTCGCAGTAACACGGATGGACCTAGAGGTGATCATACTGAGTGAAGTAAGTCAGACAGAGAAAGACAAATACCCTCCTATATCACTTATATGTCAATTCTAAAATGCGACGCAAAGGAACTTATCTATGAGACAGAAACACACTCAGACATAGAGAAAAGACTTGTGGCTGCCATGGGGGAGGGGGGTGGGGGAGGGATGGGGTGGAAGATCGGGATTAGCAGAAGCAAACTGTTAAGAAGAGACAACAAGGGCCTACTATATGGCACAGGGATCTTTATTCAATATCCTGTGATAAACTGTAATGGAAAAGAATATGAAAAAGAATGCATATATTTATGTTTCTATCTATCTATATATATCTATATGTGTGTGTGTGTGTGTGTGTGCAAACCTGAATCACTTTGCTGTATAGCAGAAATTAACACATTGTAAATCAACTATATGTCAATAAAATAAATTTCAAAACAGCTGAGCCACTTTCTTGCTCAGCCTACAGGTTGAAGCAGCAGGCTACTGCTCTCTGCAGATGCTAAGAACCAAGTGCCTGGAACTAGCTCTTCACAGAGGGAGTGACACTAGACTCTCACCTTGCAGGGTGAAGGACAGCTTGGCATTACTGCAGAGAAAGAAAACGCAAAGTGCCTATTGTGGGGGTAGAAGGCAGGTGGGATCTCCCGTGTCAGAGGCCAAGCCAAGAGCATGACTTTTATCTTGAGACTGAGTGGTTTCAACCCGAGGGTAATGTGATCAGATTTGTTTCTTGCAAAACAAATGCTTTCAATGCGTAGAGTATGGACCTGAGGAGGGAAAGACTGGAGGTCAAGGGCCCAGGTGGAGGGCTGCTGCAGTTTGGTCCAGTCTTTCAGGATAACACTTTATAGGGTCACTCATTCTGAGTGACCGTGCCTTGTCATGGATGTGTTTGTACCAATTTCACTAATGACAGCTGACAGTTAATGTGTGCTGTTGGCATTCGTGGCACTAGGCCAAGTGCTACATATGCATGAGTTCATGTAACTAAATGAACAGCTCAGCGAAGGTACGTGGCTGACCCAAGACTCTTACAGACATTTACATGCCCTCAATTTTAATGTTGCAAAACTGGGAATTGAACCTTCACAGTCTGATTTTAGAACTTTGCCCACTTCTACTTCACCATTATACTGTAATATCAGATTTATAAAAGATTCACTTAAGAAATAGCGATACTTTAAAGACTAAACATTAAGTAGCCATAAGTAGCCACGTCAGAGACTGACAATGTGTTTGTAATTGCTACATCCGCTCTGACGGAAGTTCACCCACCATGGCTCCAGGCGGATTGGAATTTCACATGGTGAAAGTGTATTTCAGAGTAAAGTCCAAAAGGGATGGGGGCCACAGCAGAGCCTGCTTGCCCTTTATGAGCTTGGATCGGGTTTTAATCAATTACCTCATGACATCTCATATTAGCAGACTGTGTTACCTTGTTGAATATATATCGGAATGTAGTAGAGAAATACATACACGCCTGCACTATTTGTTTCATTCCAGAAGTTGGTTCAGTTACTCTAAACTAATCCTTTTGTATCTTCAAAAATCCCAAGATGAAGAGCTCCCTTGGGTGTTAAGATTCTGCCATGAGCCAGGAGACATGTGGAATGTTCCAGAGCCCAGAGTATAGCCTGGTGGCCCATAAGCTGCCTCTTTTGTTCTGTTCTGGTGCCACCTTCTTTGGCTCCTTGCGCTCTGGCCTTCCACCAGCCCTCCTGTGTCCCAGGTTACTGCATTACCCATTGCTTGCTCCCCACAGCTTCTTCCTGGCTTGGAGCCTAAGAGGGTCATGGGCTTAACCATCGCTCTTAGTCTGACTCAGGACAAGTGTGTGGACTTGGCCTCTGCTCTCCGCTTCACCAGACACAGGGTGACCAGGACTGGAAATACCCCTGGGCCCACATGGCCTCCACTATGGGGCTGAGCGGGGCCATTTGAGGCAGTGCCTAAATGTGTCTGCCCCAGCCCTGTCTTAGATGACTAACTGGCAGGGGGCGAGCTGGCTTCCCCACCACTCACAGTGCCACATCAGCCAGCCTCCAGGCCTGGAAGCAAATGTAGCCTCTATTCTCTCTGACGCTGGGGAGGGACCTGCCTGGACCTGATTTTATGACACAAAGTGAGAGCAGAAGCTGACCTGCCCTGCAAACTCTGTCTTGACACTTGTCCTTGCTGGGAAGCCTCTCCATGTAATTCTCTAGAAACTTCGAAAGAGCTTTCTGAGGGAAAAGAAAGCAGCAGACAAATAGCCAAAGATTGATTCCTGCCATTGTTATTTTCTGGACAGCCTAAACATCCAACAAGTTAAATCCTTATTTTATTTAAAAAATAAAAACAAAGTTTAATAAATCAACATAGCCCTTTAGTTTGGAATATTTTCAGCAGGATGTTGGGGGTTCTGGGGTCTGTGAGTAGAGCTGAATGGAAGCAGCCTAAGGTACTTCCAGCTGGTGAGGGGGGGGGCGGGGGGACACACCTAGACAGCGTATTAAAAAGCAAAGACATCACTTTGCCAACAAAGGTACATATAGTCAAAGCTATGGTTTTTACAGTAGTCAAGTACAGATGTGAGAGCTGGACCATAAAGAAGGCTGAGCACCAAAGAATTGATGCTTTTAACTGTGGTGTTTGTTGGAGAAGACTTGGGAGTCCCTTGGACTGCAAGGAAATATATTCATTGGAAGGACTGATGCTGAAGCTGAGGATCCAAAACTTTGGCCACCTGATGTGAAGAACTGACTCATTGGAAAAGACCCTGATGCTGGGAAAGATTGAAGGCAAAAGGAGAAGGGGGAGGTAAAGGATGAGAGGGTTGGATGGCATCACCAACTCAATGGACATGAATCTGAGCAAACTACAGGTGATAGTGAAGGACAGAGGAGCTTGCAGTCGATGGGGTTGCAGAGAGTTGGACACAACTTAGCATCTGAACAACAACAACACTATATCATTTTCTTCAGTGAGTAGTAGTTTCATGCCTTTTTTCCTGTGAATGCTGAGGTGAAACATGCTCACAGAAGCCTGCAGTGAAGCAGATATGGTATATTACATACAAGGGCAGGATGCTCACCTGCTCCTTCCTGTGGTCATTCTTTGTTAGGATAACCTTCTCTAAAGTAGACCTGGCTTGAAAGGCAAATCCCTGTTTCATGGTTTTGTCAGTTCCTTTGTTCCCAGCTCACCAAATGAGGGTGTGTCTTTTAAAACAAGCAGGCATTATTTTCAAGGGTATAGATTTGGAAACTTGAATAATGACAGCATCTCTCACATGGTAGGTTTCTAGTAATTTTGGATTTCTGACTCACAGTAGTGGGGCATGAGAGATCTTGTATAATAGAAGGAAGGCAAGCTTCTAAGCAAGAGAGCATTAAGCACCACTGCTCCTTTCTGTCTTGATATTTTGCTTTTTTGTTTGTTTGTTTGCTCTGAATATATCTTTTAAAAAAAGGAGAAAAAAAACAAAACAAAACAAAACCTGTCCCCACAAGGGGATGGCCTCTAGTGGGACCCTGCCTGTTGTTCTCCCTGACTCCAGAGACTTCTATATAGGTCTTAGCTGCTTGCTGGCCCGGGTAAAGGGAGGAGGGTAAAACTGAGAGGAACCATGGGAAACTGGGGAAAGCTCAAGTGTAAGAAACTCAGATCTTCAAGGTGGGTTTGGACTGGGATGTCCAGGCATGGGGTTATTAACATGTAGCCAATGAAGTGTCTTCAGCTCTGGATCAGTTAGGGAGGGTGTGTTCTCCGCCCCCCTCCCTCCCCCGCCCCGTCTTTCTCTGTTGAGGGCGCTTTGTGCACAGCTCCAGGCCTTTCTTCCTTAGTCACTCAGGCGTGTCTGACTCTTTGTGACCCCATGGACTATGGCTCGCCAGACTCCTCTGTCCATGGGATTTCCCAGGCAAGACTCTTGGAGTGGGTTGCCATTTCCTTCTCCAATCAGTAAACAGGACCAGAGCACAGAGAACATGAACCTCTGCTCTCCACTTCCTCTCCTGGGAGCATGCTACCCACTGGGAACAGCTCCTCTTCAGCTCCATGCAGGCTGGTTTTGTGTGAGGCCTGATGCTTATACAATTTGGGGAGTCCTCTTTAAGAAAAAGAATAAAAATATGAACTCATAATTATAAGCGCCCCTCCCCTCCTGGGGCCTTAAAAGGGCTAGGAGGAACCCATTCAAATGAGGATCCTGGAAACTTAAACTTCATCAGCTCCCCCAAAGCTCTGCATCTTCCCTGGACAAGCCCCAGGTGAGAGGAGGCTGGCAAGTCTGTTTAATCCTGGGCTTCAGTTTCTAGCCCATTGCTGTCCCCTCAGCCTCAGTCTCCAGTCCACAACAACAAAGGCTTTCATAAATGGTGTTGAGGGTCTTATTTCTGTTTGTTCACATGCTTTATTGCCCCTAGAACTGTGACCTCTCAGTATCATTTAACTTACCCTAGTATGGGCCCTAGGGCTTCTCTGGTGGCTCAGACGGTAAAGAAACCGCCTGCCAATGTGGGGAGACCCAGCTTCGATCCTTAGGTCAGGATGATCCCCTGGAGAGGGAATAGCTACCCACTTTAGTAGTCTTAGCTGGAGAATCCCAGGGACAGAGGAGCCTGGTGGGCTAGAGTGCATGGGGTCCTAAAGAGTCAGACAGGACTGAGTGACTAACACTTTCACTTTTTAGGAAGGGCCCTGGTAAATTGTAACAATTGCATGTTGACAAGAGTGTACAGGAATTATTAATAAAGCAGTATGGAGAGCCCTCCCTGATGGGTGGTAGGTTTGCTGCAGTTTTAGGATCTAGGCTAGGTTTTACAGATCCTCAGCTTTATCACTGAGTTACTGAAGATACTCAGATTATTTCACCTGGTTAGATGAGACTGTCTTTTAAACATTTAACCTGAAGAATAAATTAGCAGGTTTATTCTGCCACATTGTAGGGCTATCAGCCAAACTCTGCCAAAAATATGACAGGAAAACAGCTGATGATCCATTAGATCTTTTTAAAAGCTGGAGAGGCTGCTTCCCTGGATTCAGCTGGGAAATGATGATGCCGCAGGGCACTCCAGGACACGACTAGGCGTGTTTGCTATGGTGTGTGGCTACCCAGTGGTCCCTCTTCCTCTCCTGCCTCCATCTTTGGCTCCATCCCTCTATCCCTGGTATTGAGCAAGGCTGTCTTTGAAGCACTGTCAGAAAGCACTCAAGGGAAAGAAGCCCTTTGGCCAGGGGCAGTTCTAGTCCATGACCTTGAGATCTCACGGCAACTCGCTTGTTGTAAACAGTAAAGAGGCCATCCGGCGGACAGGGAGATGTGCAGAGACAAAGGGACCAGGGACATGGTGGACAAGTCAGGCGGGATTGTCAGCTTCTCCAAGGGAGGCCGAAGGGCTCTGTACCCCCTGCTCTACCCCCTCCCTCCCTAGGCAGAGGCTGCCGCTTGGGAGGCGTCACATTCCAGGGCTCTGAAGTGGAATTTCGAATCATCCTCAGCAGCTGGTATGAGCTCTGTTTCCTGCCCAGACAAAACTGGCAGAGTATGGGCAAGTTTTATTTTGAAAGATGAAATTTAAGTCATTTTATTACTGCTGAGAAGTTCTGGAAGGGCAAGCCCTGAGACCAAAATGCTCTCTTTTTCATTCTCTCTCTCTCCCAGAGCTTATATATTCTTGACTGTTATTTCTGGAAGTAACTTTAGCCGTTATCTAATACACTGCCCATCCCGCTCTGCATTTTATTGGAATTCTGTTGCCCTGGCATCTGGGGTGGCTCTCCTCAGCTTCCCACCTCTCATCTCTGATTATTCCTTGCCCACCTCCTCATAGGCTTTTCCTTGTATGCAGTCCCTTAAATATCCGCAGGCAGCATGGATCTTTTTCTTTTTTTAAAGCAAGATATATACTTTTAAAAATTAACTTTTATTGGAATATAGTTGCTTTACAATTTTGTGTTAGTTTCTGCTGTAGAGCAAAGTGAATCCATGATACATATACATATATCCCCTCTTTTTTTGAATTTCCTTCCCATTTAGATCACCACAGAGGAGTGAGTAGAGTCCCCTAAGCTATACCTGAAGTGCCTACCTTTTTCTCATTTTAAAAAGCATGGTAAAATATATATACACACAGCATTTGCCACTTTAACCATTTGTAAGTGTCCAATTCGGTGGCATTTAGTTCGCTTACCATGTTGTACAACCCATGGATGCATTCTTGGTCCCTTGCTGTTTTTCTTTCTATAAAACTGGCCATGGGCTGTCTCCCTTCCTCTCACAGTTTAAACTCCTATCTAGATACTGATGACTTAACTCTTTATCTCTAGCCTAGATCGCTCTTCATGCTTCAGGGTCATAGTTAGGGTCATTCCACTGTCTGGTAGGTTCTACTGGCACTGCACTGCAAACTCAACAATTCAAGCTGAGCTCACTGTTTCCTTTTTCAAACCAGCTCATTCTCTTCTCCTCATTCAATGATAAGTACTAAGTACTTCCCAGGTGGTGCAGTGATATAGAACCCGCCTGCCAGTGCAGGAGACATAGAGACCTGGGTTTGATCCCTGGGTCGGGAAGATCCCCTGGAGAAGGGAATGGTTACCCACTCCAGTATTCTTGTCTGGAGAATCCATAGACAAAGGAGCCTGTCAGGCTATAGTTCATGGAATTGCAAAGAGTCGGCCACAACAAGTGACTTAGCATGCACGCACCATCTATCAATCCAAGCTGGAAATCTGGAAGTCCATCTCAGTTTTCTCTTTCTTTCTCTCCCCGCTCCCCAAGTTCACACCCTCCTATAAGTACACCTATTCCTTTGACCAGCTAAATACTTCTTGAATCTGGCCTTATCTACTCCTTCTTCAACACTTGATTAGATTTAGAATCTTTTTTTTTTTTTTTTTTTGGCCACTTGTAGTTATCTCTTCACTGGTTTCTCTACCACCAGTCTTGCTACCCAAATTCCATCCTCCACCACGGCTTCTAGAGCTATTGACCTAACATGTTACAACAGCTCTACTGCCCATGAATCTTTAACAGCTCTTCACGGTCAAGAGTTCTTAATATTGGAGAATTTGATGAAAGTGATACAGCCCTTTCCTCAGAAAAGGACACATTCACATTTATAAACAAGCTCACTAATTTTGATCATATTTTCAGAGGGGTCCATCAAGCCCCCAGAATCCATTTACGGGTCCCTCAGTCCACGAGTCCTTAGCTCAAGGTCCTTCACAACTAGGCCCCTCTTTTCTCCAGCCTCCTCCCTCACCACCTCCCTCCTTACACTTCGGGCTTTGACGAAACTCAACCACATGTAGTTCCCTGTAGACCAGCTCTGTTTCTCTCACGGTCTTCTCCCTGAAACACCCTTTCTTCCTTTCATTCCTTGGGCAACTGTTTTTCATCTCTCATGTCTTAGCTAAGTGAGTGAGTGAAGTTGCTTAGTCGTGTCTGACTCTTTGTGACCCCATGGACTGTAGCCTATGACACTCCTCTGTCCATGGGATTTTCCAGGCAAGAGTACTGGAGTGGGTTGCCATTTCCTTCTCCAGAGGATCTTCCTGACCCAGGGATTGAACCCAGGTCTCCTGCATTGTAGGTAGACGCTTTACCATCTGAGCTACTTCCTGACTAGTCTTAGCTAAGGCACCACCCAACTCATTCATACCGTACGTATTTATTGAATACCTACTCTATGCCAGGCCCTCTACAAGCACTGGCATAAAAGATGGATGTGGTCTTTGTAATCACTAACCTTGTAACTGAGAGGGAAACACAGATAAGTAAGTGCTGCCACTCAACTCCAAGTTTGGGCTTTCATATCTCTATCTCAGTATCTCCTGTGTATTATAGATATTATATCATTATGTGCTTGTCTCTCACTGAACTAACTATAAGACCCTGGAAGACATAAGTCTGACTTTACTTATCTTTGTGACTGAGACGTAATATCATGTTTCAAACTAAAAGGACTTGTCACTCAAGTATTTATTAGATTGAGAGAAATAAGGATTTGGTAGACTAAGACTTTCCACGGCTAGTGGGCAGCCGAAATGGCACAGTTGCCAATGTTGCCCCAGGTTGCTCACCTCCCCCTCCATGGTCCTGTCGCTAGAAACAGCTCATCAATCTTACTGCAAAGAGCTTGGGCTTTGGACTCAGTAAAATTTAAAGTCCTAATTCTTTCACTTATTAATACATAGACTTTAGGTAACTAACCCAGCCTCTCTTAAACTTCCTTTTCTCAATGTGTATGAAATTGCAGTAATTCCTACTTCCCAGGATTGATTCGATATGACATAGGATAAGGTATGTAAAGATCCTGGCACATAGCCATCCTTCAATAAAATGTGACTTTCCTTTCCATTCTTCCCCTTGCTTCTATGCCCAAGCTGTGTTCCTGGTGATGTGCCCAGACTTGGCTCAGGTGAATAAATTTGATTCCTGTGAACAGTCTCTTGTAACTGTGACTGGGCTGTGGTGTTGGTGGGTGGTCCCAGGTTACATAGTGGGAAACCACAGGCCTTCAGGTTGCCATTGCAATGTCAAGCAAAGGGAAACACAAGTGAGTGCTCCAATGGTAAATTTAATAGCTTCCATTAAAATCAATCAAACATGAATAGGGGTAAAACACTATCAAATATGATGATTTATTCTTGCTACCTGAGAGGTAATCCAGGCTAGAGGTAATCTGGGCTAATCTGGGATAAAATTGATAGGCACCGAAGATACTGGATTCCTTAACCCATAAATTGGGCAGTACAGGAAAAATACTAGGTGAGAATTACCTCGGCTCTTGTGGGACTCTTTGTAAAAAGCATGTCTATAAAGTAATGAAGCTATTCGTGTATCGAACATAGTAGAACTCCCAGAGAGGAATCTAATTCCCTCCAAACTAGTGACTCTGGATGCTGGAGACTCTCCAGTGATTCAGCCCATGCTCAAAGCAATTCTGAATACCTCCTTTGGAAGTGTTTCTGAAGCTAATTCATAGGCCACGAAAAGAAATTCTGTTATCTTGTAAGCTACGTGTTGCTTTTTATCAGTGAGTTTCCCAATCTGATCACCCAACATTCACCAGACCTGGTTCCCACAAATTTTGGAGCTGTTTTGATATCAAATGATGATGATGTCTTCCTAATTCCTCAACTGAGGATATTCAAATACTGTGCCTTCAGAGTCATGCCAGTTTCACAGCAGGAGTGCAGAAGATAGCTGAAATTTTGAGTCATGTTAAGGATATGGCTTTCCAAGGTAAATATTTTGAAGAAGCAATAATAATTTGGAATGTCAATTCTAGTTTGCTATATATCTTATTACTTTTTGCCTTATTCAAATAATACCAAAAGGCCTTAGACAAGTCACCATTATAATGCAATGAGAAGGGGAAGATTAATGCCACACTCCTACAAACTCAAGCCTTGAGGTCCTTATCATGGAAGGACACTCTGTGTCAAGATTTTCTAGCATCACCTTGATCTTCACTTGCAATGGTGAGGGTGATAATAAGTAGATGTTGGATTCATTCAGCACTTTCCTTTCCATAAAATTCATAGAGCTTGCCAGTCAGAACCAGTTTTTAGAGAATAATGCAGACAAAATGCAGCTCATAAGTACTCAGAATGCCTTAATTCCTGTCAGTGGGCTGTTGAAATAGGATTACAGAAAAAGTAATTTTCAACTACCGACAGTGGAAGAGAAAGACTAATTTCTCATTTCCTCTTTTTGTTCCATTAGCTACAGAGACTTGTCTATTTGCCTTTAATGTAACTATTTATTTAATGTTAATGCATATGCTCAATTGGTCTTAGTGATCATACTTCATATGTTAGTCAGCATCATTATTATCTATTGTCAATAAGCATATCTTCACTATACTGTTAGCTATTGCTTTAGACTATGAACTTGGAAAGGTAGAAGCCATGTTTATGATTTGGGGCCATTGTCGAGAGACAGATGCTTACTACTGGTGACCATGATGATCTAGTCCTTAAGACAATGTCTCTAAACTGCATAATAGGGCTTCCTGGGTGGCTCAGTGGTAAAGAATCTGCCTGGAATGCAGAAGATGTGGGTTCGATTCCTGGGTTGAGAAGATCCCCTGGAGAAGGAAATTGCAACCCACTCCAGTATTCTTGCCTGGTAAATCCCAGGGACAGAGGATCCTGAAGCGTTACAGTCCATGGGATTACAAACGATTGGACAGGATTGAGTGACAAAATAACAACAAAACTGCAAATATTATCAGGAAACCAACAGACAATTTCCTATTGAATAGTTAACATATGTTCAGCAGTGGGAGACATAGAAAGATGAACAAAGTCAGCCTACAATCTTGGAAGATGTTATCACCATCCAGTGAGAAAGTCACAGAGCTTGCTCAAAGAGCAGCACACATTATGTGCAGTTAATCTCTAAATGATGCTTTAACCCACAGTGCTTGAGCTCAGAGCAGGGGGTGATCAGTGAGGCAACCTGGGGCAGGTCCAGGCAGCCCTTTGCAGACCCTGTGGCTATGGTGAAATCTGGGTAGGTGGAAAGGAGGAGAGGGCATTCCAGAAGAAAAGTGAAATTTGATCAAAGGCACTGAGTAAGGATGGACATTATTTAGAGTGAGGAAATATGAGATACAAATACGGGATCATCATCAAACATTTTTTTAAATCTGTCAGGGATCCAAAATTTGCATTCACAAATTTTAAGGTCGGCAGCTAAAGGCCAACTGAGGTTGCCATGTCGGACTGTACTGTGAAGAGGCTTTGTTAAATATTTACTCTGATGGGTTTGCACCTTTTACATACAGTCTCAAAAGCCTTGAGCTATCTTTTCTAAGTCGATGGATTTGGACAACGCAGATAAAGCAAAAGTGCCTTAACTGCACCTTTTTCATTTTCTTGGCCTGCAAATGAAGCAGTTTTCCTGATGCTGGACGGCATATAAAAGGAACTCAGAAATAGTTTAGTTGTCACTTATTCAAGTGCTTTCTAATTTTTTAAGTAAATGAAACAAAAATATTAAGCCCACTGCTTTGGACACTGGCTAAACTAACATCTGTTCTAGGAACCACCTTTGCAGCCAAGGAATGCTAGTTATGTATTACTTGTGGCACAGACTCTTCTTCTGGGGAGCTATAAATTAAACCACTGACCTCTGAATTTCCTTGGTGCCCTAATGAATAGGTGAGAAGCTGGTTGATTTGCAAAAGGAAGGGCGCTCATGTACCCTGGTGGGACTCTGTCATTCTGTGGGGAGCAGAGGAAAGAGTCTGTTTGCTCTTTGGGGGTGCAGACAATGTAAATCACAACATCCTGGTCAGAAGATATATATGTAAAGACCCCGTGGCAATTTGTGATTTGGTGCACTGTGACTGTAAACTCCGAGCCAGGACAATGTAGCCTGGGTCTGGCTGCTGTCTCCTCTAGTTCTGGTATGATAGCCTAGTCCACTGGTTTTTGCCAATTTTGGACCATTTAAAGAGTTGGCATTATTTTAGTGTTGGCAGAGAGAAAATGCTCAGAGGCTTTCTCTGTGATTTGGTCGTATTTCCCCAACTATGAATCTGCCCTCCCTCTCTTCCTGCCCTACTCCCTCCACCCCTCTTTTTCCTTTCTCTCCACAAACACACCCTTTTTGGATCCTCTTTAAATTGTGCACTTCTTCGTACAATTGTGCCTCTCACAACTGGATTTGCCAATTCAGAATGCTCAACTTAAAAGACTCAATCTTTTGGAATAGCCTCAATGACCCAAGAGCAAACATAAATGCACACACTGGACATTCACTAAACTCGTGTACTTATGGAATATACTCTCTCTCAGGTTCCTATTCAGAGACTGGGGATTCTTATTTTATATTCAAAGAAGCTTGGTTGTTTGATATCTGAGCACCCGGAAGCTTCTGTCAAATCAGAAAAGCAGGGGGAAGGGATCTAAAATAGAAGACCAGGGAGTGAGAGGCTAGAAAAAGCAGAACCATAAACTTCAAAAAACAGTGATCAGAAGACATCCCTAGGGGCAAACAGCCACAGAAATCAAGGGTTTCATAGTAATATGGAAAATTTTAGTTCCTGACAGTAATGGCAGAGAGTAAGGGATTTCCCTGACAGTCCAGTGGTTAAGACTTTGCCTTCCAATGCAGGGGGTATGGGTTCAATCCCTGGTTGGGGAGCTAAGATTCTGCATACCTCTTGGCCAACCACAGCCAAAAAACCAAAACATAAAACAGAAGCAATATTGTAACAAATTCAATAAAGACTTTAAAAATGGTCCACATTAAAAAAAAAAGAACTTAAAAAAGAATGGTGGAGAATAAAAGGTAAACACTATCAGTTCAGTTCAGTCACTCAGTCGTGTCCAACTCTTTGCGACCCCATGAATCGCAGCATGCCAGGCCTCCCTGTCCATCACCAACTCCCAGAGATCACCCAAACTCATGTCCATCGAGTCAGTGATGCCATCCAGCCATCTCATCCTCTGTCATCCCCTTCTCCTCCTGCCGCCAATCCCTCCCAGCATCAGAGTCCTTTCCAATGAGTCAACCCTTCGCATGAGGTGGCCAAAGTACTGGAGTTTCAGCTTTAGCATCAGTCCTTCCAAAGAACACCCAAGGCTGATCTCCTTCAGAATGGATTGGTAAACACTATACAACACTTTATAACATTCACTTTGTGTACAAAGGCTTCCATAGGAAGAAAGATCTCGAAGGGAGTGAGTCCAGTTCAATTCAGTTCAGTCGCTCAGTCATGTCCGACTCTTTGCGACCCCATGAAGGGAGTGAGGGATGAGCTCAACTGGCATATGTTTTCTCTGTTCCCTTAGTAAATGATCTCATTCTAGCACAGCCTGAACCCGTGACAGAAGGGAGTGTGTGTGCCCCTCAACCAGAACTGGGGGCTTCTCTGGTGGCTCAGATAGTAAAGAATCTGCCTGCAGTGCTGGAGAACTGGGTTAGATCCCTGGGTCAGGACAATCCCCTGGAGAAGGAAATGGCTACCTACTTCAGTATTTCTGCCTGGAGAATTCCATGGACAGAGGAGCCTGGTGAGCTATAGTCCATGGAATTGCAAAGAGTCAGACATGACAGAGCAATTAACACTTTTCATCCAGAACTGACCAGTGAGAACACAGTTCTTTGAATACATGTTTATTCTTTTACCTCCCTCCCCCACAATTGTGGGAGAGGGCAATGGCAACCCGCTCCAGTACTCTTGCCCGGGAAATCCTACAGATGGAGGAGCCTGGTGGGCTACAGTCCATGGGGTCTCTAGGAGTCGGATACGACTGAGTGACTTCACTTTCACTTTTCACTTTCATGTACTGGAGAAGGAAATGGCAACCCACTCCAATATTCTTGCCTGGAGGCTCCCAGGGACGGAGGAGCCTGGTGGGCTGCCGTTTATGGGGTTGCACAGAGTCGGACATGACAGATGTGACTTGGCAGCAGCAGCTACAACTCTGTTTTCTATTTTGTTTTCTATTCTCTTACTTTATTGTTTTTGTTCTATTTTTGGAGGGGCTTACTCTATTGTTCCTCTGTAATGGTTTGAGCTCAAAGCTTGGCTAATCAACTTATGCCTTTCTTCTTTTCTCACATAGATATTTAAGGATACACATTTCTGTCTAAGACTCACTTTAGCTGTGTTCCACAAGTTTTGGTATGAGGAATATTTATAATCGACTACTTTATTTGCTAATTTCTATTATGATTTTAATTTGACTTATAAAGATTTAAATGGTTTATTTGAAACTGCACAAGCACATGAGATCTTTCTATACACAGTAAGCCCTGCAGCAGCACTATGAAGATGTCATGGATTTGGCTGTAAAGTGGTTGGCGATCAGCTCCTTCCCTCTGCCTGCCCCCAACTCTCCAGAGGAGAAAGGATAGAGTTCTCATTTTCACTGTTGGTAGGGATGAGATGGGGAGAGGAAATGAAAAATAAGTTTTGCTCAGCACATGTTTCATCATCTTTACTTTGGGTATAGCACAGACTGCTGGGAAACATTTTAATAACCTTAAGATGCATCCATTGTAGGATGACTCATTATTTTATGAGCCGTTAGGGAAAAACACTATGAGATTATGATACATTAATCTCTGAAAATTTCCAATTTCAGAGATATGTTTCTTAAAATTTATGGAATAATGGTGTTTTTCATTAATCTGTATAGCCCTCATTTTATGCAAAAATGTTATGAAACATTTTGCTGTAGCATTACTGTGTGTCCACTAGATCATGTTTTACTGCATGATTTAAATCTTTTTTTTTTTTTTTTTTTGGTATTTATTCTTCTTGCAAAGAAATAGAAGAAAACAATAGAATGGGAAAGACTAGAGATCTCTTCAAGAAAATTAGAGATACCATGGGAACATTTCATGCAAAGATGGGCTCAATAGAGAATAGAAATGGTATGAACCTCACAGAAGCAGAAGATATAAGAAGAAGTGGCAGGAATACATAGAAAAACTGTACAAAAAAGATCCTCATGATCCAGATAACCACAATGGTGTGATCACTCACCTAGAGCCAGACATCCTGGAATGCAAAGTCAAATGGGCCTTAGGAAGCATCATTATGAACAAAGCTAGTGGAGGTGATGGAATTCCAGTTGAGCTAACTTAAATCCTAAAAGATGATGCTGTGAAAGTGCTTCACTCAATATGCCAGCAAATTTGGAAAACTCAGCAGTGGCCACAGGACTGGAAAAGGTTAGATTTCATTCCAATCCCAAAGAAGGGCAATGCCAAAGAATGTTCAAACTACTGCACAGTGGCACTCATCTCCCATGCTAGCAAAGTAATGCTCAAAATTCTCCAAGCCAGGCTTCAACAGTATGTGAACCGTGAACTTCCAGATGCTCAAGATGGATTTAGAAAGGGGAGAGGAACCATAGATCAAATTGCCAACATCCGTTGGATCATAAAAAAAGCAAGAGAATTCCAGAAAGACATCTACATCAAAGCCTTTGACTGTGTAGATCACAACAAACTGTGGAAAATTCTTTAAGAGATGGGAATACCAGACTACCTTACCTGCCTCCTGAGAAATCTGTATACAGGCCAAGAAGCAACAGTTAGAACCGGACATGGAACAACAGACTGATTCCAAACTGGGAAAGGAGTACGTCAAGGCTGTATATTGTCACCTTGCTTATTTAACTTCTATGCAGAGTGTGTGTGTTAGTTGCTCAGTCGTGCCCGACTCTTTGTGACCCCATGGACTGCAATCTACCAGGTTCCTATGTCCATGAGATTTTCCAGGCAAGGATTCTGGAGTGGGTTGCCATTTCCTTCTCCAGGGGATCTTCCCAACCCAGGGATTGAACCCAGGTCTCCTGCACTGCAGGCAAATTCTTTACCGACTGAGCTACAAGGGAAGCAGAGAACATCATGTGAAATGCTGGGCTGAATGAAGTACAAGCTGGAATCAAGATTGCCGGGAGAAATACCAGTAACCTCAGATATGCAGATGACACCACCCTTATGGCAGAAAGTGAAGAGGAGCTAAAAAGCCTCTTGATGAAAGTGAAAGAGGAGAGTGAAAAAGCTGGCTTAAAATTTAACATTCAAAAAATAAAGATCATGGCATTGGGTCCCATCCCTTCATGGCAAATAGATGGGAAAACAATGGAAACACTGACAGACTTTATTTTCTTGGGCTCCAAAATCACAGCAGATGGTGACTGCAGCCATGAAATTAAAAGACGCTTGCTTCTTGGAAGAAAAGCTATGACCAACTTAGACAGTATATTAAAAAGTAGAGCCATTACTTTGCTGACAAAGGTCCGTCTAGTCAAAGCTATGGTTTTTTCAGTAGTCACACATGGATGTGAGAGCTGGACCATAGAGAAAGCTGAGTGCCCAAGAATCGATGCTTCTCAACTGTGGTGTGAGAGAAGACGACTGCAAGATCAAACCAGTCCATCCTAAAGGAAATCAGTCCTGAATATTCACTGGAAGGACTGATGCTAAAGCTGAAACTCCAATCCTTTGGTCACCTGATGTGAAGAACTGACTCATTGGAAAAGACCCTGATGCTGGGAAAGATTGATGGCAGGAGGAGAAGGGGAGAACAGAGGATGAGATGGCTGGATGGGATCATCAACTTGATGGACATGAGTTTGAGCAAGCTCCAGGAGTTGGTGATAGACAGGGAGGCCTGGCATGCTCCAGTCCATGGCGTCACAAAGAGTTGGATATGACTGAGTGACTGAGTGACTGAACTGAACTGAACTGATTCCTTTGGCTGCTTGACCTATTAATTACTGAGAGAACTGTTTTTAAATATCCTATTGTGATGGTAGATTTATCAATTTCTCTTCGTAACCTGGTCAGCTTTTGCCTCCTATATGTTGAGGATATGTCATGAAGTACAGGCTAGAATTATACTTCCTAGGTTAATGGTTCCTTTTAACATTATGTAATGGTACTCTTTTTATCAATAAAGATTTTTAGCTAAAAAGTTTAACTTTAATATACCTATATTAACTTTATTTTGGTATTCCTTTGATATAATTTTTCTCATACTTTTATTTTTAGCCTTTGTGCCCTTTTATTTTGTTGAATGCATGCTTTATTATAAATAAAATATAGCAGAATATATTTTAAACACAATATATCAGTCTGTGTTTTTTAACTGCTGGGTTTGGTCCTTTATATATTTATCTTGGTTATGGATTAGTATTTGGACTTCTTATTTCTAAAAATAAATATTACCATCTTGCTATGTGCTTATCTGAATTTCCTCAAGTATAGATTCAGAAAAATCCTTTTTTTTCCCCTCATTTACTCTCAAAACAAGGAAATTTCAAACTTAGGGCAAACATTCTTTAAAATGCCTTGAGATAAAAATACTGAAAGTCAATTCCTCAAACATCCAAGAAAAACAAATCAGCACAATCCTCCAAAACATATTTGAAAAGATTCTTATGTATACAAGGGTTATCAAAATAGAGATGCCGCCAAACTATTTTTATTTCAGTTCATAAACAACATCTGACATCTGAGTTTGGCATTCTGATACTCCTGTGGTCTTTTAGCCTTTCTAATGACAGTACAAGAAACCATAGCTCATCTTGTTAAAATAATAATAATACTCGGATATTGTAAAAAAAAAAAATCCTTGAATTATATATATCTCTACTAAGGCCAGCTAATAAATAGATGAGACTGATTTGTGACTAGTGTATATTGTTTGTAAATGAGATGGTGTGTTTGAAGTTATTTGAAAACAAATATTTCTTGGGAGGAGCTTTAAGCTCACTTTAATCTGAAATATAATCTCACTTGTATCAGGCGGAGGTTGGCTAGTTTGAACCACACTAAGAGAAACTATCTCCAGTGTCACCAACAAAAGTCTTCCATTTATTTTCAAAATATAAAAGCCAAACTCATTTGTTATACCATATAGGACTGATAATATTTGCCTTAGTCTTTCACTAGATCACTTTTAGTTCCAGAATTTCAGACTTTCAGCATTGGAAGAAGTCTGAAAGTTTTTCTAGTCCAATTGCCTATCTGATGCATGAATGGCCTTTACATAATTCTGCCAGGTTATCAAGTTGCCTGGACTTGAATATAACCACAATGGGGAGTTGACTCCCACTTGTACAGAGCACTCAATCAGAAAGACCATTTACAAAACTGAGCCACAAACTATCCATCAGCCTACTCTGCTCCACTCTTTGTAACCTCATGGACTGTAGCCTGCCAGGCTCCTCTGTCCATGGGATTCTCCAGGCAAGAATACTGGAGTGGGTTACCATTCCCTTCTCCAGGGGATCCTCTTGACTCAAGAATCGAACCTGGGTCTCCCACAATGTAGGCAGATTCTTTATCATCTGAACCACCAGGGAAGCCCCATTCTACTCCTTAGATATACACAATAAAAGCAGATGTACCTCAGGAGAGCCCAGCCCTTGAAATATTGAAAATGTCTATCAAATCTTTCTTTATATCTTTGGTCTCAATTCTATAGATTAGTCTATATGATTTATCATACTTGGAAATCTTTTTTCACATATTCAGTTTTTTGAGGTTCTCCTTTGCAGTGTCCTTACTATTTAATATGATACTTGAAAGATGTTCCTTCAGCAAGTTGAAAGGTTCTATCACTTCCTTAGGCTCAGATACCATTTTTCTGTTAATTCAACCAGAAGTCAGAGACTCTGTCACCACGCTGATTCTTAGAGAACCTATAACATCAGCCTAAGGAAGCTAACATTGGGTATCTATTCTGTACTAGGACCACTGCCAGCTGTTTAAGGCCTGGGATTTTAGCCACACTGATCTGATCCCAAAGTTCATGGTGGTTCCTACTTTTCTCCCTCAACTAAGTCTTTCCTTTGTACTTTGCTAAGCCACATCTTTCACAGGACATATCACCTATAATTACAGCGATAAGAAAGTAAAAGCCATCCTTTTTCAGGGGCTGATTATGAAGACACTAATGAATCACTTTTTCAGGGGCTGATTATGAAGACACTAATGAATCACTTGCAGCCCTAGGGCTGTGGATTGGTCATTCTTGGAACAAAGTTTCTTTCACCTCATATAATGGAACACTAAACTGGAGCCTGTTCCTTTCCAAATGACCAAGTTATAAATCAGGGACATCCAGATAAATAATATTTTGCTAAAAGACTTGGAATAAACAAATGCTGAATTAATCTTCCAAAAATATTGCCTTGTTCTTCCTTTGAATGGTTTCCCATCACCTGGACTCCATCTTTTGTCATTCAAACCCTCTGCAAAGTCAGTCTCCTATTTCGCCTCCAACCTTGACACCCCTTATTCTTCCAGGATAGGAATTCGTCACCCTATGTGAAGACATGGGGTCTAAATGGATAAGGAGAAAGGTGGACACGGTAGTGAGCTGTACAGACAGTGGAATGATGTCAGGGTGAAGAATCTATAAGCAAAACTGGAGTGTGGGGCTTGGTCCTGCCCTTCTCCACTGGTTGTTTGGAAGGGACTTGTCTTCTCCATGAGTCTTTTCCTGTAATTGAGAAATATAATTGGGGAGAAATAAAAATAGGGGAGGATCTTGTTGGGAAAAAGACACTCTGAGCTGAGTACATAATGAGCTGTCTACATGTTATTCTTGAAGTTCTAGAATTTGTCCAGCTCCCTTTTGCAGGAAGACATGAATGCCTTCTTAAGTAATTGAGAATTAGGGTTAGGGCTAGAACCTGGTAACCCACTAGGACCATTAAGTGGACTCTCCCCAAAGTGTGAGTGCTTGTGTCAATTTACTTATCCACAGGCCTGGGGTGGAGGCTCACGTCTTTGGAATAGACAAAGAATTTCTGGATACCCTGTGGTATTTGTCTTTTGCACCCCCAAATACAATATCTACCTTTTATACCACCAAATAGCATTTACCTCTTGGAGTATGTATTCTGCCTTGATAACCAGTTTGTATGCTTCTGGAGGGCAAAGACAGGCTATGCGCTTCTCTGAGACCCCAAAACTTGGACCACAGTACTATTTCATACATGCTGGTCCCAGTCTTTGGCTCTGTTCACCATCGGCAACTGCTTCTCTAAACTACTTTCCTTAATGAAGAGGCCCACATGCTTATTACAGCTGCTGGTATGAATTAGTTACTTCAAGGAGAGCTACCTATTTTGATTAATGGACTGTTTTGTTTATCTTGGAAAAGAAATAGAAGAAAAGAGACTTCTCTGATTTCTACTTTTTCTGAAGAGTGAGCATTAGTTTTTTATTATGTTGGAAGGCGAGATTGCCACTCAGCACAAGGTTCTGGATTCATTCCCTACCAGGCTGGTGAAATTCAAGAAATTTTGGCAAGGGCAGTCATGCCAACTGTCTGTTTACCTACATAGTTATACAACTACAAAGCTGGGCTGGATTTTTATTTTCCTAAGTTATTTCAAAGCAATTAGTAACAGAATTGAACTGACTTAAAAAATGAACCCAGGAAGTTGCTAAGAATAGAACTCTGCAGACAAGGTTGGAAGATGGCCCCTGACCTCCATCTGAAGCCTCTCTTTGCTGCAGCCACCGGAGCATTCTTCTGTGGGCTCCAGCACACTGTCTTCTGAGCTAGCCCTAATCAAGGCTGCCTGTGCAACCTCAACCTTCACTGGCAGCATCCAGATTATTTAAATTACCATCGCCTTGGTTTCTGGTGAAAGTCGCTCAGTTGTGTCTGACCTTTTGTGACCCCATGGACTATATAGTCCATGGAATTCTCCAGGCCAGAATACTGGAGTGGGTAGCCTTTCCCTTCTCCAGGGGATCCTCCCAAACCAGGGATCGAACCCAGGTCTCCTGCATAGGAGTCAGATTCTTTACTAGCAGAGCTACAAGGGCCCTTGGTTTCTGGTATTTCAAGGCAAACTCAGGCCATGCCAGTTTTCCTACGACACTGCTCTCCTCTAGATTTTTTTTTGAAGATGAAAAATATTATTTCCTAAATGAGGAGATATTGGAATTCAACATCAAAACAGCATTCTGTATTATACTTAAAGTAAACACTATAGAGAAAAAATCCAAATAAGGAAGGCTTCTCCAGTCGGTCCCAGTTATCTCTATCTTCTCTCCTAACATCCCATCCCAACTAACCACAGCCACATGGGCCTCAAACACATCTTCACCCAGGCCATACCCTGAGCAAATTTATCATCTTTCCTGCGAATCAATCCTTCTTTAACTCCCCAGACACTCCACTTCACGGTATCACTGGGCATTGCTCATTTCTCAATTAAAGTACTTATGTCAAATTGCAAATCTTTGCAGTACTTGTCTGTTTCCCATGCATTATCTTTGTGTTCCTTGGACTTAGCAAATGTAGTTGCTTAGATTCTGTATCAGTCGCAATGGTTTTGTCAGCTTTATGCTGTAGATCCTCATGTGCCAGAGCCTGCCCTGAATCTTGATCTTGATAGCACACACACACATTTTTTTCTCACTCTTTTTCTGGGAAAAATGCCATTAGTTTGGGAAAAGAACAGTCTTAATTCATGAAAATCTGAAGAATAAAATCATTTAAAAACCCTTGGGAAACAAATTGGTACTATGTTCATCCATATAAAAGTCAAATATACTCCAAACCCCAGTGAGTTGTGGCTATCTCAGGGCACGCTGGAGGATCTAGGCTGTCAGAAAATTCTGAGCTTGCAGCTCTCATCTGTATGAAATGGTACCTCCTCTGTTAAGACGCTTCCAGACATGCTGGGTGTGATAGTATCTTTTAAATTTTAATACTAGAAGTTTTCTATGTGGTAATGATGCATCAAATTTAGTTAATACTTGTTTTAACTCATTCTTCTAAATAGTCTAAATAGTCCCCTTATGTTACTCCATGATCCATTTACTGATAAAACTTTTTTTTTTCAAAAATAGTGAACATTAACAGATACACACCATTATGTATAAAATAGATAAACAACAAGATTTACTGTATAGCACAGAGTACTATATTCCATATCTTGCAGCAACCTAAAATGGAAAAGAATTTGAAAAATTATAAATATGTATATGTAAAACTGAATCACTTTGCTGTACACTCGACACTTGCACAATATTATAAATGAACTATACAAAAAATATTGAAGAAACTGCAGCTTAACCCAGTTTGACTTATCACCAGATCTAATTTACTGGTGCTGCTTTCCCTCATTATGCAGGCAACATCTTCAGTCTTTCCAAGCCTTCCTAAGGAACAGGCTTATCATGGACTCAGAAGGAAGCATACTTCTTAATCAGGGGAAAATAGCCTGTTTATAAATAATGAACAGCAAATCTTTTAATGAGATAGTCCATTAGAGTTTTACTCGGCAAGGAGACAGAATGTCAATGAACTAACAGCTGTCACTTTTTAAACTTTACAAGACAGACACTGAGACAGGCTCAGATTAACTTGCCCAAGATCACTGTAGGAAATGGAAGGGCTAGAACCTGAAATTAGGATTTTTGACTCAATATTATTCTTAATTCTTCCATTATGCTGTAATCATAGAATATTTGTTCTGGTTTTGATGCCTTAGGGTTAAGTCTGTTGCATTTTTATTTTAATTCAAAAATTTTCTCTGAATAGGAACTGACATGAGTCCTCTCAGATTTACTCAGCCTTGTCACTGTGGGGCTTCCCTGGTGGCTCAGTGGGTAAAGGATCAGCCTGCAATGCAGGAGACACAGGAGACGTGGGTTTGATCCCTGGATCAGGAAGATCTGCAGGAGGAGGGTATGGCAACCTACTCCAGTATTCTTTCCTGGAAAATTCCATGGACAGAGGAGCCTGGTGGGCTATAGTCCATGGGGTTGCAAAGAGTCAGACACGACTGAGTGACTGAGCATCCTCACATTCACACCACTGTAGCCAGGCTATTGTTCATATAAATTAGGAGGAAAGAGAGACTGTCCACGGAGTGTTGATTTTAGACTTTTATGTCTAACTTTAGGTCTCCTCTTCAAAGACTGTGATTCTCCAACCTGGAAACCAACACTAATCAAATTCTAATAGTTAATAGTGAGGCCACACTGTTGATCACCAGGTGATCAAGGGTGCGGAGTGCACATCCTAGGAAAGTAGTTGGCAAACTGAGAGATGGACCTCAATTAGAAGGCACCAGATATTGATACAAAATAAGAGAAAAAAAAAGTCATGTTTCCTGGGAGGGGCCATGAACAAACTATGCTCATGGCTGTATCTAGTCCTGCTCAGGTTGGCTTCACTTTAGCGGAAGGCCACTTTCCACTGCTCACCTGTTATTATCATTTTTCAAGCCACTGCTTGGGTTTTGTCTCCTTTATGAAGCCCTCATGACTCTTCGTGGATTCTCCCCTTTTTCTCTACTCTGAAATCCTACAGCATTTATACACCTGGCTCCCACAACCTTGTTCTTTATTACATACTCTTTTATGAATTTGTTGGACTCACGTCTCAAAATGGATTTTAAGTTCCTTAAGGACAGCGACTTGTAAAATGTAAATGGAGCACCAGAGACACAGGAAAAATGTGAGAAATACTTGTTGGATGATTCTCTGATTTTTGTACACTTCAGGTGGAAAATTATACAATTTTAAGGTTATTTACATAAAAGAAGACAATCATTCATAAAAAGTTCTGGTAAGGTCCTAAATTTGCTTGCATTGTTATCAAAATGACAAATTGTTTTTTGCTATTTCCCCTAGAGCAGTACATTTTGGTGATTTTTCTCAACCTATTTCTAGAGTTGGGGAAAAAAAAGGAGGCTGGCGAAGACTCTTAGAGATGGGGTGTATTCAAATATGCTGGGAAGAGAGAGCTTTGGATCTTTGACCATTTTCTATAGTCATGGAGCTCAACAAAGTTTACCATTTGTATAGGAATCTTTTAGTTCTTGGATGGAAAAATGTCTTTCCTGTAAAACTTCATGGAATTTCTGCTCCTGGCAGAGGCAACAGTTATTCATTGCAGATCTTGAAAACTTGTGACACGGTTGTCCAAATGGGCACCAAATAAAGCGAGAAAAGAACAGGTTCAACTACATATTTTAAAATTATTTTTGGTTCCAGGGGATGGACTGGGCAGGCTGCAACTGGCACTGACAAGACTAACCCTTTACTCAGACCCAAGGGATCATTTTTGATCTAAAAACCTTGTCCTCCAAACCAGCTGCCCAAGAAACGAAGGGAAGTCCAAGACCTTACTTCATATTCTGGAGGACCACCCACTCCACTTGTATCTCTATTTGTCCAGTGATGGCTTTAGTCTTTTTAATTTGAGCTTCTACAGGACCTGCTGGGGACTGGGGTTGAATATTTCACTATAGGTCCTCTTCTCTGGATGATTTTGGCCAACTTGTCTGTCCCCTTGCAATCACTTGGGTTTGATCAAGCGACAAACATGTCCTCATAGGACTACATGTTGTGTTGAAAGAGTTGTTACATTGGGACTCTGAAGTGAGGAGCAACTCCTTGGGAAAAATCTCCAATTAGGTCCATCATTTTGACTAAGCTTCAACTATAATAACAACTAACATTTATTGAACACTTACTACAGGCCAGGCCTTCTGCTAAGCTCTTTACATAATCATTTCATTTAATACTCACAATACTGCTAAGGCATGGAAACTATTATTATTCTGATTTTACAGATTAGGAAGTTGGGGTCCTGAGGGGCTAAATAACTCAGTCAAGGCCACAGGACTAGTGGACAAAAAAACTGATATGATTCCTCCTTTGCCTCAGATCCTCTCTGGCTTTATAGCCTTCCTGTCAACTGAGGGCTACTCCTTGGCCAAAGCCCTCTGGACCATCCTTTTTTTTTTTTTAAATTATTTACTTAAATATATTTAATTTACAATGTTGTGTTAGTTTCTGGTGTACAGCACAGTGATTTAGTTATATTTATATATGAGTATATAGACTATTTTTCATATTCTTTCCATTATGGTTTATTATAGGATATGGAATTTAGTTCTGTCTGCTATATAGATGGACCTTGTTATATATCTATTAAATATATAGTATTTATTAGATATATGGCATTTTGTATCTGCTAATCCCAAACTCCTAATTTATCTCTTGCCCACTCCTTTTCTCCTTTGGGAACCATAAATTTGTTTTCTATGTGAAGTTTATTTGAATCATATTTTAGATTTCACATATAAATGATAGTATATGGTATTTTGTTTTTCTCTACTTACTTCACTTAGTATGACAATCTTCACCTAGTACAACAATAGATCTATCCTTGTTGCTGCCAATAGCATTATTTCATTCTTTTTCATGGCTGATTAATATTCCATTGTACATATGTATTACATCTTATTTATTTATTCATCTGTCAATGGACATTTAGGTTGCTTCCATGTCCTGGTTATTGCAAAATGGTATTGCTATTAACACTGCAATGCATATTTCCTTTGAATTAGATATATGTCCAGGAGTGGGATTGATGGATCCTATGGCAACTCTATTTTTAGTTTTTTTATGGAACCCCCATACTGTTCTCCATAGTGGCTACACCTTGGGGCCATTCTTGATTCCTCTCCTCTCAAGCCATATGTCTAATGATTTGGGAAATATGGAGCTTTGCCTTCAGAAGATATCTGACTATGATCTCTTCTCTCATCACCATTGTTCCCACCTGAGTCAAGCTGCCGTCATCACTTGTGCCTGAAATATTGCCATAACCCCCCTAACCAGTCAAGGTCCTTCTATCCTTGTCTTCCTATTGGCCATTCCAGCAGCCAGAGTGAACTTTCAAATGCAAGCCAGGTTGCATTGCACCTCTGCAAAAGCTGACCCTCCACTCTTCATCCCATGACCTCACTGCCTACTGCTTGCCTCACTTGCTCCTTGTGACTAATCACCAGCCCTCTTTCTTCCTCAAACATACCAGCTGCCCCTGGTGGTGGGCTCTGAGCAGTGGGGCTCACCGTTTGGCAAATTCTCCCTCACAGTTAACTTCAGAGTCTCTATTCAAATGCCACTTCTTAATGTATCTCTATTTAAAATTTGTACTCACTCACTCACTCACTCACTCAAGCAGTACCAAATTCCCTTACTTGGTTCTATTTTTTTCTTTCTTTTACTTCTGGTGGTATGGGTTATCTTAGTTCCTCCACCAGGGATTGAACCCAGACCCATAGCAGTGAAAGCATGGAGTCCTAACCTCTGGATCATCATGGAATTCCCTTGGCTATTTTTTTTTTTTTCCTACAGCTTATATCACTTCTTAACATAGTGTGTGATTCATTTGTTATGTCTATTGTTCACTGTCTGCTTTCTCTCCCTGCATCCCTGTGAGATAAGAGATTTTTGTCCTTTGTGCCCTCTGATGTATCTTGAGCACCAGGGCAGTGTGTATCTGGCACATTGTGCATGATCAGTGAATATTTGTTGAATAAATGAGTGAGTGGACCTGGATCTAAAATCTTAGGGTCCTTATAACATAGACATGCAGCCTTCTCAAGCGAAAGGTGAATAATGCAGATGTTATGAGGTGATGCTGATCAAGGGTTAACTGAACAGAAAACTTAGTGACTTGCACTCAGATTAAGGAGCTGGGAAATGTAACGTAGGCTGGAGTGAGTTGGGACGATATTAGAGTGACTTGACTGGGAGTTCTTTCCCTTTAGGGTTATGTCAGTGAGAACACCCTTTCTTCTTGGCTTAGAGGCCCAGGACTTGAGTTTGTCGTTCTGCCCCTGCCACCCCACAGGCTTGATCCCGAGATATTTCCCCTTCTCACCTCCCTGCCCTCGCGGACTCAGGACAAGGCTGTTTCTCTGGTCTGGTCAGACATAATGAGAAATACAGGCCCAAACTGTTGGGTCATTCCAAAGCAGGGAGGAATCTGGAATGGCATTGTTAGATTTGGGGTATTTTAATCATTTCCTGCAGGTTGGCAGTTTCCAACAGGGTCAGTTTCTGAAAGAATCGGGCAGGGCATGCTTGGAGACATGTCACTGCTCCTGCATCCAGTTTTCAGATTTGGTCGCCAGATCTGAGGTCCCACTGAGGCGTGCCTAAGACACAGACATTGCTCAGGATGAAACGTCTGACATGTCTCTGTGATGACACGAGACTCTCACTTTGGTCAAGCGGAACTTTTTCGCTGTCTATACCCACTGCATTGGTTTACCCAGCTGTCAAGAAAGCTGACTGGCTCCTAACGTATGATGGAATGTATATGTGTTGGGGGAGAGGAGGAGGAGGGACAACTGGGGGAGCTGGGTGCATCGTCCCTTGTGAGGCCTGGGCTCCTGCTCCTCCAGGAAACAATTCATGTTTATCTTGTCCAGCTCCAGGGCCTGCCTGCTCTCCCTCATCCACCTGGATAGTGTTAAGGACACAAACCCTAATCACTGAGGGGTTCTAACGACATGCCCTCCAAAGGCCAGCTGGGAAGTGACTAAGGTACCTGTCTAAGCTGGCCAGCACGTCAAAAAATGCTAGTCTCTAGAGTGATCTTCCCAGGTGGCGCTAGTGGTAAAGAATTCTCCAAATCTGCCTGCCAATGCAGGAGACATAAGAGGCACAGGTTCAGTCCCTGGCTTGGGAAGATCCCCTGGAGGAGGGCATGGCAACCCATTCCAGTATTCTTTCCTGGAGAATCCCCAAGGATAGAGGAGCCTGGTGGGCCACAGTCCATAGGGTCGCAAAGAGTCAGACACAACTGAAGCGACTTAGCATGCAGAGCAATCTCACGGGAAAAGTGCATTTGGTAGAATAGCAACTGAATATTCAACAAAGATCCTTCTGGAAATGTTCATATTAGGAGCTGAGGTCTATATATGAGCTAACAAAGCCCTGACTGCCCTCTGATGGGCTGAGCTTCAAGACACTGACAGTGGGAGTGACCTCATAAACCCAGGAGTTCCCAGCCAAAGTTGCACAAGAGAACTCCCCAGAGGGCCCTGAGCCCACCAAAGCTGGGGCCCGCTGCACAGACTTTGTCCCAGTTGGTCAGGGAATCCATATTTTTAAAAAGCTTTCCAGGTGATCTCATGCGTAGCCAGAGATGAATACTACCTTCCATGAAGGACCCAGAGATGGGGCATTGGAGGAGCTGGCAGAGGAAGCAGTCTGCCCTCTGCCTCACTACCCTATGAGCCAAGGTCCCTTCCCCTTCTCTCCCGCTTCGTGAATTTTCCATTTTCCCCTGGATCATTTTCACAGTCGTATTAACAAGTGGCAACTTCTCCAATTCTAAATAAAAGCCTCTCTTTTTACTCCACCTCTTCCTTCAGCTACTGCACCACCCACCTCCCCTCTGCTTCCTTTTAGAGGAAAAACTCCCTAAGATGGGTTTTCTGTATATACTGTGCCATTTCCTTCTGTGCATTTTCTCTTAAACCCAGTCCATCCAGGCATCCCCACTCCACACTGCACAGGCCCTGGCCCCATCGTACCGTCTGGTCATGCCAGCGTGTCCAGGTCTCACTTTTAGTACCAGAAATGGGGAACCTGGGAGGCACAGGCATTCCTGATACACTCCTGACATGTGTACAGCCCTTGAGGTGGCCAAAGGCTGGCCTCGCAGTGCCAGAGTCAAAGCTCAGTTAACAGAACGCAGAACTGGAAGAAACTTGCCAGGGAGATGAGGATGACAATGAAGTTCTCGGTCAAGGGAAAGGCAGGGACTTACGCAGTGTGTGGTGGTGATGATGACAGAACTGGAGATGAAGGAGAGGCCGTCGTTCATGCTGACCTGAAGTGCGGCTTTCCTGCAACGACACGGGGGCCAGGGAGGCTCAGCACGGCGTGCGGACACACAGGGCCCCTGGGGGCTCCGTTCTAAACCACCCTCTGAACTGGCTCCTTTGAAAAATGCAGAGGATACTCTCCAGGGGCCCATCCATCTCTAACAACCCAGAGAGATGTCAGGATATACCCGGCTGGTGCAGCAAGGCAGTGTATCCAGCCTTTCTTACATCATGGCAAATAGAATTGAATGGGCAGAGGCTGCTCCCGTTTAATTTACTTGCCACATTGTAGTAGGTAGGAAGAGGTAGTCTTAACAAATGGTCCATATCAGCAAGGGATGAACTGGTTAAGCTAGAAACTCTACAATTGTTATCTGGACTCTCAGTGATGAGATTCTGATGGTGATGGTTTTGTTACCACCCAGCCAGCGCAGAAAGGAACAGCAGTACATGAGCTAACCTGCCTTCTATTTCCTCCCATCTAGAAGATGCTCATTGAGACACAAGCTTGCCTTCTGCAGCATGGACACAGGGCTAGTTTGTGGAATCAGTGGCATCATGAGCTGATGTTAGGCAACTAGATTTGGAGGTTTCGTAATGTGAACAAATGATTGAAAGCAGAATTCAGATAAACAAGTGTAGCATTTTTCCTTAAAGCCACCATTCTGTCTTCAGTCTGTTAGAGATGTGTTTACAGAGAGGTTAGTTTGTGTTCCCTCACCAACACTGCTTGTCTGTTTCCCTGCATATTTCTTTTCTTGCTCAGGATGCTAATTCTCTTCCTTCTCTTGAATATTTTGATCTCATCTCATTAGCACTTATCACAACTGCATCATTGTGAGATTTTCTCCGTAAATTAGTTCAGAGAGGCTTGGGCAGTGTGGATGAAGACGTGATGCTCTGGAGAGACGCAGAGGAACACTGAACATGGCCTCAGAGGGTCTGACCGTGGGGTCCTGAATCAGCTGTGGATCACTTAGCCTTGCTGAGCTTCTTTTCCGAGTTTCCCTATCTCTAAGAAAGGAGATAATCATCTGGAAGGGCAATTATGATGAGGATGAGGTTGACAGGATGAGGTTATGACAGCACTTTGGGCAGCCTGAGAGCTTTCTAGAAATGTAGTTGTGATGAAGCCAGACAGACCTTGTTTTGAACTCATACTCTTCCACTCACTATGTGACCTCGACAAGCTACTTAAATTCTCTCTGCCACAGACTGCACATCTGTAAAACTGCGATGGTTCATTGGGCTTCCCTGATGGCTCAGAGGGTAAGGAATCTACTTGCAATGCAGGAGACCCTGGTTTGATCTGTTTGGGGAAGGTCCCCTGGAGAAGGGAATGGCAACCCACTCCAGTACTCTTGCCTGGAGAATCCCATGGACAGAGGAGCCTGGCAGGCTATAGTGGATCTTGGGAGAATAAAGGTCCCCTCTGCGAAACACTGATGCTAGTGCCTGGCTCACTGCACTCGTAGCACCATCATCATTATTTGGAGGAGTCTAGAGAAAGGTTCCATAATGACAGTGACGAGAGACTCTTCTCCTTTTGTCCGCCCCCACCTCCTCTCACTTCCCCGGCTGTGGGGTTTAGTTGCTGGTGGAAACTTACATGCCAACTTCCTTTAAGATAGGTGCTGGACACAGCAAATAAGTATCTTCCACAGTGAAGGGCTTCTCATCTGTAAAAAGGAAGTCACTGGATTAAGAGGAGTGAGGCAAGTTAATAATTTCATATTCGGTGCCTCCTGCAGACCATCAGCCAAGTCCTAGGAGACACTAGAAAAGCCGTGATGTTTTGAAATATAAACTTGTCTTGAGTTGTAAAATCCATTAGAGCGAATGCAAGCTCTTCTGCCTGAATGCTTTCTAACCTGTATATCCAATTGAGTCTCAGTGAGCACACAGAGAGTGAGCTTTTACCACAGACCAGGCATAACTGAGGGGAAATGAGAAGGTATTAGACTGATCCTTGGGAGCTTGACGTCTAGGTCTAGTTTGAGAGAAGAGTCATATTCATGGGAAAAGTTTGTTGATTCAACATTGTTTATTGATACAATAGCCAAGACAGGGAATCCACCTAAGTGTCTATCTACAGATGAATGGATAAAGAAATTAGGGCATATGTGTGTAGAATGGAGTGTTATTCAGCCATAAGAAACCTCTCCATTTGTGACAACATGGATAGACTTTGAGGGCATTATGCTAAGTAAAATGTCAGACAATGAGAGACAAACATTATACAATCTCGCTCATATGTGGAATATAAAAAGGAGAGAAAAAAAAACCAAAAAAACAACTCACAGATTCAGAGAACAGACTGGTTGTTACCAGGGGCAGGGGTAGGTGGGGTGGGTGAAATGAGCACAGTGGTCAAAAGGTACAAATTTCCAGGTATAAAATAAATAAGTAATAACGATGCAATGTACAGCATGATTTGAAAGTTTACAAGAGTAAATCTTAAAAGTTCTTATCCTAAGGAAAAAATCATAACTATGTGTGGTGATGGATGTTAACTAGATTTACTGTGGTGATCACTTCACGATATATTAAAATATTTAACCATTATGTTGTACACCTGGCTAATAAATATCAATTATATCTCAATTGAAAAAAATTGCTGACAGATACAAGAAGTAGCTAAGCCAAAATATTGTTTGGCTTCAGAAGACAGAGAGCATCTCCCTCTAGGTGGGTGACATGATGAGGTCAAAGGGAATATAACAGCAGCTGAGTTTCGGGGGAGAGATGGGAAGATGCATTCCTGGTGGGAGATGCTCCAGGGTAGGACACAAGGAGGATTTGAAAGGATCAGTATAGGAAAATGTTTGGTCCAAGTTCTTTGAGTTAGACTGAGGGATTTGGACCTAAGCCTATGTGGCTATGAAAAGAACTTTGGAGGTTTTTGGAGAAAAACTTGAAGTGATGATTTTGGAAGTTTTAGCAAATGTAGTTATGAAAGATGGATTCAAGCGGTGGGGGTGGGGAGGGAATCTGGAGCTGGTGGATTTCTTTTTCTTATCCTAATGGATGTCCAGGGAAAAACTTAAGCAGCTTTAATCTGGAACTCCTTAAAAACTTCATCGTATCTCAGATTCTGGGGCCAGAAGCAGGGCTGAGAAGTTACTATACTCAGTATATGGTAGTCATTTTTTCATGACTCAACATTTATTGGGTGCATTCTTTGTACAAAAGATTGTAGTAGGAACTGGTGATATGAAGATGAATAAATACGCCCCTTTAATCAAGTTGTGAATACAAATGCCTAGAAGACAGAAAGGAATCCATGTGTAATGGAAGGATGCTATGCTGCTGTTTGCATTTGATAGGAAATTGATGTCTCTAATGACACTTAAGTGCAATTGACACTAAACACTGGCCTGAGTGGAGATTAGGAAGCTTCATGCCCTCCATGATAGGATTTAAGGACCAGACCCACATGAGATAGGAGCTGGAGAACACATCTGAGTTCTAAGCAGTGTCTCCACGGAAGGAGGAAAAAGGGATGCCCAATTACAGTTTCCCTTGATGTCTAGGGAGACCTTCAAGTGGTGAAAAGGTAGGGAGATTATTCCAAGTCATTCATTCAACAAATATTTATTCAAGACCTACTATGAACTAGAAACACAGGCTTTTAGAAGAGAAACATGGTGTCTGCTTTCATGGATTTTATAGAAGTTGCAGGGGAGATAGTTATTAAACACATTCAATTTTTTGAAGCAGTAAAAATATTATATTTATTTAATCTTAGTCTTCAGTACAAGATATTTTAATTGAAGGAGAGTAGATTTATAATACTATATTAGTTTCAGTGTATAACATGATGATTCAATATTTTTATAGATTATACTCCATTTAAAGTTATTACAAAATAATGGCTAAATTTTCTTGCGCTGTACAACATATCCTTGTTGCTTATTTAAACATTTATTTATTAAAAATATGTTCTCTTGAATGTCTACATGTGCCAACCATTATGCTAGGTCTAGAACGTGTTATAGACAAAGCCTCTCACTTTATTTTTTTTTAATGGCCAGTGTTTTAGTTATCTATTGGAATTAGGGATGTGGCCAAGATCTATGCCCTGGGGACATCAGATATTGAACTTTCTAATAATTAGTGGCATTTATTTCCTGTTATTCCTTGGGTCTGTAGCCTAAGGAGAAGGAATAATTAGCAGAACAAAATGCAGGCACTCTTACACCTTCCAGACAGAGGTCACCTACTAAATCAAAACTTCAGTTAGAGTTCTAATGAGTAACCCTGTTTGAGGTAGGGCTTCACACAGGAAATAAAATGAACCTTGGGTTTTGCTGAGTGAACAGGAGTTCTGGAGGAGGAGAAATCATGAGGAAAGTACAACAAAGCACAAAAACTACTGTTATTACACATATTACTATTTAATTAAATTGTATTCAGTACAAAGAAGGAGAATCAGGGGGCAGACTTTCACCTGGAAGGTCAGGAAATATTTCCTTGAGGAAAGGCTCTGTGAGCTGAGACCTGAGGCCAGGTGGAGAGGAAATGGGTTGGCAAAGAGGTGGACCTGCACAGATTCTGGGGCAAGAAGCACAGGTCTTTAGGAGCTGGGAGAAAGCTGACAAGGCTGTTGGATTTCAGTGAGACAGCAGATAAAATATGAGGCTAGAAAAGGCAGCAGGGCCAGCTGATCAAGCCCTTGTAGATCATGGTGGGTTTGGGGGACTTTTCCTAAGTGTAACAGGAAAATACTGGAGTTTCCCCTTATATTTAGAATGAATGCTGGCAGTTTGGGCTTCCCGGGTGGCTCACTGGTAAAGAATCTGCCTGCCAATGCAGGAGACACAGGAAATGCAAGTTCAATCCCTGGGTTGGGAAGATACCCTGGAGTAGGAAAAAGATTTCCACTCCAATATTCTTGCCTGGAAAATGCCATGGACAGAAAAGCCTGGCGGGCTATAGTCCATTGGGGTCACAAATAGTCAGATGGGACTGAGCACACAGCCAGCAGACACTGGTAGATTATGGAATATGTCAGAATAGTGAGTGTGTTGAGAACAATATAAAGCTTATGAGGACAGAGGCAGATCACACAGGGCTTGAACTGGGCATTATCTTCAAGATGCTTTTCTGTCCATGATGGTGACGGTGACAGTGAGACTTGGGGCATGCTGTGTGCTCTAAGTGCATCACACACATCATATAACCCAGTTTTACCTTCCAGCGGTGCTGTCAGGGAAGGCTATTATTCCCTTCACTTTATTTTTAAAATTATTTTTGGCTGAAGGGGGTTCTGGTTGCTGTGTGCAGGCTTTCTCTATTTGCTTGCTTTCTCTATTTGTGAGTGGGTTCTACTCCCTGGTTGCGATGCTCCAGCTTCTTATGCCAGCGTCTCTTGTTGCAGAGCCCGGGCCCTAGAGCCCGCAGGCTTCACTAGCTTTGGTCCATGGGCTTAGCTGCCCATGCCAGGTGGGATCTTAGTTCCTGGATCAAGGATTGAACCTGTGTCCCCTGCACTGGCAGGAGGATTCTTAACCATTGGGCCACCGAGGAAGTCCCTATTCCCTTCCTGTAAAGGTGAGGAACAGACAAAGATGGAGACACTTGCCAAGTGTTACACAGGAGAGCTCACATCAGCACATGGGCAGTCTGGCCGCCACCTCTGGATAAAAGCCAGGCTTGATCTCCTCTCACTATGACCGTGGGAACCAAGGCAAGGCAGGACTCACTGGGCTCATTTTCCAGATGCAAAATGGAGGCTCAGAGAGGCTGCAGTAAACTATGATCTCACAGCAAGTCAGAGGCAAAGCCAGGACTGGGACTGGATTTCCCAGTGTCCACACCAAGGGCCTCTCCGTTCCAGGAAAAGCTCGTATTAGAGCAGAAACAAAGCCCGGGACAGGCGTGGCCAATGACAACCTATATTTACTTGCTCTGGGTGCTGCACATGCTCTAGTAATACTTGGGAGTGTGGGGTCCTGCCCACGGAGCCACCAGCCCGCCACAGCGCGGCCACAGGAGGCCTTGTGACTCCCGGCTGCTTTCTGCAGGGGGAGCGGAAGGGGGCGCAGCACCACCACACGCCCGGGGCGCAGGCTCCCTCCCCGGCTCTCTCTCAGCAGCTCCTCTCCTCCCCCCCAGCAGGAAAGCCAGGAGAGTTGGAGGTTGCCTCGGTTAGCCTTGGTCAGCCTTGGTCGAGCAGACTCGTTTCTCGCTTTCCCCCTCCTTTCATTTTCTTTTCCTGCCTGGGAGACCAGCTATTTCAGGAGCAGAGCAGAGGAGACCCTCGCCGCTGAGAAGCCCGAGGAGACGTGGCTGAAGGCCGCGGCACCGCCTCCCACCAGTTCATCGGAGTCCCAGGCTGTGGGCCTGCTCTGGGGAGCTGGCATTTTCGGCTCAGAGAGAGATTGTTTGGTTTGGAGACTGGTTTCACTTTACCACAAAAATGAGTGATTTTTTCTTTTTTTTTTTCTTTCTCTCTAAACAAAGGAGGGCCATTTGGTTTCCATAACTCTGATCATCTGACTCCTTCCTGGAACGTCCACTTGGGAAGCAGGGCCCAAAGCCTTCCTCCTCAGGCTGGGCTACGTTTGGCTCAGGGGCCATGCCAACCTCAGGGCCACCTCTGCCAAGACCACTGGTGTGGTGATGTTTACCCGGCAACATCCACTTTGGAGGACGGTGGAGGGCCCTGGTCCTCTGTCCACTGGCGGCCATTCACTGCTTGTTAGTACCAGGTGGGCAGGGGAAATGGAGCAAAGAGCTGGGAGGAAATTAGTGAGGGGAGGGGGTTGAAACCAGGCCTTAAGGGAATTTTTAGATGATCTATAAATATAAATGTCCTTGCTTTTTACCTAAGATAGTTCCGAATTCAGTGCATACTGATGATATCGGTGAATTCAAAGCATCTGTCTTACAACAGCCTGGTAATCAAACTGAAACGACTTAAATCAGGATTTGGGGATCAATGAGTGTCCTTACACCAAACCATCAGACACCTAGGCTTGGGATCTGAGCAGCTCTGGAGATGAGTACAGGGGTCACAGTGCCAGGTAGACTCCAGAGTCAAACAGATGCAGGTTCAAATCCCAGGTCCTGTGACTACTGTGTGACTGAGGACGAGTTCCTTATCTGTGAACAGTAATGATGACATCATTGCACTAGGTTGTGTGGGGAGTACAAGAGTGCACAGAAGTACATTACTTAGCACTCAAGAAACATTTAGTAAATGTTTAGTTCATTTCAGTTCAGTCGCTCAGTCGTGTCTGACTCTTTGTGAACCCATGAACCGCAGCACGCCAGGCCTCCCTGTCCATCACCAACTCCCAGAATCTACCCAAACCCATGTCCATCGAGTTAGTGATGCCATCCAACCATCTCATCCTCTGTCATCCCCTTTTCCTCCTGCCTTCAATCTTTCCCAGCATCAGGGTCTTTTCGAATGAGTCAGCTCTTCCCATCAGGTGGCCAAAGTATTGGAGTTTCAGCTTCAGCATCAGTCCTTCCAATCAACACCCAGGACTGATCTTTAGGATGGACTGGTTGGATCTCCTTGCAGTCCAAGGGACTCTCAAGAGTCTTCTCCAACACCGCAGTTCAAAAGCATCAATTCTTTGGCACTCAGCTTTCATTATAGTCCAACTCTCACATCCATACCTGACCACTGGAAAAACCATAGCCTTGACTAGATGGACCTTTGTTGGCAAAGTAATGTCTCTGCTCTTTTATGCTGTCTAGGTTGGTCATAACGTGCCTTCCAAGGAGTAAGTGTCTTTTAATTTCATTTCTGCAATCACCATCTGCAGTGATTTTGGAGCCCAGAAAAATAAAGTCAGCCACTGTGTCTACTGTTTCCCCATCTATTAGCCATGCAGTGATGGGACCAGATGCCACGATCTTAGTTTTCTGAATGTTGAGCTTTAAGCCCACTTTTTTACTCTCCTCTTTCACTTTCATTAAGAGCCTCTTTAGTTCTTCTTCACTTTCTCCCATCAGGGTGGTGTCATCTGCATATCTGAGGTTATTGATATTTCTCTCGGTAATCTTGATTCCAGCTTGTGCTTCCTACAGCCCAGCGTTTCTCATGATGTACTCTGCATATAAGTTAAATAAGCAGGGTGATAATATACAGCCTTGACATATCCCTTTTTCCTATTTGGAACCTATCTGTTGTTCCATGTCCAGTTCTAACTATTGCTTTCTGACCTGCATACAGGTTTCTCAAGAGGCAGGTCAAGTAGTCTGGTATTCCCATCTCTTTCAGAATTTTCCAGTTTATTGTGATCCACACAGTCAAAGGCTTTGGCATAGTCAGTAAAGCAGAAATAGATGTTTTACTGGAACTCTCTTGCTTTCTTGATGATCCAGTGGATGTTGGCAATTTGATCTCTGGTTCCTCTGCCTTTTCTGAAACCAGCTTGAACATGTGGAATTTCATGGTTCATGTATTGCTGAAGCCTGGCTTGGAGAATTTTAAGCATCACTTTACTAGCGTGTGAGATGAGTGCAATTGTGCAACAGTTTGAGCATTCTTTGGCATTGCCTTTCTTTGGGATTGGTATGAAAACTGACCTTTTCCGGTCCTGTGGCCACTGATGAGTTTTCCAAATTTGCTGGCATATTGAGTGCAGCACTTTCACAGCATCATCTTTCAGGGTTTGAAATAGCTCAACTGGAATTCCATCACCTCCACTAGCTTTGTTCGTACTGATGTTTTCTAAGGCCCACTTGACTTCACATTCCAGGATGTCTGGCTTTAGGTGAGTGATCCCACCATTGTAATTATCTTTGTCTTGAAGATCTTTTTTGTAGAGTTCTTCAGTGTATTCTTGCCACCTCTTCTTAATATCTTCTGCTTCTGTTAGGTCCATACCATTTCTGTCCTTTATCGAGCCCATCTTTGCATGAAATGTTCCCTTGGTATCTCTAATTTTCTTGAAGCGATCTCTAGTCTTTCCCATTCTATTGTTTTCCTCTATTTCTTTACATTGATTGCTGAGGAAGGCTTTCTTATCTCTCCTTGCTATTCTTTGGAACTCTGCATTGAAATGCATATATCTTTCCTTTTCTCCTTTGCTTTTTGCTTCCCTTCTTTTCACAGCTAATTGTAAGGCCCTCTCAAACAGCCATTTTGTTTTTTTTGCATTTCTTTTGCTTTGGGATGGTCTTGATTCCTGTCTCCTGTACAATGTCATGAACCTCCGTCCATAGTAAACATCACTTCACGTTATTACACGGGTATCCAAGCCTTTAAAATGGACTGTAAACTAAATGTGTGGTTTAAAATCAGAGGAATTAAAAATTTCAAAATGCCTAATTTCTTGATTACATTGTTCTATCAAACATCTTTTTAGGCATTAGTGATAAGAATAGAGTAGGATAATTAAATAGTTTAGAAATCCCCCTAGGGGATTAAAGATAGAAAGGGAATTTTAAGGGAGTTTGGGAGACTGCTGAGAGCATATGAACACTCAAGAAAAGAATGCAGTCACCTAGCAACAATCTACTCTGTCTTGAGGGAAGACCAGGCACATCCAAGTGGCAGGCACAGTCAAGCCACAAATCCTGAGAGTTATAACACAAGACAATAGATATGAATCTTGTTACCTGAAGTCAGGGAGTTAATGGTCCTTGGAAGACTGGCATTTCTGCATGTAGCCAAGACAAGAATTTAGGTGAAAGGGTAAATGAAAGGCATGTTATATCAAAACCTAAGACTAATCAACATGTGTTAGTGTATGTCATCACCCTTTTGCTAATATGTGTTTAGTCGCTCAGTCGTGTCCGACTCTGCGACCCCATGGATTGAAGCCTGCCAGGCTCCTCTGTCCATGGGGACTCTCTGGGCAAGAATACTGCAGTGGGTTGCCATGCCCTCCTCCAGGGGATCTTGGCAACCCAGGGATCGAATCCAGATCTCTCACATTGCAGGCAGGTCTATTAACTGAGCCACAAAGGAAGCCCTTTGCAAATATACATATGATTTAAATAGCACCATGACAGTACCAGTTAAACCGTACAGGGACAAAAAATGACGTAAGCCTGATGTCTACTCCAAAATGAGGAAGAAGGTGGTCTTCTCCCCTCCCTACTTTTTGGTTATAAAAATATAGCCCTCTTTGTTCTCAGGGCTGCACTCCCTTGCCTGCCTGCTTGTATTTCTAACAAGCATCTTATGCCAATAAACTCACTCTTAGCCTATTGTTCTACCTCATGCTGAATTCTTTCTGTGGCAGAAGAACCTGAGCTTCATTAAGTCTAGATGCCAGGTAAACAGTTTCAATTAAAACACAATGGATTCTAGTCCCTTCCCAAGTCAGGAACTGTGGGTTCAAGTTCCAATCTGAGTTTTGGCTGGGTCTGAGTCCCATCTGAAAAAGAATGTGATTTTATTAGAAATTCCTGGGAAAATGAAAAGTTTTAGTGAATGTGTTTTGTGTGTACATATGTGCACACACACAGGCATATATATTTACCTATGCATTCACATGCATATTTATACCTATACATACACATATATGTATATCTATTCTATACTGACTTTGTGTAGCACTATGGACAGCATATTAAAAAGCAGAGACATTACTTTGTCGACAAAGGTCCGTCTAGTCAAAGCTATGATTTTTCCAGTAGTCATGTATCGATGGGAGAGTTGCGCCATAAAGAAAGCTGAGTGCCAAAGAATCGATGCTTCTGAACTGTGGTAATGAAGACTTGAGAGTCCCTTTGGACTGCAAGGAGATCAAACCAGTCCATCCTAAAGGAAATCAGTCCTGAATATTCATTGGAAGGACTGATGTTGAAGCTGAAACTCCAATACTTTGGCCACCTGATGCGAAGAGCTGACTCCTTTGAAAAGACCCTTATGCTGGGAAAGATTGAAGGCAGGAGGAGAAGGGGACGACAGAGGATGAGATGGTTGGATGGCATCACTGACTTGATGGACATGAATTTGAGCAAGCTCCAGGAGTTGTTGATGGACAGGGAGGCTTGGCATGCTGCAGTTCATGGGGTCGCAAAGAGTCGGACATGACTGAGTGACTGAACTGAACTGATATACCTATGGTCTCATTTGATATTATTATTAATTTACAATTTGGGAAAATGAGTCTCAAAGAAGTTGGTTAATTGAGTTAGTGTTGTAACATGAATAAAAGACCTGGAAATCAAACCGAGGTTTTCTTGAAATGACTTGCCCATAGTCAACTCAGCTAGTTTTTTTACAGATATAATTTAAACTAGTTAGTCATTTTATATTGTCATACTCTCACAGCTAGTTTTATGATGTGGCCTGAAGTATACCCAGCGCTGAATCTGACAGCTGTGGAAGCAAAAGTCAAGATTCTTCATGGGTGAGGTTGAATAATGTTAGGAGGCTTGTTTTCCATGAGAGGCAACCAGGGTTGAGAAGCTCTGTGATAAGGTTCCAGTGTCTTCTGGGAGACCCTGACTTACTATAATTAACCCATATCTCAAAACCATACATTCACATGTGTTCATGGTTTTGATCTAAGATCAATGTAATTCTTTTCAAACTGCTTAAGAAATTTCCAGAATTCTTAGCTGCAGTTGGTGACTGTCTAATGGAGTTGGGATAAAACCAAGATTAAAATTTATTAGCTAATTCAAACACCAATCACAGTGAATCCTTTTATAGGGCTGATTAAATAACTGAAATATTTTCCAAGTCTTGGCAATCCTTTCTTGATATAAATATTTATTTCTGGCCAAAAGGACAAGAAAAATAATTCTTAGTCTTATCTAGGGGAGCTTGCTGAAACCCTCCAAAAGCTGATGTAAGCTCCAAAGTAGAGTTTACATTCCTATTGTGACAAAATAGTGGAGGTTAGGGACTGAATGAGCTCACCCTGCTCTTTCTCCCGATCTTCCCTGGGTCTAGGGAGCATTTTTGTGGCATCTCTGCGCCAAGTATAACTGTTCAGCACCAAATTATCAGCTGGTTGGGGAATGTGTCCCTGAATGAAGGGAGAAAAGACAGACTAGACTAAATGCTTCTACCTTTTCACTGACTTGAAAAGTAACCAGCTTTTAAAAAATTAGACTTTTAAAATGCTGTGCAAAAACTGGAAATAATACTCTGCAGGACTCCAAGTTGATGAAATTCAAGGCATCTGGCTTGAGCTTTCTGAGGTCCCAGCCAGAAAAGAGGTGGTTGATTGCTCTACTGGGACTCATGCAATGAAAATTCACAAATGTGAGGGTCTTACTGCAAAGCTAAATGGGATCCATTGCTTAGAGTAGAAAGAAGCTATTTATTAGGCATGTGAACTCCATCTCAGATCCTGAACTGGAAGATTTTTCATAGACAGGTTTGGTAACAAACCTATGCATTCTTCTGATAGAAGTCATTAAACTCTATAGAAGGGGACCCGGCAGAGATTTTGAAAGTGGACAGGATAGCTTCTACTTGGAAAGGCTAAACAATGGTGTTCTGTGGTCAGAGCAATGAGAAGAGTCAACACAGAATGGGAAGAGCCAGTAGTGAAGCACAGGAGGGTGGGGCCAAGTTAGGAATGATCCTCAGAACATACACATCTGCTGTAATGTTCTCTCATGTCTTTAATATGGCAGAACCAGGCTGGCGATTATTATTTTTTTTCCTCAGACATGACCCATATCTATCCACCCATCCCTTGGCCTGGAGTTGTAAGATTTCTCTGGAAGCCCTCACTGCTTAGTTACTATGAGATCAGCTGTTGAGCTTGGCCAACGGGTTCCAGGTTAAGTTTCCTGGGTCTATACATGACTATTTCCCTAGTACCTCTGTGTTAAGGTGTCCAGAATATACCTTTTGGTTTTCCTCTTTGTTCTCTGGGCAGGTTAGAGTAGGAACCATGAGCACATGAATAGCCTGGTCCCTGGCTGGAGCCCCAAAACAGCTTGCTACCTACAGACTGTATAACCCTATCCATAACCCAGAGTTCTCACCTGTAAGATGCAATAATACTCATTTCATACTCACTCATTTAATGAGATGATATGATTAAATACTGAACACTTAATAAGCACTTGACATATGTCAACTGTGACTACTAAAGTGGGGTACTTCTGGGCTCATAGCCTGATGTACCTGTACAACACAAGATGTGAGGGTATATACAAACTGGCTAGGTCCTACGGAACTTGTTTCCTAGGCTGTGTCAGGCTATATAGTGTAGGCATGACAAGAAGGTATTCATCTATTCTAATAGCACATGTGGACATGTATGCAGTGCAGCAGTCCTTGAATGGGGGTGGTTTTGACCCTCAGGGGATGAAAGGCAATGTTTGAGGCAATTTTGATTGTCAGACCAGAAGGGGAGTGCTATTGGCATCTAGTGAGTAGAGACCATGTACAATGCTAAGTAGCCTGCAATACAAGGCATTCCTCTCCCTCTTATTAAAAAATTATCTGGCCCAAAATGTCAGTAGTACCAAGGTTAGAAATCTTGGTATAATATCTACCATGGTTTTGGTGGCTCAGATGGTAAAGAATCCACCTGCAATGCAAGAAACCTCTGTTTGATCCCTGGGTGGGGAAGATCCCCCTGAAGAAGCAAACAGCTACCTCCTCCAGTATTCTTGCCTGGAGAATTCCATGGACAACAGAGCTTGGTGGGCTATAGCCCATGGGGTTGCAAAGAGTCTGACACAACTGAGTGACTAACACTTTCACACATGGTTTTGGCCCATTGTAGAGGGTTCTGTAGATATTACTAGGTAGTTCACAGTTCCCCCTGGGGTACTGACACAATGTCCAGAAAAGTTCAGAGGTGTTAAATGATTATGCATAGAGGAGGGTGAGGGAGTAACAGCTTGAGAGCCATTGGAAGGCATCTGGTTAGAGTAAAGAAGAGAGTGTTTTTTGGTAAATTCTTCCATGCAGGCTTTGATGGGTCCAGGTTTGCCTAGTGGTAGGTGGCACCTGAGCCACTCTGCTGGATGGGGCTTTACAAGTGAAATGGGGGTGCTCCAGAAGTGGGGATTAGATTGCTGCTGAGGCTCTGAGCTGATATGGGTGGGAAGGCTGCAATCAAAACACCTTACCTACAAACACCAGTGTAGGACAGAGAGCTGAGTGCAGTCTTGGGAAAAAATGAAGTGGGTTATCTTGAACATTGTTTACAGGAGGATCAAGATGACATCATGGCGCCAGAAGGAGAGGCAGTAAAGGGTGAGGGACCATGAATGCATTCCCAGAGAAGCCCAGGGATAGTAGCCAGCAGCCTGCTGGTCACTGGGTTGTCTTCTGGGGGCTTGATCTCTGTGCCTCAGGACACTCCAGCTTTTAGAACTGGTCCTTAGCACAGCTAGTCTGACTTCTCAGGATGTAAATTATTTTTGGCTCATATTTACTGTTATTTTTAGTGATTGTAAAAGTAAGACATGGTGAGTGTGGGAAGTCTGAGAAATACAGAGAAGAATATAAAATCCTTGGTAATCCTAACTTCCAGTGATAAACACTGTTAATGCTTTGGGGCATGCTATTTCAGAATTTTTTCTATGCATATTATTTTTTACATAATTGGAATCATACTGCACATAATGTTGTAGTCTTCTGCATCATCTCTATCCAAAGTTAATAGGGACAGATTTAGGTATTGCAAGAAAACCAAATGAAGATAATGGGGCTCAGGGCTCTGGCAAAATGTTTCCTCCTCTCAATAAAGCTAGACCAAAAATTCTTGACTGTTGACATTTACAAAACTAACAAATTATCTTATAAGCAAAGCATCAACCTTTAAAAAAATCTGTGAGCTTGAGGTCAGAAAACTGGTGCCCTTGAGACAGCTGTAATTTGCTAAGAAATATATTTTTTAAAGTTTTGTTTTCACTTGGCGGAAGACAATTTGGGATTCATGCACAAGGTATGCGTCTACTGACATAAAGTCTTTCAGCTGTGCACAATTAGGTCTGGAAGGGTTTACCTTTGGAATTGGGATTGAGGGACAAGTCTAGTAAAATATGGTAAAGACTTTGCCTGCAATGCGGGAGACCCAGATCTGATCCCTGGGTCAGGAAGATCCAATGGAGAAAGGAATGACAACCCATTCCAGTATTCTTGCCTGGAGAATCCCATGGACAGAGGAGCCTGGTGACCCTGTTCACGGGGTTGCAAAGAGTTGGACGCAACAGAACGACTATCTATCACTATCACAGGATCATGACCATGAACTATGGCAAATGCTGACTGCTCTTAAAGAACACAAATTAATACGGAAATGCAGAGAAGAGGTGGGAAGCAGACCTCAGGCACACACCTGGGTCACAGTGGACATCACTAAGCTGTTGTGGTGTGCATATTAGGGGCCAGAGCTGAACTGCTTGAAGGAAAGATACATCAGTGCTCTCTTCCTTTCCCTCAGAAGCACCCAACTTTTCCTCTAAACGAATGTGGAGCAAATATTTAACATATTTCAAATGCTAATTTGAAGGGGGCATAGCTTATTAGCCTCCTTGGAGTTCCCATAAGTCTGGTCCATTTCTGTTAACCACTTTTTCTTCCATCATCCCACTGTAATGACAAAGGAGTCGTGCTCCATGAGGAAAGGCACTGCAAAAGTCCAGTTATCTGGTACAGAATAGAGGGGGTGCCAACTTCCCCTATTGAGACAACAGGACTGGGTTAACAGCAGTTTCAGGGACATTCACAAGCAAATCTCTCTTAATCACTGCTTCAGAGATGCTCACTGGGTGCTGGAGTCCGCAGGCAGCTTCCAATTTTCATTTGGAAGCAATTGCACCCTTGGTAGAACAAGGGCAACGTCAAGTTTGACCATCTATCAGGCACTGCTGTAGTTAACTTTGTGTCAGTTTGCCCCTGGAAGAAACTCTTTTGCCCCTAAATGAAAGTCTTCACCAGTTAAGTTACATCTGGTGGCAAATTCTCTTTCATCACCACCTCATCCCAGATTCCTGAGGTTTTCGTCTGACCGAGCAAAACTGCAGTAAATTTCCACTTATCTATATTTTTGTCTGGATCTGAAAGATAGAAACATGGACTAACACAGTCTTGGCAGGAGGCCATTTCAGAAACAACTGGGCAAAACCCAAAGTCCCTGAGAGCAGGGGCAAAGGGAAACCTGAGCAGATACATGGAAAGCCCATAAAGTGTAAGAAAGAGGGGCCACCTGGGGAACCAGAAGAGGTGGCTTCCCCGTGTTCACAATCAGCTGCATAGACTGATCTAAAGCCTGGGCTCTTTGTCCCCTGGTCCAGGGCTTTTTTTCCCCTTGAACCAGAGCTCAAGTCTTGACTAACAAACCTGTGATCTTGGGCAAGTAGCTGAATCTCTCAGAGTTGAGGTTTCCTGTCTCTACAGTAAGGGGAAGCCGTGGGAATCAGTGTCTTCAAATCAGGCGCATGTCAGAGTGATGTGGGCATTCAGGATCAGGGATCCGGGGACCTGTGGGGATCCGTGTTTAAGAAGCAACATAGAGAAGTGGGCAAGAGCCTCTGGAGTAGACTGCCTGGGGTCCACACTGCTCCAACCTCTGGCCACCTGGGTGACCTTGGGCAGTGTCTGTGCTTCAATTCCCTTGTTGGCCAAGGGGGATACAAGTAACTCCTCCCTCACAGGGCTGCTGGGAGGATGAAACAAGCTGGTTTAGGAAGGAAACCAGGCAGGTACTCACAATCAGTAACTGTCATTACTTGGATCACGCTTCTGGGGGATTCTGATGTGAGGCCTGAATAAGAAGCAGGAGTGGAGGATGGATCATCAAACTGAGTGAAGTAAGTCAAACACAGAAAGACGTATATCATATGATGTCACTTATAGGTGGAATCTGGAAAACGGGTACAAATGAATTTACTTACAAGACAGAGGTAGAAGCACAGATGCAGAAAACACACTTATGGTTACCAGGGGATAAGGGGAGGGCAGGGATAAACTAGGAGATTGGGGCTGACATATACATACTACTATATATAAAATAGGTAATTAATAAGAACCTACTGTATAGCACAGGGAACTCTATTCAATACCCTTTAATGGCCTGTTGTTGTTTAGTTGCCAAGTCGCATCTGACTCATTGTGACCCCATGGACTGTAGCCCACAAGGCTCCTCTGTCCATGGGATTTCCCAGGCAAGTATACTGGAGTGGGTTGCCATTTCTTTCTCCAGGGTATCTTTCTGACTTAGGGATTGAACCCACGTCTCCCGCATAGGCAGGCAGATTCTTTACCACTGAGCCATTGGGGAAGCCCAATGGCCTGTATGGGCAAAGAATCTAAAAAGAGAGTGTGGATATTTGTATATGTATAACTGATTCAATTTGCTGTGTACCTGAAGCCAACACAACATTGTAAACCAACTACACTCTACACTCCAAAAACAGAAAAAAAGAATTATGAGACAAGATGCCCCTTTGTATCATATCATTTAATTCCGAGTTGCACAAAGTGACATTCTATTATCTTCAGATGACATCAAAGCCCTTAGGTAAGGATGCATCCAAATTGCGCTAAGTACCTTTGACTGATAGATGCAACATTCCAACCAGTGAGAAAGGAAACAATAGGCTTTTGTTTGGGAAATTTTTCTCCTTCTCTCTCCCTAGCTGTCACTATAGGTGCACTTCAATGATCTCCTTAAGGGGCCCAAAGCAGTCCTGAGGACCAGATGTTTTCTAAGATAAAGTATAGTTTCTGGATAACTGGACAGATTTCTAAAAACAAACACACTGGAGCTTCTATATTTGAGTGAGTGTAGTCTCTCATCCCCTTGGGAAGAAGCCCCTCTCTGAAACTCTCGTAGAGCTGCTTTCAGGACTGATGTTCAGTCTGGAAAAAAAAAATCTTCAAAGGGGGCAATGTTTTATTCTTTGAGAGTGAACCAAAAGTGAACCAGAGCCATGCCTTGTGAATAAGATCGAAGCTCAAGCTGAGAAATAAAATCCTGCGTCAGAAAAGAAATGTGCCTATATAACCAAGAGGCTGATTTTTCACATGGCCCTTCAACTGAATTTTAGTAAGTTTGCTAAAAATCAGTTTCTTTGTTTCTGGTCATACCTTGTAAGTCTCCTTGCAACAACTAGGAGAGTCTAACAAGTTTCTCATTATGGTATTAGTAAAACCATCATTTTTTATTTATTGTTCTTCAAAATGGATAATTTCTCAGCTCCTACCTCAGTGTATCCTTTTTAGCATTTTAATCTCTCTACAAATGGATTTCCAATTGAAAGTGGATCTTTTCGTGGCATGATACACAGAATACTGAAGTAGGAAAAAGTGTAGCCAGAATAAATAAAGTTTGTGTGACGATTTCCAAGATACTTTCTTGGCCAGGAGTAGTAGTTCAGCCTGGTAACTGGAGAACCAACTAAATGCTACACTTAAGATGCATGCTTGGCCTAAATAATTAACAAGAATTTTAAATTGAAAATTTAAATAACTGTCTTTTTTTTCTCATAACGGAAGGGACATATGATCATAGAAAACTTAGATGGACAGAAAGAAGAAGTAAAAACTCATAGTAGACTCATTCAGACCTAACTACTGTTAACATCTGGATGTGTGTCTTTCACATTTCTCTCTGCATATAAATGTATGTGTCTAAATCAGGAGCAGCTTTAAGACACTGTTCCGTAACTTATTCTCGACATGTGAAGCAGTACTGTTAACATTTTCCCCACATAGATAATTACTCTTCTTTCTCACAATATTATTTAAACATGAATACAATTTATATAACACACTATCAATTGTAAAACATTTATGGTACTGCCTAGATGTTTCGATTTGTTTACTTGCTTTCCTCTCTGCTTCCTTCCTTGCTTCCATCTCAAATTCATTCCTTCCTCCCTCCTCTGTTTCTTTTTTTGCTTTTTGCTAACATAAAGCAATATTATGGTGAACATCTTGCAGCTGAGTCTTTGTTAACATTCTCTAGCATTTCCCTTTGATGAAGCTGAAGTTGAAATTCTGGGTCAAAAATGTACAAAAGCAGTTGATTTGTTTTAAGAGTGGCCTTGCTAGAGAGTTCCCTGATGGCCTAGTTGTTAGGATTCCGGGTTTTCAGTGCTGGGCCTGGGTTCAATCACTGGTTGGGGAACTGAGTTCTTACAAGCTGTGTGACTCGGCCAAAAAAACCCCCCAACAAAACAGGAATGGCCTTCCAAAAGATTTAGTGATCTTTAACAGTCTCTAGACAATGATGAGTGAAAACACTTCTTCCCCTGTATCTTTGCCAATACTGGCATTGTATTTCTGTTAATCTTTACCAGTTTGATAGATTATTTTAATTTGCATTTCCTTGACTACAGTGAGCATTTACCATATTCTTATTTGCCATTATTTTTCTAGTAAATTTCTTTTTCCTATCTATTATCCATTGACGTGCTCATCTTTTCTACTGATTTTAAGACCTATCTACATATTAAAGTTATTGACCCTTTATATGTTATACGTCTTAAAAATAATTTGGCAGGTTTTCTGTTTCCCTTCAGATTTTTTAAAGGGGGGAGGTGTAAAGAATTTTAAAATGTGTACTCAAACCATTCAAATTTTCCTTTGTGGTATCTCCTTTCAGAGTTATGCTTAAAAGGATTTTCCCCAGTGGAAAATTATATAAATATTTATTTTTGTTTCCTTTAAAACTTCTATAGTTTCATGTTCACATTTAAATTTTTCATCTGGAATTTGTTTAGATGTAAAGCGTGAGATAAAAATTGAACTGAATTGTTTTTCCAAGGGGTTAGCCAGTTGTCTCGATACCAAAAAGCATAATCTACTCTTTTCCCACCGATTAGAAAGGTCACTTTATTTTATACTAAATTCATAGAAGTGTTTGGCTCTCTTTATGAACTTCGTTTTTCCTGTCCCAATGTTCAATTTGCCTTTTGTGGCACCAGTCATACATTGTTTCAATTACTACAGATTTTTTTATACATCTTAAAATGGGCTAGGGCAAGTTTCCACATTTTTCTTGGCTATTCTTAAATGTTTATTCTTCCATATACACTTAAGAATTATTTTGTTAACTTCAAAAGTCCCATTGGACTGGGACTGCAGTAAAAGTAAATATTAATTTGAAGAAACTGATGTTTCTACAATCCTCAGTTGCTGCTCTACTGAATAATAGTGATAATGATAATAATAAATTAATACTATCAGCCAACGTTGATCGACTGCTTACTGCATGCTTGGCCCTGTTCTAGGCCCTAATTATTACACTGAAATATCATAGGAATCTACCATGGAGGTGCTATTATTGCCATACTCATTTTATAGCTGGAGAAATTGAAGCTGAGAGAAGTTAAGTAACCGGCCATGGTCAAAAAGCTTTAAGACAGAGCCGGGGTGCTTTTCCTAGGTGGTTTGGTTCCAGTGTGTGTTCTATGCCATGAGTCTATACCGGCTCTCATTTACTTACAAGTCTTCATTTCCCTCACAGAGTTGTATAACTTTCTTCCTATATGTCTTTACAAGTTTGGTTATATTTAGTTCTTTCTAGAGTTTATATGCTGCTGCTCCATTTTTCCTGTGATTTTTTTTCTTTTCTTTAAAAAAAAAATTTTTTTTTGTTTATTTATTTATGTCTGCACTGGGTCTTCATTGCCGCACGTGGACTTTCTCTAGTTGCGGAGAGCTGGGGCTGGTGCTGGAGTTGCGGTGTGCGGGCTTCTCATTGTGGTGGCTTCTCGTCATGGAGCACAGACTCTAGGGCGCTTGGGCTTCAGCAGTTGCAGCCCTCGGGCTTGAGAGTGTGGGTTCGGTAATTGTGGTGCATGGGCTCAGTTGCTCTTGGCTCAGATGCTCTTGGAAGATTCCTGTGGAATCTTCCCATACCAGGGACTGAACCCGTGTCCCCTGCATTGGCAGGCAATTCTTGGACCACCAGGGAAGTCCCTATAAGTATGTATTTTTAAAATTTGGAATGGATAGTGAATTTTAATATCTTCTTGGCATCAAAAAATTTGCTATGTGAGAGGAAAATTCCTCTCTCATTTTTTAAAAACAGTATTACTTATCCTGGTCCTTTTAAATACATTGCTGGAGTTTTGTTTACCAGTAGTTTATCTGTATGTTTGTCATCAAAGAAATCAATTTCATATATGTCTTGTCCAGTTTTTAAAAAGTCAAGATTATATAATATTCATAAGTGAATTAAAGTGATTTTGCTCTATTTCTTTTCTCTAGAAGAGTATGTATCAGATATGAATCATTTGTCCTTAAAGTCTGGTAAAACACAGATGAAAAAAATCTGGGTCAAGTGCTTTGGTTGAGGGGTAGTATTTCCTCACATCTCTCTTCCAGTTCATGCATTTCATCTTTATCTGTGTCTAATCACATTGCTTAGTCTATCCACTAAGTTGTGTATATATGCGGACAGAGGAGCCTGGAGGGCTACAGTCCATAGGGTCATAAAGAGTCGGACGCAATTGAAGCAACTTAGCACACAACACACACACACACACACACACATATATCACATGTTCCTCATCCATTCATCTATGGATGGATGTAAGCTGCTTCCACATTTTGGCTACTGTAAATAATGCTTCAGTGAACAGTAATATGCATATATTTTCTCAAAATAGTGTTTTTGTGTTCTTCAGGTAAATACTCAGAAGTGAAATTGCTAGAGCATATTCGGAGAAGGCAGTGGCACTCCACTCCAGTACTCATGCCTGGAAAACCCCATGGACAGAGGAGCCTGGTGGGCTGCAGTCCATGGGGTCGCTAAGAGTCGGACGCGACTGAGTGACTTCACTTTCGCTTTTCACTCTCATGCGTTGGAGAAGGAAATGGCAACCCACTCCAGTGTTCTTGCCTGGAGAATCCCAGGGACGGGGGAGCCTGGTAGGCTGCTGTCTCTGGGGTCGCACAGAGTTGGACACGACTGAGGTGACTTAGCAGCAGCAGTATAGCAGTTCTACTTTTAAGTTTTTGTGGAAACTCCATACTGTCCTCCAAGTGGCTGCACCAATTTACATTCCCACCAACACTGCACAAGTGTTCCCTTTTCTCCATGTTCTTGCCAACACTTTGCTCTCTTTTGATGATAGCCATTCTGACAGGTATGAGTTAGTATCTCTTTGTGGTTTTGATTTGCATTTCCCTGATGGTTAATGATGTTTAGCGTCTTTCTGTGTGCCTATTGACTATCTGCACATCTTCTTTGGAAAAATGTCTACCCAGTTCTTTGCCCATTTTTTTAATGGGCTGTTTACTTTTTTAGATGTTGAATTGTATGAGTTCTTTGTATATTTTGAATAGTAACCCTTTATCAGATACATAGTTTGAAAATGTCTTCTCTCATTCAGCAGGTGGCCTTTCCTTCTATTGATAGGTTCCTTTTCTGTGTAAAAGCTTTTAGGTTTGGTGTAGTCCCATTTGTTTATTTTCTTTTTCCCTTGCCTGAGGAGACAGATCCAAAAAAATATTATTAAGACAGATGTCAAAGTGCATACTGCCTATGCTTTCTTCTAGTTTTGTGGTTTCAGGCCTTACATTTAAGTCTTTAATCCACTTTTGAATTTATTTTTGTATGTGGTGTGAGAAAATAGTCCAGATTGATTCTATTACACACAGCAGTACAGTTTTCCTGACACCGCTTATTAAAGAGGCTGTCTTCTCCCATTGTATATTCTTGCCTGCTTTGTCGTAGATTAATTGACCATACAAGCATGGGTTTATTTTGGGGCTCTTAATTCTGTTCCATTGATCTGTGTGTTTGTTTTCATGCCAGTACATAGTGGTTTGACAACTGCTGTTTTGTAGTATGGCTTGAAACCCAGGAGTGTGACAACTCTAGCTTTGTTCTTCTTTCTCAAGATCGCTTTGGCTATTTGGGGTCTTTTGTGTCTTCATACAAATTTTAGAGTTATTTGTTCTAGCTCCGTGATAAATACCATTGGTATTTTTATGGGATTGCACTGAATCTATCAATTTCTTTGGGTAGTGTAGTCATTTTAACAATATTGATTCTTCCAATCCATGAGCACAAAGTATCTTTCCATTTGTTCTGTTGTCTTCAATTTCTTTCATCAATCTCTTATAGCTTTCAGGGCTTTTTCCTCTTTGATCAGATTTATCTCAAGTTATTTTATTCTTTTTGAGACAGCTATAAAAATGTGATTATTTTATGAATTTCTCTAATAGTTCATAATCAGTATTTAGAAATGCAACATATTTCTGTATATTACTTTTGTATCCTACAACCTTACTAAACTCATTTCAGTTCAAATAGTTTTTGTTAGTGTCTTTAGAATTTTCTGTGTATAGAACCATATCATGCACAAATAGTGACAGTTTTACTTCTTCCTTTCCAATTTTTTTTGTATTCCTTTTATTTCTTTTTCTTTTCTGATTGTTGTGCCTAGGACTTCCACTTCCATGTTAAAAAAAAAAAATAGTGGCAAGAGTGGGATCCTTGTTTTGTTCCTGATCTTCCAGGAAATGCTTCCAGCTTTTCACCATTGATTATGATGTTGCCTGTCGTTTGTCATACCTGGCCTTTATCATGTTGAAGTATGTTCCTTCTATGCTCACATTGTGAAGAGGTTTTATCATAAAAGGATGTTGAATTTTGTCAGAAGCTTTTGCTGCATATATGGAGATGATCATATGGTTTTTATTCTTCAGTTAGTTAACATGGTGTATTATGTTGATTGATTTGTGGATACCAAACCATCCATGTATTCCTGGGGTAAATCCTACTTGATCATGGTGTATGATCCCTTTTAACCTACTGTTGAATTCAGTTTGCTAACATTTTGTTGAGGACTTCTGCATTTACATTCATCAGTGATAATGACCTATAATTATTTTTTGTGGTATCTTTGTCTGGCTTTGATATTAGGGTGATGTTACCCTTGTAGAATGAGTTCAGAAGTATTCCTTCATCTTCATTTTAAAAAATAGTTTGAGAAGGATAAATTTCTTCTTTGAATTTTAATAGAATTTCTCTGTGAAACTGTGTGGTCCTAGAGTTTTTTGGTTGGAAGTTTTTTAAAGTAATGATTCAATTTCACTACTGGTAATTATTAGTCTGTTCATTTTTTATATTTCTTCCTGATTCAGAGATTGCACATTTCTAGGCATTTATCCATTTCCTCTAGGTTGTCTCTTTTATTATCACATAGTTGTTTGTAGTAATATTTTATGATCCTTTGTATTTCTCTGTTGTCAATTGTACTTTCTCTTTTTTGACTTATTTATCTGGATCCTTTCTCTTTTTTTCTTGATGAATTTGGTTAAAGGTTTATCAACTTTGTCTATCTTTAAAAAAAAAAAAAAACCTCTTCATTTCATTAACCTTTTCTGTTGTTTCCTAACTCTCTATTTTGCTTACTTCCACTTTGATCTTTATTTCTTTCCTTCTAATGACTTTGGGTTTTGTTTGTTCTTATTTTTCTAGTTCTTTTAGGTGTAAAGTTAGATTTTTATGATGCTTTATTGTTTCAATACACTTTAAATATGTTTATTTTACCTTCCCTTTTAAAATGCTCCCTAGTCTTCTTGCTTGTTCTCCTTTTTCTTTCAACTATTGTCATATGATTTATCATTTGGTGCTGTGAGCCCATATTCAGAGGGAGTTATGGCTTCAGGAGTGGTGTAGTTTGGACTGGATGTATACTGCCTCAGCCAGGGCCACAGCAATCAGGATGGCCACAGACATATTGTGGTGCTTCTGTATTATGTAGTTGGTAGAGCATCTTACCTTCCTCCCCTGCCTGCTTTCCTGAATCACTGAGCAGCTTTCTCTGTACCCATTTAATGTGTGTTACAGCCCCTGGAGCCTGATTTCTACAGGTGGCTCTGCTTTTGCCTGCTTTCCAAATAGGAAAAGGAGTATGTCAAGGCTGTATATTGTCACCCTGCTTATTTAACTTATATGCAGAGTACATCATGAGAAACGCTGGGCTGGAAGAAGCACAAGCTGGAATCAAGATTGCCGGGAGAAATATCAATAACCTCAGATATGCAGATGACAACACCCTTATGGCAGAAAGTGAAGAGGAACTAAAGAGCCTCTTGATGAAAGTGAAAGAGGAGAGTGAAAAAGTTGGCTTAAAGCTCAACATTCAGAAAACTAAGATCATGGCATCCGATCCCATCACTTCATGGGAAATAGATGGGGAAACAGTGACAAACTATTTTTTTTTTTTTTGGCTCCAAAATCACTGCAGATGGTGATTGCAGAAATGAAATTAAAAGACACTTACTCCTTGGAAGGCACGTTATGACCAACCTAGATAGCATATTGAAAAGCAGAGACATTACTTTGCCAACAAAGGTCCATCTAGTCAGTGCTATGGTTTTTCCAGTAGTCATGTATGGATGTGAGAGTTGAACTATAAAGAAAGCTGATCACTGAAGAATTGATGCTTTTGAACTGTGGTGTGAGAAGACTTCACTTTCACTTTTCACTTTCATGCATTTGGAGAAGGAAATGGCAACCCACTCCAGTGTTCTTGCCTGGAGAATCCCAGGGACAGAGGAGCCTGGTGGGCAGCCGTCTATGGGGTCACACAGAGTCGGACACGACTGAAGCGACTTAGCAGCAGTGAGAAGACTCTTGAGAGTCCCTTGGACTGCAAGGAGATCCAACCAGTCCATCCTAAAGATCAGTCCTGGTTGTTCACTGGAAGGACTGATTTTGAAGCTGAAACTCCAATGTTTTGGCCACCTGATGTGAAGAACTGAGTCATTGGAAAAGACCCTGATGCTGGGAAAGATTGAGGGCAGGAGGAGAAGGGAATGGTTGGATGGCATCACTCACTCAGTGGACATGGGTTTGGGTAGACTCCAGCAGTTGGTGGACAGAGAGTACTGGCATGCTGTGGTCCATGGGGTCACAAAGAGTCGGACACGACTAAGTGACTGAACTGAACTAAACTGAACTTGCTGGTGTCCTATACCTATATCAGTACTGAGATCACAGCCTGAAGATCCCTCAGGCCTGGAGCCCTCACAGCTTTGCCTTCTGCTTAGATTTTGCGTTCCCTTTTTGTTTCCTGTACCTGGGGGTTTCCTCCTCATTCCTTTGAGCAAGACCACATGTCACAGTTTTTACATCATATTTTATGCATAATTTTGGAACCATTGACCAGAAACAGGTCGCCAAATTGTTTTAGATTCCTAAGTGGTTGATTTATTTTATTTTTAAGCAAAGGCAAGGAAAGCAGGATGGACATAGGTATTAACCTATGCTTTTTATTTTCTGGTTCTATTTATCATCTAAAATTATATGTAAACAATTTCAACATTTTGGCATTAATATGTCGGTGGTTTATTTCTGTCTTAGTGCAATACATGCTAAAGGGAATTCATAGCCACTTAAAAAAAGTATATATATTTGCTCTATACCTTTAATTTTTTATTATTCATCCAAAGGCTTGGACAGTTACGTTACTATATCTCACTATAAATGTAATTTTTTAAATTTGTTATTTTTCACTTAACTGTTTTTCTTCACAAAATCTGCTACAAATAATACATTATTTCTTGAAAACTCCAAGGCTTATATAATAAAAACCATAGCTTCATTATTGGGCCTTCAATTAGTCATTTTTTGATTAATAAGGGAATTCTATTCTCTTTTTTGTTATAAAATGTAATGCAGTATTTAGGAAAAAATCTCAAAAGAGGAAATATATACTATAAAAATGAAAACATAATATTTTAAAATGTGGATATGGAAGTGGAAAAGGAGAATGGGAAAGGTAAGAGAATCTGAATTTGTCTTATTTTATGGGGACAACTCAATGAGATACTTACATTCATAAAGTTGACAGAAAGATGAAGAATTGAATATGTTGCATTTTAAAATTTATTTATCTTTTCTGTCCTCCATAGTTTCTTACTTTACTGAATATAAATGAACAGATGAATTAATAAAGACAATTTAAAAAAATTCCAGTATTTCCCCCTTAGCTAGGATATTTTTAATAACTATTTGTTTGAGTTCAGGAGTGTTGCTTGTGGTATATAATATGGTTGAGTCACTGCCTTTCTCTTCTCCAAGCTGTCAGTGCTTGTGTTGAAAGCATAATTAGGTTCGTGGTTTAAGCTAAACCCAACAGCCTTTATTTCTTTTAAAATATGTATTAGGTGAACAGACTGTGCAGGTGCTTGCAAGTTTATATTAGGAAAGGAAAAGAAGCTAGTTTTCCAAGAAATAAAATTTTATGGAGAAGCTGGAAAATACGTGTTTAAAATGTCATTCTATAAATCCATCATAAAAAATTTGCATTTTTTTGTTATCTTAGTATAGAATCTCTGGGTAACCGTTCAAGCAACAGAAATGCTATACTCATGGCCATGCATCTTCAGAGAGGAGTTGGTTCTAAAGGCTTGCTTGTCTGGGAAGCCTTCTTTGGAAGGTGTTGATGTCTTTTGAGTTTAATCCTCAGGAGTTTCTGATCTTAGATTTAAGATTAAGAGGAGAGAAGGAAAGTGGACTTGAACATCACAAATTAAAGGAGGAAAAAAAATGGAAAGATTTTGTAGAGGGTGCATGTCCAACTTTCACACTATGACAGGATACTTGAAAATGTTTTCAAAAAGCAAGTACTTTCCGGATACGTGAGGGCATTTCTAAGTATCAGGAAAAAATAACTGAATATTTCAGATCTTTGCAGTTTCTCCATATACAGGAATTCCAGATGTTTCAGAATTCCAGATGTAAAGAAGCCACTGCATATCTTTGTTTAAATATTCAAGTGGGTTTTGAGATGCTAAAGAGGGAAAAAGGCATACCCTTCAGTTCTTCCTTTTTAAAAACAGGATAGTACCTACTCCAGAATGCTAACAGGAGGACAAAACCAGTGTGAAAGGTCAATAAATGAGTATCCTCTCCATCTTCTTTGTCTTTCTACCTCCCAGGGCTGTTGTGGCAAAAAGATGTGAGGTATTTAAAAGGTCCTAGCACTGTAGAAAATACAGTATATGATTGCTGTTTACTGCTGCAGATACTGAACCAGTAATTATCTGTGGGATGAATGCCAGACGTAAATAATAACAGGGACTCCTGGCCATCTGTCTTAACATAATCCATCTGCCCCATCTTTCCTGGACAGTAATCTGAGTCACACATGTCTTTAACTTCCCTGCTACAAATGTCTTGTGAATGTGCCAATGTTGTGATAATTCATTTTTCCCATGAAATGCACTTAGTTTTACATCCATCCTCCTGTATCTCAGGTCAGGTATCTACCCTGATGAGATTTTTCTGGCTTTTGGTTTACTCAGAATTAATAAATTAAGAACACCTATTTTTTTCCTCTATTGCTTGAGAGTCCTGATATCTCACTAAGCAATGTGGAGCTTTGTGAGCCCTAACCAGTCAGGACCACCACTGCCACCTGAGAGTTTGCTGGTGGACTGGGAAACAAGTACCCACTGCCTCTCCTTCTGGGAGCAAGGGGACCTCAGAGGCCAGTTATGCCCTTTGCTGGCAGCCTTTCTAGCAGGGAGGACCCTTCTCTGTAGTTTCCTGGGTGCGGCTTTTCGAGAGGACGGGTTGGGAACTCCCCCTTCCCAGAAGCCAGTGGCATAAACCCCCCAAATCCGCAAGAACTTACTGAGCGTGACTGACTCGTTGATCTTAAAGCTGCAGAGGACCCTGTCCACGTTGCGGGCGTGTCGGAAGCCATTCCCTCTCACGACTACTTGAAAGGATTCTGAAACAAAGAATAATGACAAGACACCTTAATTGACTGCACAAGGTTAACCTTAAATTTCCCATCATCAGGCTTAAAATATTCAAAATCAGTTCAAGCTGGGAAACAGAACCATCTGTGTGGGAGCCTTTCACCACTTAATCGCTGCCTTCTCAATAGTTGTCCACCAGGAAGGCACAGAACTTCTTACTTTAAATTCCCACCTCAGCTTTGCCTTTACTGTTCCTCCTCCCTGGAGTGCCTCTCCTCACCTGTGTCCTGCAAACCTTACCCATCTCACAGTTTTAAAACCTGTGATATCTGCCACCAGAAGGCCTCTTGTATCTCTTATACATTGGATGCAGAGGAAAGGATTTCTTTAGAACTCAAGGTGCCTAGGGTTTTTGAAGACCACTGTCTTCTGGCATTCGCAGTCTGCCCTGAATAGTGCAGCATGTGACTAGGTATCGTTTGGCGTTGTCCTTCTGTCTTTTCTTCCACAGCTAGAAAAGCATTCCTTTATGTTTAGAATTTGTTTGACGACAGTTTCAGCTCTCCTGTCTCTGCAGGGCACAGTAGGAAAACCTAGTGTTGGGTAGGAGTAACTGTACTCACCAGAGAAGACAAGTCTTGCTTATGAGTGGCCAGTTGTCAAGCATTTCCCGTTTGAACTGACATAGGTCCTAGTGCAGTTAATGCTCTCTTCTCTCCAAATAGAAGAGATAATATAGCTCACTGGCCTCTAGCCCTGCATGTTAATTTCATGTTGACATAATTCATGCCGAATTAACACAATATCTTCATAAAGTAAAAATAATGATCCTCTTACTAAGGGGAAAAAAACCCCAACTAATTAATTTATTAAATGTTTAGGAATATTTGCTTAAGTTTGATGGTAACTAATAGCCAATACTTCATTTTAAATACTTTATTTTTGTCATCCTTTTGTATATAAAAATTGGGGCATGGGATAATGCTGTGTGGCATTAAAAAAAAAAAGACTAAAAGTTAGAAGTCAAAGTGCAATATTTGTGAAAGTGGATTTGTCAGTGTAAAGTTTCAAATGGAGATTTTCATTGGAGGAAGAATGGAATTAAAGGACTAGCAAAGGGGACTCTTCCAAACTTTAATAAATGGCATGAATGTATGTCACCTTCATTCCCAGGAAACTCATTAGAGGTCATGTTTGCCAAGAGAATAATAACTGATATCAACCGCTCCCTCTTTGTGTGCCAGACTCTGTACTAAGTGTTGTAAATGTCTGATGTCATTTAAACCTCACTATAGGAAGGTACAAATGAGAAAAACAAGCTTAGCGAGGTTGAATAGCTGGTCCCAGATCACACAGCTGGTAGTCAGGATTAGAACTGGAATCCAGGTCTGTCGGGTGTCAAGCGTCATGTGCTTAGAACTCAGCCAGCATGCTCTTTACCATCATGCTAAAATGAATCCTCAATGTCTTGTGACATATGACTCATTCCGAGATTAACACTGTGATATTTTTTAAGCTTATTTTATTTTTATTTTCGGCAGGTTTGCCCGTTTTGCAGGTAGGTGGAGCTGGTCTGGCTGGGAGGCAGAGAACCCAAAGTAAAGGAAAGGAACCTAGAGGCACTAAGTGTGCCACAAGGAGAAACAAGTTAGCGCAGAGAGCTGTTGAGAGCTATGAACGAACTTCACTGTAAGGAAAGTGAAATTTTGACATTGTAAATGACTTGCCCAAGATCAAGTAATCTGTAATTGGTAAGCAGCAAAACTGGGTACTAATGTATGAGTACTCACTGCCTTAGTTTTGAACTATATTAAGGTCATGGGTACATGGCTTTTTCAGATCCAATTACCAGGCCACCTGACGCCAGCTATGACTGTTTTGAAACAATGCATGAAGAAGAATGCCAGATTCTCACCTTGTTCTTTATTACATACCCCAGACCGGGAGGCCCATCTATATGATCCCCTCTGACTCCCCATGGTGGGGGCCACTGGCCTGCTCTGTTCTTCCCTCAGCCAGCCGAGGATTCAAGCCATCTTTCTAGTTTGTCCAAACTCTGTCTTTGTAATTTTTTATTTGGCTTCAGTGGACAGAGAAAGCCAAGATTTTGGTGGTAACAAACAGGCTTATAGTCTGGGGTATGGGATGAGGAACAAAGTAGTGAGAGTTTTGTATCCTTCTCCTTCTTGTATTGTTTCAAAATAGTCATAGCTGGCATCACGAAGACAGGTAATTGGTCCCTGGTAGCTCAGACAGTAAAAGAGTCTGCCTGCAGTGTGGGAGATCTGGGTTTGATTCCTGGGCTGGGAAGATCCTCTGGAGAAGGGAATGGCTACCCACTCTAGTATTCTTGCCTCGAAAATCCCACGGACCGAGGAGCCTGGTAGGCTACAGTCCACAGGGTCACAAAGAGTCAGACACGACTGAGCGACTAATATTACTATCTCTGGTTTATTTTCCTGCGGCCTTCTTTCTGAAATGCAAAAAGCTACAAGGGGTGGTCTGCAGAGGGAGAGCTCAGGAAAGGTAAGCACCAGGTACAGGATGTAACTAGCACAGAGTTAAGGGGCAATACATGCAGGATGTAACTCATGCAGAAGTAGGGACCATATGTGCAGGACGTAATTTACAGAATGTCAGGTTAGTTTGTGAAAAGCAAATCTAGTCACAGACTACAGATTAGGAATAGTTAAAAGTAAAACTAGGAGTGATCAACTCTTTCAGGTGTGTTTATATTTCTTCCCTGACCTGTTCACTGTTTTCTTTATTTTCTTTGTTCTCAGGAAAGGGAAAGAAAACAGAAACTAATTCCTCTATTTTCCTTTTCACTGCAACAGTATGAGTATTAAGAATTTAGATATGCATGTTGATGCATAGATAGGACTGCTAAATTTAGAAGGATGATCTAAATAGTTTTCTTTATTTTTTTCTTAAAAAAATTTTTATTATTATTTTTTTTAACACCAAAAACATTTTGTATTGGAGTATAGCCGGTTAACAATATTGTGATTGTTTCAGGTGAACAGTGAAGGGACTCGGCGTTTTCTTTCGATGTCTGCCTGGCATGTGACTGATGACACTGTTGGTTCAACAAGCATTCTGTTAAGTGCCAGGCATTGTGGAAGAATCTTATTGTACAATATCTTTTCATTCAGTTTAGCCTTTAGAAACTCATTTCTGTTTTTAGTCTGAATGCTAGACATCCAGAAATCTATTGGATGTTTTTGCTGATTCAAAATGTTTTCTGCCTCACTGCTGGGTCTACTTCTCTTATTTCCTCAAAGATCAGTGGAAGGAGAGAAGATGCTGGAAATGCAGGCCATGTGCCAAGTTCTCTTCTCTTAAGGTCATATCCTAGTCTTAGCAGTGCTGCTGAGGGGTCCTCTGTAAGAGAGGATGTCTGTCTGGTTGGGCCTGGCCCACCCTCAGGGTATTAGGAAGAAAGACATCAGGAATCCATGAACAGCCACAGTGGAAACCAAACAATTTAACCCCCAGGCCTGGGGAGCAGATGGAGGAAATGATGCTCTGGGAGGCACACCAGAGCAGAAGCCAGATGCCACCCTGACTGGTACAGTTTCTGTGATAGGACGCACATTTGGTCTCCAGAAGAGCCCAAATACTGACCCTGCGGCCCGACTGGAATGTCAGCCCTTCACACGTAGAGGTTATGTAACAAAACCTTTGTCAAGTGGATCTGCCAGCAAGTGAGACCAGGACACACCAGAACCAAGACATACTGACTGAATTACACTATTCACAAAGCCCTAAACCTACCTCTCACAATAAGTACATCTAAGGTTGTTTTTCAGTTCAGTTCAGTCGCTCAGTCGTGTCTGACTCTTTGCGACCCCATGGACTGCAGCACGCCAGACCTCCCTGTCCATCACCAGCTCCCAGAGTTTGCAACATGTATGTTGGGTTACAGCTCCTACAAGAAGTGCTTAGAGATTGGAAAGCTTCAGGGAGGACTTTCTACCAGGCAATGATCTTTTACTCCATTTCTTTACATATTCTTTAAGTTAGCTTTAAGATATATATTTATTATGACTTTTTGTCACTTTATTCTCAATTATAATTTAAGCTTCCTGATGGGAGAGGCCATGATTTCTTTTTCTTTAGAATTTTGGGCTGTGCCTAACCCAAAGCTGAGTCAGTATCAGTCTAAGCTCCTTTAATGAATGAATAAATGACATCTTGGGAGAGAAAGGGAATAAGGGAAGGAGAATGTGGTCATTTATTCAGGTACCAGTCAGATAAAATCCTGTTTATTTTCTGAGGCTTAATAAGGTCATTGAATGAGAGGATGCCCAACATCATTAGTTATTAGGGAAATATAAATCCAAATCCCTCCACATTCACCAGAATGGCTATAATAAAAGAGATGGACAATAACAAGTGTTGGTGAAGAAATTAGACCCTGTGTACCTTGCTGGTGGGAATGTAAATTGGTGCAGTTGCTTTGTAAAACAGTTTGACAGTTCCTCAAAAAGCTAAACCTAGAATTACTATATGACCCAGAAATTCTATCCCTAGATATACACTCAAGAGACTTGAAAACGTACGTCTACACAAAAGCTTGTACATGTATGTTCACAGTAGCATTATTCATAATAGCCAAAAAGTGGAAATAATGCAAGTATCCATCAAATGATGAATATGGTATTCATACAATGGAATATTATTCATCCATATAAAGTAAGTAAGTTCTGACACATACTGTGATGTGGATAAATCTTGAAAACACCATGCCAAGTAAAAGAAGCCAGACACCCATTCCCTTTCATTTCCATATGAATAGCTCAGATTAGCAGATCTAGAAAGACAGAATATTGTCTGGCGGTTGTCAGGGCTGGAGAGAGGAAGAAATGGGGAGTGACTTCTTAAAGAGTATAGTGTTTCTTTTTAAGATTATGAATATATTCTGGAGTTAGATAGTGGTTATAGCTATACAACTTTGTGAGTATATCAAACATTACTGAATTGTGGAGGAAGCACAAGCTGGAATCAAGATTGCAGGGAGAAATATGAATACCTCAGATATGCAGATGACAACACCCTTATGGCAGAAGGTGAAGAAGAACTAAAGAGCCTCTCGATGAAAGTAAAAGAGGAGAGTGAAAAAGTTGGCTTAAAGCTCAACATTCAGAAAACTAAGATCATGGCATCTGGTCCCATCACTTCATGGCAAATAGATGGGGAAACAGTGGACACAGTGGCTGACTTTATTTTTCTGGGCTCCAAAATCACTGCAGATGGTGATTGCAGCCATGAAATTAAAAGACACTTACTCCTTGGAAGGAAAGTTATGACCAACCTAGACAGCATATTCAAAAGCAGAGACATTACTTTGCCAACAAAGGTCAATCTAGTCAAGGTTATGGTTTTTCCAGTGGTCATGTATGGATGTGAGAGTTGGACTATAAAGAAAGCTGAGCACCGAAGAATTGATGCTTTTGAACCGTGATGTTGGAAAAGACTCTTGAGAGTCCCTTGGACTGCAAGGAGATCCAACCAGTCCACCTGGGAGATCAGTCCCGGTTGTTCATTGGAAGGACTGATGTTGAAGCTGAAACTCTAGTACTTTGGCCACTTAATGCGGGAGCTGACTCATTGGAAAAGACCCTGATGCTGGGAAAGATTGAGGGCAGGAGGAGAAGGGGAATGAGTTGAACTGAACTCTTTGAAAGGGTGAATTTTAGGATATGTGAATTATAGCTCAGTTTAAAAAAAGAAAACTGTTAAGGTCAGAGAATAGATTGATAAACTTTTTCTATTACCTCCTTTCCTTTTTTTTTTAAAATATGGAACACATAATTTTGTGATGACGTCAATAAAGATCTTTTATCAATCACTGGATCTGAAAATGAGATATCTGTATATTCACCATTTGCTCTGATGACCTAAGACTTTTGTTGTTATCACTAACAAAATTATTGTTAGTGATATGTCTATCTTGTGAGTTAGTTTTAAATTTCTCTCCTATTAAATGCTTACGGTGACATGTAACATCTAAAATATAATATAGAGCTGAATGTGTATTAAGTGCTTTCTGATGCCTAAATTACTCTGCTGCTGCCTAAATTACTCTGCTGCTGCTGCTAAGTCGCTTTAGTCGTGTCCGACTCTGTGAGACCCCATAGACGGCAGCTCCCCCATCCCTGGGATTCTCCAGGCAAGAGTACTAGAGTGGGGTGCCATTTCCTTCTCCAATGCATGAAAGTGAAAAGTGAAAGTGAAGTCGCTCAGACATGTCTGACTCTTATGCAGCCTGCCAGGCTCCTCCTTCCATGGGATTTTCCAGGCAATAATACTGGAGTGGGGTTCCATTGCCTTCTCCTCTAAATTACTCTAGAAGATTTAAAAACAATTTTTATAGCTATTTACTTTTTCAGTTCAGTTCAGTTCAGTTCAGTCGCTCAGTTGTGTCTGACTCTTTGCGACCCCATGAATTGCAGCACGCCAGGCCTCCCTGTCCATCACCAACTCCCGGAGTTCACTCAGACTCACGTCCATCGAGTCGGTGATGCCATCCAGCCATCTCATCCTCGGTCGTCCCTTCTCCTCCTGCCCCCAATTCCTCCCAGCATCAGAGTCTTTTCCAATGAGTCGCATGAGGTGGCCAAATACTGGAGTTTCAGCTTTAGTATCATTCCTTCCAAAGATATCCCAGAGCTGATCTCCTTCAGAATGGACTGGTTGGATCTCCTTGCAGTCCAAGGGACTCTCAAGAGTCTTCTCCAACACTACAGTTCAAAAGCATCAATTCTTCGGTGCTCAGCCTTCTTCACAGTCCAACTCTCACATCCATACATGACCACAGGGAAAACCATAGCCTTGACTAGACGGACCTTAGTCGGCAAAGTAATGTCTCTGCTTTTGAATATGCTATCTAGGTTGGTCATGACTTTTAGTGAGGTATAATTGATATACAAGTTGTATGTAAGGTGTATAACTGAAACATTTTGATACAGTTACACAATCATGGGGCAATACCACAATCAAGGTGGTAAACACACCTACCAGCCTCAGAAGTTTCCATGTTCCCCTTCATAATCTCTTCTTCCAGTCCCTCCCCATACCACGCAACCACTGATCTGTTCTCTGTTGCTGTAGGTTAGTTTGCATTCTCTAGAATTTTATGAAATGGAATCATATGGTAAGTATTTCTTTTTGGTCTGACTTCTTTATACTCAGCATAATTATTTTAAGACTCATCCATAATTACTTTGAGGTTTATGCATAGTCTATTCCTTTTTATTGCTGAATATTATTCATTGTATGAAAAGCCACAGTTGTTTATCCATTCATGTGCTGATGAACATTTGAGTTCTTCACAGTTTTTGGCTCTTAAAAATAGACCAGTTATAAACATCTGTGTACAAGTCTCTGTCAGAACATAAATTGCTTTTCTTCTCGGGTAAATACCTAGGAGTACAATGGCTAGGTCATGTGGTAGGTGTATATTTAACGTTTTGAGAGACTGTTAGAACTGTTTTCCAAAGTGAGAGTACCATTTTACATTTCCACCTTCTAAGTGTGAGTATCCCTCCTTCAAATAGAAATATCTTTGAAAGAAAAAGAAGACCAAGTGGAGAATTAAACAACTGATTCAGAAGAGGTGCCTATGGGCCAGGCATGAGCTTTTTGAAAGAAAATGAAGAGTGAAAGAAACAAAGCCACTTTCTGATGTTGCTTAAAAGTGTCTGGCTTAAGCTGCCTAAAAGTACCTTCCTTTGCACTCAATCGATCACTGTTTGTTACAAACAATGGGAAACAACAGACTACAATACTACAATTGCTACTCAAATGATGATGTAGGGAGCTGATGATAACTTCCTTCCATTTCTGGAGGACAAAAGCTTCACATGTAGAGTAGTTGGCAAGTTGTATGCTTAATTCCAATTAGTTTCTTCCTGGAGTATTGCTTACATAGAACACTATGAGCTTTGACTGTGTGGATCACAATAAACTGTGGAAAATTGTCAAAGAGAAGGGAATACCAGACCACCTGACCTGCCTCTTGAGAAACCTGTATGCAGGTCAGGAAGCAACAGTTAGAACTGGACATGGAATGATAGACTGGTTCCAAATAGGAAAATGAGTACATAAAGGCTGTATATAGTCACCCTGCTTATTTAACTTTTATGCAGAGTACATCATGAGAAACACTGGGCTGGAAGAAACACAAGCTGGAATCAAGATTGCTGGGAGAAATATCAATAACCTCAGATATGCAGATGACACCACCCTTTTGGCAGAAAGTGAAGAAGAACTAAAGAGCCTCTTGATGAAAGTGAAAGAGGAGAGTGAAAAAGTTGGCTTAAAGCTCAATATTCAAAAAATGAAGATCATGGCATCTGGTCCTATCACTTCCTGGCAAATAGATGGGGAAACAGTGGACACAGTGGCTGACTTTATTTTTTTGGGCTCCAAAATCACTGTAGATGGTGATTGCAGTCATGAAATTAAAAGATGCTTGCTCCTTGGAAGGAAGTTATGACCAACCTAGATAGCATATTGAAAAGCAGAGACATTACTTTGTCAACAAAGGTCCATCTAGTCAAGGCTATGGTTTTTCCAGTAGTCATGTATGGATGTGAGAGTTGGACTATAAAGAGGGCTAAGTGCCGAAGAATTGACGCTTTTGAACTGTGGTGTTGGAGAAGACTCTTGAGAGTCCCTTGGACTGCAAGGAGATCCAACTAGTCCATCCTAAAAGAAATCAGTCCTGAATATTCACTGAAAGGACTGATGCTGAAGCTGAAACTCCAATACTTTGGCCACCTGATGTGAAGAGCTGACTCATTTGCTGACCCTTATGCTGGGAAAGATTGAGGGCATGAGGAGAAGAGGACGACAGAGGATGAGATGGTTGGATGGCATCACTGACTCAATGGACGTGAGTTTGGGTGGACTCCAGGAGTTGGTGATGGACAGGGAGGCCTGGCGTGCTGTGGTTCATGGGGTGGCAAAGAGTCAGACACGACAGAGTGACTGAACTGAGCTATACAAGTCTGAGGCTGTCATTGTGGTGCCAGAGGAAAACTGTGCTTAGGCAAAGGATGCATTTCCTAGAGAGGAGCTACACCAACGTAGGCAGGGCCAATCCAACATTGCGCCAATTCTCCTAATTGCACACAGGCTAATCTGCAAAACTATTTAATTAGGAAATTTAAAAAAGAGTCTATATTGGAAGGGAAAGAGAATCATTTAAATGCAGGCAATGTCAAAGCTGGGGTTTCCCAGGTGGCACTAGAGGTAAAGAACTTTCCTGCCAAAGCAGGAAATGTGAGAGGTGTGGGTTCAGGCCCTGAGTCAAGAAGATCCCTAGAGGAGGGCATGGCAAACAACTCCAGTATTCTTGCCTGGAGAATCCTATGGACAGAGGAGCCTGGCTGGCTACAGTCTATAGGGTCACACAGAGTCAGACATGACTGAAGCGACTTACCAGGCACACATGCAAAGTCAAAGGTGCTGTACAGGCTCTGCACAGAGCAGGTGACTTCCTACATGTTTTAGAACAGGAGCTATAAATACATGGACTTAAGCACCATACTAAATGGCAACCATATGCTTGGCCTGGGTATAGGGGTGACAATGGGGAGAGGTGGGATAGTATGGTGAATTGGAAAGAGTACATGCTTCTTTTAAAGGGAAGTTATTCAGTCTCTAATAATCATTATCATGTGATAAATACAGGCCCAGTGTTGCTAGATCTGATTTTTCAATATGAGATGAAAATCTGAATTTTTAGGTGAAATCAGACTTTTAAGCGGAGAAAGCAATGGCACCCCACTCCAGTACTCTTGCCTGGAAAATCCCATGGACAGAGGAGCCTGGTAGGCTGCAGAGCATGGGGTCGCTACTAGTTGGACACGACTGAGCGACTTCACTTTCACTTTTCACTTTCATGCATGGCAACCCACTCCAGTGTTCTTGCCTGGAGAATCCCAGGGACAGGGGAGCCTGGTGGGCTGCCGTCTCTGGGGTCACATAGAGTCGGACATGACTGAAGCAACTTAGCAGCAGCAGCAGCAGTCTTTTGAGTGTTAGTAATAAATTTGTTTATTTTTTAATTGCAGTGTGAATCAAAAAGAACATATGTGCAGACCAGAGAGGGCTTGTTGGCCGCCAGTTTATAACCTCTGGCAGTAGAGGCTTTGGGGGATGGTTCTCTCTCCAAATAGTTTCACTCATGACATTGAATGAAATTCTTTTTGATCAGGGCAGATCCCTACATCTTCCCATTAAGACTTTTTGTTAAAATGCAAAATAGTTCCAAGTGTACTGGTCTCTTTAGCAATTAAACAATAATCAGCCATTAATATCTTAGCTGATATTGAATTAAGTCTTTAGAAATTTAAAGTTATTAAGGAAACCCAAAGGAGGAGTTCTCTGGACAGCATATGTTTACAGATGGTCATTCAGCTGTTGCTCGCATAATTCTAGGGGTGGAAAGTTCAGAACATCTACTCTACTGTTGGAAAGCTTTCACTGTAAAAGTTGCATGTGTTAAGCCAAAATCTGCCTCCTTGAATTCCTCCCCAACCGCTCCGTGGTGGTCTCCTGAAGCTACATATAATACGACCAATAATTCCTTTCTGCATCGGAGTTCTCCAAATATCCTTGTGTTTCAATTCTTTGTCTAAATCTCTGTGGTCACTTCAGTTCTTTCTCATCCCACAAGCATCTCATTAGCATCTCTTTGAGCAGATCTCTGCTATAGTACTTCATACATGGTTTTGTATTTTATCTGAACATATGACTATCTCCTAGAGAAGATTGAGAATTTCATGGGGGTTGGGACCAGGCATGCATATTGGTACTCAAATCTTTTCACATTGTTTGGTACATAGTAGACACTAAGAATTGATGGAAAAGAAAAAAAGAAAGGAGGGGGAGGGAGAAAGAAGGAAAGAAAAAAGGGAAGATGGAAGGAAGGAAGAAGGGAAGGAAGGAAAGAATCAGTGACTGGATTCTTAAGAGCTTGACTATCCTGCATGTTCCTGTAAATGGACCTTGAGCGCTTGTTTGGAGGTTGTAGCAAGGGAGCACAGCTACTTGTATATCCTTGACTGAAGAATGGACTACAGTGCATGAAGCACTGCTGCGGAAGGTTATGCTCTTCTACTAAGCATCCAGCTTCAGAAGGGATATACCTGGGAGGGAGGGAGGGGACACCTGTCTAGCCAGCCAGATCAGCTCAATCAGTCCTGTCTATCAATGGAGTGACAGATATCACAGCCAGGCTGCCCTCACATTCTGAATGAATTATTAAGTGGTTTCTAGTTCCATCTACTCTTCTATTAAGAATATGTGTCAATGCCATCCTTAAAATATGGGACTTGGAGCCATGGTCTGAACTTGGAATAGTACAGCATAGAATTAGCTCTCTTACCCTGAACACAGGATGGCTACTGATGCACCCTAAGATGGCATCAGCTTCTTTTTTGTCAAAGGCATTCTTGTTGGCTCTCAAGAGAGCTATGCGTCTTCTTGCTTTTTTCTTTTTCTTTGCATGAACTGTTACTACGTCAAGTTTCTCTAAACTTGCTTGTGTATGAAACTGTTTGCAAGTTCAACATTTTATATTTGTCTCATTAAATTTCACCATGTTATTTGCAGGCCAACATGGAAAGGTCTGTGTTGGATCTCAGTTTTGTCGTCCAGTGTGTTGTCTCACTGCCTCACTCAGAGCTCAGTGTGCTCTCAGAATTATGCGTGTTGCTGAGTTGTCGGTGAAAGCCAGCAGAGAACACTGTCTTGGGGGAATGCAGTCATTAGCATAGAGTGTCTTGAGTGGACAGGCCTGGGTGGGGCTTCACAGGAAGGGGTGCTCTGGCGGCCAAGGAAAGGAAGTAATTCAGAGAGGCAGAGGAGAGGGCTGAGAAGAAAGGTTTTGGATGAAAGCAAATTCTATCTTCTTCCCAGATCTGTCTAGCATTTAGTCTCAGTATTTCCTTGTTTACTTTCTCCTTCAGTACATATTGAGTTAGTGAATCATTTTGCAGATACTCTGAACTCTATATATTGCTCCAATTTTCTTTCAGAAGAGAAACACTGTTGTTGTTTAGTTACTAAGTCATGTCTGACTCTTTTACTACCCTATGAACTGTAGCCTGCCAGGGTCCTCTGTCCATGGGATTTCCCAGGCAAGAACACTGGCATGGGTTGCCATTTCCTTCTCCAGGGGATCTTCCCGACCAGTGGATCAAATCCGCGTCTCCCGCATTGGCAGGTGGATTCTTTGCCACCGAGCCATCAGGGAAGCTCAGAAAAATGTACAGGCATATTTTTCTCATCGAGGTATGATGTTATCAACATTTTCACATTGACCTTCAATCCTTATTAAATGATATTTATGATAATAATATCACCTTGTTTTGTTATAACAGTTCATGATTTTTAAAGCACTTTCACATAAATCTCTGGATCCTCTCAGTAGCCTAATGAAAATTTCAGATGGGGTATGCCTGGGTCTACTTGACAGGAGTTCATAACCACAGGGAAGTGGCCCCCAATATTTCATGAAAGCCATGCTTACTCCAAGAATGATCAGAGATAGACCTTTAAGAGAATCCTTGGAAGAACTTTTGGAGTAGGGATATCTTGTGAAAGTTTCATTTTCTTCTTAATAAATTTATTCTCTAATCAACATGTTTTAACCCTAATGATTCTAAGCCAAGAGAGGTGGGAGCTTGCCTTTTCAAAACCTATGACTAGGTCCCATTGTTGTGTCTTGTGTTAATTTTTTTCTAAGAAATAAAGGAAATGGGGGAGGTGCAGAGAGGGAGTTGGGGGGTAGCAGATGCAAACTCATATATATAGAATGGATAAATAACAAGGCCCTACAGTATAGCACAGGGAAATATTATCTTGTGATAAACCATACTGGAAAAGAGTGTAAAAAAGAATGTGTGTGTGTGTATATATATATATATATATATATATACATATATAGCTGAATCATTTTTCTGTACAGCAAAAATTAACACAACACTGTAAATTAACTATACTTTAATTAAAAAAAGAAATAAAATAAATAAAATTGGATAGTTTACTCTGATATGGGAAAACTATTGTTTGTTTATAAAATATGCACTATTGCATTTCAGTCAGAGATTTAAAAAATATCCACAGGAAGATTCTTTGGACTGGATTTACCAGAGATTTGTCTATTTTATTGGCCAAAGACACAGCTCTTGGTATAATTTATCAGTTAACTTGTTTTAATTTGTTTAAATTCATTAATGCATTTTCATCTTTGTTCTTGTATTTTCCTTAGCTTAAAAAATATCTTTTACTTAATTATTTTTCTTTTCTATTTAATAAGAAACATACTAAAAACTGAATTTGCTAGGATCAGATCTTGTGGATCTTGATATTTCTGTGACATATTCATTATATTTATATATGTGGGCTTTTTATTGTCTTGAACACCTTGATGGTAAGTAAAGCAGATTTTGGTTTATTAAGCTTCGATTCAAGAATTATTTAATAAGATATTTTTCCATTGTCCAACCGGTTGAGATTTTGTGGGTTTGAGGGGTCTTGTTCTGTCTTCGGCTATTTCTAATTTTGCTTCATTTTAAATTGGCAGTTCAAAGGTCTGATAACTTCTTGAGATTAGGTGAAAGTAGTTGTTAATCAGGGTCAAATGAGCAAAAATTGGTGCATTGTTTATTGAAGGAATATATGAATCCAGGCATTCGGTCAACATTTATTGTCCACCTATTAAGTACCATGTACTCCGAGGCAGTGGGAAGTGGAGAGAAAGATTTCTTCTCTGTCCCCAAGAACCTTACAGGAAGGGAACTGATTATGCTACTGAATTAACAGAAGTTGTATTCATTGTCTTTAAATGTTCTGATTCAATACACGGTTGCAAAACATCCAGTAGGATTGCTAAACTGCAAGTCTGGGTTGTTTTTTCATGAATGAGATAATTGCACAATTAAGGAACTCCCCTGTTTTCTAATTGTTTTAAAATAAAGGAATGATAAAAATTGTGGAGGCAGATTTACCCTGGAGCTAATGAACCCTGCTTAAGGCTCCTGGCACCGGGTTTCATGTAGTCATATGCTTTTGTAAATTTGCAAAAGTAAGATATTTCAATTCTTTTTCTTAAGAAGGTTTTCCTGGACCTGTCTTTGTGCCAGCTACATATGTTCCTGCCATCTGTGTTGCCAGGTAGCAGTGTATTTAAAGGTCAACAGATACTCTTTGTTGATCGCTTTTCTTCAAGAAATTTACACACATTTCTGAATAGTCAGTCCCCAAGTACCACTAACAACTTTGTGTGTTTACATATATACTTAGTGTTTTGTTGTTGGTTCGTACTATTCAGTACATCTAAATCCTTGAAAGTGTTTCAGCTATTCTAAAATATATCCAAGAAACTAGAATGAAATCTTCAAGGAATTACCTCACTTATATCAATAAAATATGCCGTAAAGAATAAAACTGTACAGTCTTTGAAAAAGCTGGAAAGTTCTTCCTCACTACTTACAGGGTTGCATGATATATTTTCTATGATAAATTAATAACTGGCACTTGGTATTTTAGAAGACTAGAAAGATGATGTCAACAGTGAGGTCTCAACAGTGGAAGACTCCAGGTCCTAGAGCACCAGGAAATAACGGAGAAAGAGTTTATCCTTTTTGAATCTTGAGCACCTACCCCAGTGCCTGGTATTCAGTAGGTGCCTAACAGTACTTTTTAAATAAATAAAAGGAGAATGATGGGGAAACTACCAGGGATTGTACAAAGAGAGCCAGCACGGTTGAAGCTTTAGGCAGTCCATTATAATACAAAACAATAACAAGACCCCAATTTTCATCAGTCAGAAAAAATACTGTGACCCAGAGAAGGGTGATTCTTTGTTAAGTAGAGGTTTGCTGCATTAATGACAAAATTATAACGGCTCTTTATGGGGACAACTGGAATTGCCTATTGACATTCTGTAAAGGCTGGCAGATGGGAGCAATTAACTAAGATCAAAATATTAGTTATGGAAAGAGGTCCAGCGCCAGTTAAACAATTAAATATGTCAACATTTCAGAGGTGGCCTATGATCACTGTGATGTGATGTAGGGCTGCCATGAAGATGAAGGGTTAAAGGGGTATTGGTAGCAGTGTGTGGGAATCCAGCATTTCTGTAATATTCCTATAATTAGTTCCCACGAAAGGAGAGAATTTGGATAGGCTTTTTCAAACTTTCAAAAAACTGACATGTTGTTTATTTATTACCTTTTTTTGCCCCAGAAGAAAATTTAGCAATATCTACTTTTATCCCCCTCCCCTTTGGTGCCCCGACTCCCTTCTTTGCTACTGATGAAGTAAACGTGACCTGAATTCGATATCTCATCATTCATGTGACAGCAATTAACACTTAGTTTCAATTTACCTCCTGCGCATATGGTGGATGGTTCAGCTGCTAGAATTTCGATGCAGGATTTCTTCAAAATCTAGGAGGAGAGGAAATCAAAAAGTCAAAGTCAAAGCACAGCTATTTTGTTAGAAAAGTGGGTTTAATTTTAGCTACCAAGATCAGAAGGCTTAAGAATACTATGTTGTAGTGGGTAGGTATGTAGAGTGTTACATTTTCACTGGTATGATTAATGTCAAGCATTTAATGAGCAGTACTGTGCTAGATATTCTAGGTGTCACAAAAGCTATGTGCATGCATGCTAAGTCACTTCGGTCCCGTCCAACTCTATGCAACGCTATGGACTGCAGCCTGCCAGGCTCCTCTGTCCATGGGATTCTTCAGGCAAGAATACTGGGTTGGGCTGCCTTGCCCTCCTCCAGGGGATCTTCCTGACCCAGGGACTGAAGCTGCATCTCTTACGTCTCCTGCATTGGCAGGTGGGTTCTTTACCACTAGCACCACACTGGAAGCCCCACAAAAGCCATAGGAATTATTTATTCATTTGTTCTGGCAGAGATGTATTGAATCTGTGAAAGGCCAGTCCTAGTTATAGAGAGGTTTAACATCCAGTAGATGAAATGGGAGCTACACTTGAAAAGATAAATAACCATGGACCATTCTATGTGATAGATGCCAAGGTAAAAGGGCAGACAGTATGAGCTACAGAGTTCATGGGGGAGATCACTGAGGGCTGTAATTGAGAAGGGCTTCCTGGAAGAAGTAGCTGCTGAGGGTGGGACTCAGTCAAGTGGGCAGGAGTAAGTTAGAGGAAGGTTCCCTGGTGGCTCAGAGGTTAAAGCATCTACCTCCAATGCAGGAGACCCGGGTTCAATCCCTGGGTCGGGAAGATCCCCTGGAGAAGGAAATGGCAACCCACTCCAGTATTCTTGCCTGGAGAATCCCATGGACTGAGGAGCCTGGTGGGCTGCATGCAGTCCATGGGGTCACAAAGAGTCGGACACGACTGAGTGACTACTTACTTACTTAAGGTCCCAGCAGAGAGTGGCATTTGCAAAGGTGAGAAACTAGAAATGCACAGACTTCTTTAGCTGGAACAAAAGAAGCTTAAAAAGTAGAAAAATGAGTGATTAATAGATAAGACCAGAGAGAGAGGATGGAAATGGCCAACTCTCTAGAAGAGATGCATGCTCAGATTACTCAGAGTCACCTTCTAGTTAAAGAAGTGGAACATGTTGCAGGCGAAGGATGTCTTTGAAGCCTGCTTTTTGTGCCTCACACTTTAAGAGGACCTTATGTAAATGGAAATGTAGTTTTTCCCCAAGTGAGCCTTGCAGGGTTCAGTGGAGAGTCGGGAGAACTCCAAGACTGCACAGGGAATTAATAATAAATGCTTCTGGCGAAACTGGGGTATCTGACTTTTAAGCTTTTCGCTCCCATTTATGAATCCCACTGCTTACTGCATAAGGATTCTAAAATTTTGGCCAAGCATTTCAAACAAGCATAGGACACTGAGTGATATACTGCAGTATCTTTATTTGGGCAGGCCTTACTTAATTTGGAAATTGAAATGGGTCAGAGGGCTGAAGAAGACCATTGCTCTATTTCTGAAAGGGGCATTTGTTAAAAGAATTAATAGTGAAATAAAATGTAAAGTCTGTAAAAGAAAAAAAGCATTTTTAGCATTGGGAAACACCCATTAACTTGCATGGATGTTTTTAGCAAATATGCTTCTTTGTTCCAGCTTAAGTGATACATATGCCACAAGGATAGAGTCAAACAAAATATATAATAAATTACAAAAGGGGAGGAAATGCATTAAAGGGAAAATCAGGGGAAGATGAAGTAAGGAGTGAGAATAGCATAGACAAAATACATTGGGAAGAGCTTATTTCCTTACTAGGAATGGCTCCTGAATTTAATTCTAAGCTTTCTAGTAGCAAATGAGGACAGATAATATTTATGAGATTCTCAGTCTGAAGAACGAAAACAAACCAGTTTCTCAGAAGAGATAATATTTACCAATTCCAGAGAGAAATCTGGGCATCCTCATAGAGAAGCATTGTGAAAGGAAATGAACAACATGCTTGAGAAAATTGTTCTCTGATATACAGACGACAAAACATTCAGACGCATTCACTGAAAAAGGCTCCCTCGCAACCAGGTATTTGAGGTAATTCTCTACACCTGAGAGTCATAAGAAGCCGCACGGTCCTCCCTCAGTATCTGCAGGGGGACTGGTCCAGGATCTCCATGGATACCGAAATCAGAGGATGCACAAGTCCCTCATATAAAATGCTGGAGTATCTGTACACATTCTTCCATATACTTTAAGTCAGGGGTCCCCAACCTCCAGGCTATGGAAATGGTACACATCCGTGGCCTGTTAGGAGTTGGGCTGCACAGCAAGAGGTGAGTGGCAAGCAAGCCAGTGAAGCTTCATCTGCCACTCCCCATCACTTGCATTACCACTGAACCATTCCCCTGCCCACACCCCTGGTCCATGGAAAAATTGTCTCCCACGAAATCAGTCCCTGTTGCCAAAAAGGTTAGAGACCACTGCTTTAAATCATCTCTAGATTGCTTATAATTCATAATACAATGGAAATGCTATGTAAACATGCCCCAGCATGCTGCAAACTCAAGTTTTACTTTTTGGAACTTTCTGGATTTTTTTTTCAAATATTTTTGATCCCCAGCTGGTTGAATCTGCAGATGTGAAACCCAGGTTACAGAGGGCTGACTGTATTTCTTTTTCTTGACAGTTCTAAGATTCAGACTTCCAGCTATTTTTCCTGAACATTCTTTCTGCCTCTTTCACAATTTAAAGGCATTTTAGTATCTGTTTTCAGCTTCTATGTGATTCCAGAGTCAAAGCATTTGTTCCTTTTTGTCAGTGCTTGACTTATTTCCTCTCGCTTTGGCTTACCCAGTCACCAAGCACCTCAAGCACAGGTGCAGCCTCAGTTCCCCCTGTTTCGCAGGAATGGGATAACATGCACCCAACTCTCCAACTCCATCTCTGTAGTCAGTGGTCCTCACGTACCTGGCTCTGGGGACCCAGTATCACCCCTGAGCTCTTCACTGACATTCTGACTTGGAATGAGGGACACCCCCCAAGGATATATCCTGGGCATCCATGTTTCCCTTCAGGCTTTTCCTTCCTCCTCTTTCCAATGGTCAATACAGTCCTTTAGATGCAGCAGCATCCTAGGATTGGGGCTTGCCAGGATCCTCATCCAGATCCTCCCCAGACAGCACCTGCGCTACCTGAACTGTGATGACTGTCCTCTCCCCTCTCCCCCTAATTTGCTGCCACTGGGCTCTTCTTGCCTGAAGGGCCATCCTAGCCACTGGTGGCCATGGCTCAGAGAGGCAACCACCCCCTTCATCATGTCTTCAGGCATAAATCTCCAAACAGGCCACGTTGGAAGAAACAGAATTGACCCACTGGAGAAATTTATAACAGTGACATTAGAACAACACAAAGCTGTTTCTTACGTTTTAAATAAAATTCCTCCATCTCCCTTTATAAGTCATTTTATCATCTGCAACTAAAGATTTCAACAGTCCAAGAATGAAAATTGAGCTATTGGGTCTATCCTGTCTCCATTCCTTAAACTCCATCAAAACACAAAAATGAAATTTTCACCCATGTTACGTTCCTGACTTGGAAGCAACATCTTTGAACCAACTCTAATACTTAACCAGGGGTCAGTAAAGGAAACATCCGTGAATCTTTAACCACAAAGACACACTTGCAGGTTTTGTCATAATAAACACATGCTGTATGATTCTCTCAAAGTGTCTGCAATTAGCTGATAAATCTAAGGAGTGTATTAAGGGCCAAAAAATGTCAGCCAAGTGCAGTGATTCAATCCAGTAAAAACACAGCTTTCCCAATCTTAACATAAAACATCTGGAAGGGATACAGTGCGGCCAATAGAGTAAAATTTATCAGTGAGGGGGATGGGCAGGATTTGTCTGGGACTGTGGCTTCTATTAGTTGGAAATATCTGGTTTCAAAAGGTAGGAAGTCAGAATGGCATGGGGTGGATTTGGGGTCCTTTGGTTATTAGCAGCCCAGACTGTACAGTAATCAGTCTGTCTGAACTTCAGCAGACAGCAGGGCAGCCTAAGGGACTGGAGACTGGATGGGTGTGGGGGGGCAGAGGATCCGTCCGCGATCTGGGCACTGGTAGCCGTGGAGGAGGAACATACGGAGCACTGGGGACCAGATGATGGGAAATGACGAGACAGAGTGGAAAGAACTCACACAGGGTCGGGGTGATGTCAGAGGTGACAGAATAACTGACCTCTGATGGAGACTGGGCAAAGACTACCACATGCCTCAAGCCTAACCAATGTGAGGAGTTGGCTTCTGGTCTTGATCCTGGTCCTCTACTTGTCTGGCTTATGGTTCCTGGCAAATCCTTAAACTTGTCTGAACCCCAATTTTGTGAAACAGTCTAACATACTAATAATTTAGAATCTGGAATCAAACTGCTTGGGTCAACTTAGTCATAAGCACTGTGACGTTGAGCAAGTTCCATAACCTCCTCTGAGTCAGAACAGCACCTACTGCATGAGGTTGTTGAGTTGGGAAGATTAAATGAGATACTATAGGCAGAGTCCATAGCACAGGGCCTGGAAATCCTCAATTAATGGTGATTTATTCTTAGGAACCTGGGCTCTGGAGACAGAAGAAAATAGATCTGGACTTTAAATAGATTTCTGTTCCGATCCAAGCCCCACCACTTACTGGCCAGGAGGATTTGGATAAGTTATTGAACTTCTGCATCTCAGTTTCTTTTTCTGTAAAATGAGAATAAGAAAAACACTGACCTCAAAGAGCTGTCTGATGGTAAAATAGTAACAGACAAGAATGCAGAGAAGTTTCATCTGTAAAATCAATAGAACTTAGGTGGTAAAAGTTGGCTTAGAGAGTGAGGAAGAGAGTGAAATTAAGGAATACTGACAAGGTTTTTGTTCTATAGACGGGACTAGACAGATGTGATTAGTCAATAGATAGTTACTTAATGACCTTGGGCCATCAGCCAACAAGTGCCTTTCATGAAAATAAGGTACCAAGAAATAGGCTCAGAACAGCCTTAGTAGTAAAGCTCTTGGCAGGACGTCTAACACATACTCAGGTCTCAAACAATGGCAGCTGTTACTCTTCTGTTACTACCGCTATGACTGTTACAACTCTTGGGCAAAGACAGTCACTCATTACTGCTTCTGTCTCGTCACTCACCACTGGCCTCTTGCTAAATCCTATTTGCTGAAAATGCCTGAAAGATGGTGAAAAATGTTATCCTGCTACCTTTTGGACAGATTTCAAAAAGAAGATATATGGGTAAGCATGTTGGAAATCTGTATAGAGCTCTAGAAATGCATGTGTTGTTACTGGTAGTGATACTCTTGAACACCTCATTAGATTATTAGGGGAGCAAAAGAGGCAACAGATGTAAAATAACTCTGCCAAGTAATAAAAGCTATTTAATACATATAAAGTGAAATCCATGGTGTATTAGTCCAGGACTTTATTTATTTATTTATTTTGAAGCCTTTTCTCATAAAGTTCAGGGCTTATGCAGAGATTTCTTAAGAATCCTTAAAGACTGTGAATATTTGCCTAGAGTTGTTATGAATCCCTCCCTTACCATAAGTTTACCAAATTTTTTCCCCCTCATTGCTCTGCCTCCTTCCCTAATAAACTGTCATTCTTTATTTACTTGGCCATTTCCTGTTGGAAGGGTTTTGTGTGTGTTCATATAAGACCAGTTTCCTTTATCCATTTGTGGTATAGGGCCTTTTGCTTCTACATATCTAGATAGCATGTTTCTTAGTGTCTGACTTATCATGAAAGGCATATTCTGCTTCTAAGATGCCTAGAGCTTGAAGTAGGCTGGCCAGTGGGTTGTTAACTATCTATCACCCAATTACATCTGTCTAGTTCTCTAAGCCAAAACTTAGCAATTTCCCTTATATTTACTCTCCTTGCTGCTGCTGCTGCTGCTAAGTCGCTTCAGTCATGTCCGACTCTGTGCGACCCCAGAGATGGCAGCCCACCAGGCTCCCCCATCCCCGGGATTCTCCAGGCAAGAACATTGGAGTGGGTTGCCATTTCCTTCTCCAATGCATGAAACTGAAAAGTGAAAGTGAAGTGGCTCAGTCGTGTCCGACTCCTAGCTACCCCATGGACTGCAGCCTACCAGGCTCCTCCGTCCATGGGATTTTCCAGGCAAGAGTACTGGAGTGGGGTGCCATTGCCTCCTCCATTCACCCTCCTTGTCACCCTCCAAATTCAGTATGGATTTTGTGACCTAAGTCTTGGTGATCTTACCAATGAAATATTCCTGTATTCATTCACATTTTAGTATAAATTACCATCTTCCAGAGGACTTATTGTGGTTTATAATGACATATTTATGATTGGTTGGTCATTGTCTGTCTTCCCTCTTAGACTATAACCTCTACAAAGGCAAGGAGAATTGTTCTTATCCAGCACACAGTAGGCACTAAATAAATATTTGTTGCACAAACAAATGGCACACTTTCGGCATGGCTTCATTAACCTGGCATTTTAGCATATTCTATAGCAGTCTTTCTTTTTCCCCATAAATATAATCTTTTATTACATTAATGTTTTGTTTTTTTTTTAAATTAAATTTTAAATCTTTTATAGTCTTTTGAATACAAGGCTAGTTTCAGCGTCTTGTAACATCTCCCTCTTCTTATTAAGCACCACCGTCTTTGGAGACTGTCCTTCCAGCAGGCCTACTTCTCACCTTCATCCTTTTAAATGACTTGTATTTTAAAACAGTAATGTTGTAGGTGTATTATGTCCCCATGTTTAAGGTCTAGACAGGCCTGCTTTGTAAAAGGCCTTGGTCCCTTTACTTGGCAAAAATGTATATGTTTGGGGGGTGGGGTTCAGACTCCCAGGTACAAGATTATAGCTGATGGCAGTATTCATGTTGGATAAGCCTGGAGGATATTACTTTTAGAAAATGTCAGGGAGCTTGGGACACATATCTGGCTCATCCTTGTCTTCAGGACTGTCAATCTTGCCCCCACGAATTTTGAAACTATTTGATCTCTAATAAAATTTTGGAAAAAAAAAAAGAAAGAGTCACCTTTCCTAAGTAAATTCCGTTCCACATTTAAAAATCAATAGACATATTTATTGTTAACTGTGAACATTATCCTAGATTCCTATCAGTTCTACAGAATCTGAATTTAAAATAAAAATTTACTAACACAGAGATCTTTCTAGGATTCATACATGATTTTATGTATAGTCATTGTTGTGTTTAGTTGCTAAGTTGTGTCTGACTCTTTGTGACTCTATGGACCCTAGCCCTCCAGGCTCCTATGTATAGTCACGCATAATACCAAGTAAATATTCCAACGTGCAAGAAAGACATTTTTAAGAGATTACTGAATTTTAGACCATAAAGCTTATTATCCTCAAAACATGCAAGAGTTTTTGTCTGGAGAGGGGCATCCAGCTTATCTAAATATATGCAACTCTTCTCTTAGTTTCACACTCAAGGAGAGTCTGGTGTGAAGGAGCACAGGACAAACAAGGTTTTGAAACTGAGGAAATTCATCATTTTTCTATGAAACCACTTTCCTCTCTTGTTTTCAGAAGGAAAGCTCAGATAACTGTGAACTCCAAGATGAGGTTTATTTAGTAAGATGAGCTTGTTGATCTCATGAATACTGGCAAAGTCAGTGGCCCTCCTGGGGAGCTGGACCCTGCAGTGTCTCATTGGATTTTGTCTAAATTCTGCTATTGCTTTTACAATAAGTCTTAACAGATTCCTAGATATAGGGAAAGGAGCTGGAGGGTGTGGGGTTGACCTGAGGATTAACTGAACATACCTCCCTGCAATCTTTTCAGCCTATTTAAGTAACGGGAATTTTTATTACATTTGGATTCTTTACTGAGTTAAACAGAAATAATAGCTTAGCTGAAATGCCTGAACTGAATGTCTGTAAAGTGTAATTAATGACTCCTGAGGCAAATGATTTTTTGAAAAGCTTTTCCTCTGACCACAAAAACTACAATTAACTCTATTTATGCTTCCAGGCCTACTAATGTGGATGCAGCACAAAATGCCGTCTTTTATAGACACAGTCCTGGAAAAGAGGGAAGGGAAAGACTAAGAGGATTTTACAAGAAACAGAGCCACGAAACTGCCCACGTGTGGCGCCATGTAGGTCACGAAGCCTCTGCACTGCTCGGCGCCACTTTGCAATGAATTCTTATGCTCAACTCGATGCCACAGGGGGAGTACGACAAAGGGGGTGGGCTCTGTGACTACACAATTCAGCAACTGACCAGGAGGAAAGGCAAGTGCCAAGCAAGTGATGCAAACAATTAGCGCCAGTGGAGTTCAAGGCAGGAAGAGTTCAAGGTACAGGAGAGAGCAGGGCAGGCTCCATGGAAAAGAGAGGATGGGAGCAGAGCCTTGAAGTTGAGACAAAACTCCAGACAGGATTTAGATGGGGCAAAGGTGGAGAGGGCAGTTTCTTCCTTCACAAACAAGGCTGATTTAAGAGAAGGGCTGCTGCTGAAATGAATTTCCCCTTCTGCTAGCCCTGGAAGGAGAGCTGGTTCAGTTAAGTCAGGTACTTTCCAGGACTACAGGCATGTGATGCAGATACTCGTTTTTTTTTTTTTTTTTTTTTTAATGTGGAACATTTTAAAAGTCTTTATTGAATTTGTTTCAATATTGCTTCTGTTTTTTATGTTTTGGTTTTTTTGGCCACAAGGCATGTGGGATCTTAGCTCCCTGACCAAGGATCGAACCTATGCCCCCTGCAATGGAAGTTGATGTCTTAAGCACTGGAACCCCAGGGAAACCCCAGGGATTTAGATTTTGATTGGAGAAAAACCCTTAGCAGTCCCTTGTAGGGTCTTGGAAGAGTAGATGGGTGGGAAGCCAGGAAGCTGGGCTTTGCCTTTTGTCAAAGCTCCAGTAGGGCTGGATGACGGGCTTTCATATTCCCATAAGGGGAAGGGAGAAATTAGCACACGATATGGTTACCATAAATGAAATAAATATATATATACCATGGAATAGATCCAGTCCTCAGTTTCAGTAGTTATTACAGCTTCCTTGATAACAAAGATGTTAGTGCCAAAACTTGCAAGAAATCCTTTCAAATATAGTCATGTTTGCTCAATACTTGTTTATAGCTGATCAAACATGCAGAAAGCTCTAGGCACTGACTCACCCCTCGAATTAGTAGGAAGCCCTATGCAGGCTTAAATATTTATTCTAGAGAAATGCTCCTGGATGGATATTGTTTGGTGCCAGTGACTGGGTTCTTCTCAGAGGCCAAGTGCGCTTGGTTTTAGACACCGCCCTTGATTGCACGAGAAGTGGGGACAATAGGGAGGAGCTGGCATCATGGTAACCAGGTCAAGCGTTAGGATTCAAAGCTGCAGACCCACTTCAGTGTTATCCGAACCCAGCTTTCATGCAGGTTCCCATTTCACTGCCTGCAGCACTTTTGAAAAGGCAAACAAAGACCCAGGAGCCTCTCTGGACCTTTGCTTCATATTTTCACTTGAGGGCTGGCACTGCATTCACCAGTTGTGGTCAATGGAAACTCCCAGAGAAAGCCACAATAAGAAAAGGCAAAGAAATAGTTTCTTCCTTTACAGTTTTACTGGCTTAAAGGGCTCCAATCTTCTAACCTTCTAAATTTTGTTTTATAATTTTATCAACTGAATTCTGCAAAAACAAGGAATTCTGTCTTCTGAGGTAGAGTCCTGAGCAAATGTGAAAGTGAAGATGCTTCTTTCAGCTGTGGCAAGCTGCCAGCCTCTCAAAATGATGGAATTTCATCCATTGAGCAGAAACTGAGATTTTCAGAGATGCTCTCCACCTAATATTAAATGGCAGAGGGTCTCCTGCCCACCAATGGTGCACTCACACCAGAGCTCCTGCCTGGACTCTGGTCTTGTCTTTGCTATAACTTTGTAAACTGTGTTAAGTCATTTCACATTCTTGGTCCTCAGGGTCCTCTTCTCCAAAATGGAGCTGCTTCCCGGCCTACCCACATCAATCGTTAAATGCTGTGGACATCTTGTTATGGACCTTAGAGACAGAACTGAGTCTATTCTGGATCACTGCCCACTGCTGTGTAGTCTTGGACCAGTCAGCTAATCTCTCTGTGCTTAGGGTATCTGCTTCTGTGGAAGGAGTAATAATATCTACATTAAACGGTAGGGGTGAGAATTTGATGAGATGACCATGTAAAATGATTTTCACTGTGCCTAACAGCTAAGAATTCACTAAATGATGACTTCTTATTTTTAACCTTTCTAAGGAAATTGAGGTGGGAGAAAACCTGAGCTCTAGAGTCATGTACTTGGGTTCCAACCTTGATCTCCCCATTAGAGCTGTGTGCCCTTGTGCAGGGTATCTGAGCCTCAGTTTCTTCATCTGTTAAATGGGAATATTTCCTTCACAGGGCTGTTATGGTTTTTAAAAGGGGTGATATTAAATGAGAAAAAGGAACAATGTTTGATACCAAAATAAATTACAAGCGTTTCTCTCTGCCTATTCCCTGTGTTGCAGATTAAAATGGAAAACAAGTGAAAGTACTTTGAACTAACACATTACATAAAATCTGAGTACTTCTTCCTTAAAGTAGAGAGGATTGAAGAACAGTAAAAAGACCAAAACACAGGAATCATATTGAGGAAGCAGAGAATCCAGGGACTTGCTGCATCCATACCTTAGATAATCAGTTCCCTATAATCTAGTGATTTTCCATTTCCTCAGACATTCACAGCCCAGTATTGTGGAAAAAGCAGACTCTCCGGACCCAGATGTGGGTTCAATTTCCCTCCTCTACCATTATGAGTGGGCAGACTTGGGCAGTTTATCTAACTGCCTACACCTCAGTTTCCTCACCTGTAAAATGGGGATAATAAGTCCCTTTTGAGAGAGTGGTTGCGGAAGTAGTTAACAGAGGAGCTGGCAGAAGGAAGATGCTCAATAATCATGGTAATTTTTCTTCTTTTCACAGGTCTCATTACTATTGGTCCTGAGTGTTTGTTTATTCATCATCCAAAGGGGATAAAAACCATGATCTCTAGATTCCCTGAGCATCTTGATTACAAACATGATCGTTCCTTTGTCGGCCTTTGTATCGGCTATGGTTGCCTATTGCCCTTACAGTAAAATACCATCGTTTTCAAGGCTCCATGTGATTTATCCACTTTTTGCTTCTTCCTTCATCGTCTGTCATTTACCATCCAAGCCCCACTCTTCTTCAATTCTGTTATTCACCCTCTTAGGGTTCTGCTCTGCCAAGAATGTTGTATCCACACTTTTCCAATGAACAACTCCATTTCACTTTGAGGTGATCTCTTCAAAGGAGCCTGAGTTCTTTGCCAACCACTTTACTCTTAATCTCAGTTATATGTTACTTTCTATATACCATGCATCACAATTTAAATTATACATGTTTATTTATTGAGTTGTTTTTTTATGTGTTCTTCCCACTAGATTATAAGCTCCACCAGGATAGGGTCTCTATGTGCTTACGTATAACCAAATGGGCAGAGTCTACCATAAAAAGTTTTCAATGAATATTAGAGGAATGAATAAATATTAGCCCATGCAGCTTGATTGGGGATTTAAAAACAAGGTCACTATTGAGAGGTACAAACCGCTGTATAAAATAAATAAGCCACAAGGATATATTGTACCACACAGGAAATATAGCTGGTATTTTATAGTAACCTTAAATGGACTATAATCTATAAAAACATTGAATCATTATGCTGTACACCTGAAACTAATATTGCAAATCAACTCTGCCTCAATAAAAAAAGAAGGTCACAGCGGATCTAGAACTTCATGAACTATTTGAGCTTTTGAAAGCTGCTCTGCACTCCTATTCTGGATAATTAAACCCAGTCCTACTTTATTATGAGAAAAAAACTAGCCACAAAACAACATCCATGGGAAAAAGCTGGAAAAGATTCTTCAGATGGGGAGAGGGGATACAAGAGTTTTCTTTTCAGTATCCAGAAGGAGAAATGAACCCACTTCTTAAAATTAGTTAGCCAACTTTCAGGCCATAATTGTTTTTGTCTGACTTGAGAAAGATGAGCTGTACTGTGTTTGTCCTCATTTTTCTGTCCAAGCAAATGAATTAACAACTGCAATAAACATGGGTTTCAAGTATTGGAAGGATGGAAACCACCAGCATAACTCCCAGATAAAAACTCACAAGAATGCTATCATTCAGCTAAAAGGTTGGAGTCTCAAATTATTTTTTCCCTTTTTGGAAGACAGTTTTACTAAAGTTTCTTAAACATCTTTGGCGTGATTTCTACTGGAGGGGTAGGGAGAGCTTTACAAACATCTGAGCTCATACTGAGCTTGAATGAGTTGCTAAGGCTGAAACAGTCAAAGACAACACAATTTATACAGATAAAAATACTCAGATTATTTGGGGAAGAACCAACTCCTGAATGATGTGGCATACCACTCATAAGAATCTTTGAACAAGTAAGAGTTGTCCCTGTTTAGAACCCAGACATCTGAAGAAAGGAGTTCTACAGTAGCCTCATGACTGGGCTTCTGCCTCTGGGGCCCCTCAGTATTCTTTTTATAAACAGAGACACTGCTATCAGATTCTCTTCTTAAATGTCACTTGTTAGATGTTCAAATGCTTCAGTGATTACACTAAGTTGGAGTTAAGATTCCTTCCAGGCTCTCATCAATCTGCTTCCAACCCAATGTCTTAGTTTATTTCTCATTATTCCTGACTCCTTTACCCAAACTCTCCCAGACAGATTATTGTCCTCAAAATATGTTTGCTCCTTTCCATTCTTTGGGCTGAGGTCATATCATCTCTTCTCTGGAGCTATCCATCACCCATCCCTGGTCTTTTAGGAATTCAGGTCTGCAGTGGCAGCCCACTCCAGTACTCTTGCCTGGAAAGTCCCATGGACGGAGGAGCCTGGTGGGCTGCAGTCCATGGGGTCGCTACTAGTCGGACACGACTGAGCGACTTCACTTTCACTTTTCACTTTCATGCATTGGAGAAGGAGATGGCAACCCACTCCAGTGTTCTCGCCTGGAGAATCCCGGGGTCGGTGGAGCCTGGTGGGCTGCCGTCTATGGGGTCACACGACTGAAGCGACTTAGCAGCAGTAGCAGCAGCTTCTCATGAAGTCTCCGGTCCAGAACAGTTCACCTCTGAGCTGCCACAGGATTCATGATCAGGCCTGAATCCTGTTTTTAATCATCTGGAGAAATCACTATTTGGGTGTTGTTTCACAGCTTATTACATTTCTTGTTGTTTATACTGTCAAGTGTGCCACATTGATCTCAGAATTATTTATAGGACCCTGGGGTCCCTCACCTGGGGATCCATAATTGGAACTGATAATCTTCTATCCTTTCAATTATTTCCACTTTCTGATTAAGGTAGTTTAAGCGGGTTTCTCTTTCTTGCAATCACATCTTAAAGAAGACATCTGTCATATGTACACGTTTAGGATAGGAGCTCTCAACTTGGGGTGGAATTATTTTTTCACAGTTCTGGAAATGTAAGGTCATACATATCGATGCTCTGAATGTACAACATCTGGGGCACTGACTGAAAAATGCAGATTTAAAAGATGCAGGTTCATAGGCTCCATCTCATATTGATTCTGATAGAAGCTCTTAGGGACAGACTCTGGGAATGGGTAGTGCAGACAAGATTCTCCACATGATCACTATGCATATTCAAGAAATTCAGAGGATCAGGAGGAAGCTGACACTAAGGTTTCCCATGTGGTGGTGAAAGGACATGGAAGAGGAAATAACTCATATGTCTTGAGTACTGATTATGCGCTTGATAAAAATATTAGGCATTTTCACTGGTGTTATCTCTTGTAATCCTCAAACAAGATTACAATGTATGTCTTATCATTAATCCCCTATACAAATATGGAACAAAAGAAAATACCTCATCCAAGGATCTACACATGATAAGTTGTCGGGCCAGCATTTAAACTCTGGACTGACCAGCTCCAAAGTTCATACGTCTCACTCTCCTTTCCTCTCTGCTGGGGTTCTTAGCAAACCTTGGAGGGAGGGAGAGGGAGCATGAGGCACAACAGGTTGGAGGCTTCCTAGGTCAATCTGCAGGAGCTGGACAGATCCTGAACTCCTGAGGAGTAACCCCTGGATTAAAACCACATTGACATCTTAAAAGGACAGTGATCCTCTGAGCTCTGAATCTGCACCTTGGACCCCAAGTCTAAAGCCTGGTGAACGCCAACTACAGATACCGCTGGCTGTCTGCCTGGTTCCCAGACCTAAAGGTGGAGGCTTTAGCAACTCTGGACTTCATTACAGGTGCAGCACACACATAGGCCTTTTGGCTGAAGCTTCAAAAATCAGCATTCTCCAGTATTCCGCTGGACCAAGGGTCTAGCTAGGGGATGGAAGGTAGAAAAGAAATCCAGGAAGCCGGGTCATGTTCACTGATAGGAAAGGGATGATTATAAACAAAACAAAACCAGGCTGTGATGGAAAAGAGGGCTGGTGACTATGCAAACCCTGGGGAACATGGAAACCCTCATATTTTACAGTAAGGTTGAACTATTACTCAGTTATAAGAAAGAAAAACACAATTCTATTTGCAGCAACATGGATGGACCTAGAGATTATCATGCTGAGTAAAGTAAGTCAGACAGAAGACAAATATATGATATTACTTATATGTGAAATCGAAAGAAATGGTACAAATGAACTTATTTACAAAACAAAAACAGACCCACAGACATAGAAAACAAATTGATGGTTACCAAAAGGGAAAGTAGGGGGAGGTATAGATTAGGAGCTTGGGATTAACATAGATACACTACTATATATACAACAGATAACCAACAAGGACCTACTGTACAGCATAGTGGACAATACTTAATATCTTGTCATAACATATAAGAGAAAAGAATCTGAGGATCTGAAAAAGAATATGTGTGTGTGTGTGTGTGTGTAACTGAATCACTTTGCTGTAAAACTAACACAACATTGTAAATCAACTATATATATTAAACAAACAAATGAGCCATGGAAAAACAGAGACACAAGAACCTATGTTGTGACTCCAGGTAAGTTCCACTCATTAAATAAATAAAAGTTTAATATTAAAAAAAGAGACCTTTTAAAATCACCAGGGAAGATTTTAAAACTCCTGTTCAGATAATCATCAACGGGCAACCAAGGGAGAAGGCCACTGGTGGAAAGTACCTCTGATGAGCAGGTGATGGGGGTTGAGCCTGCAACGGTCTGAAGGGAGGCTGCAGTCAGTCATGACTGGGAAAGCTAAGGTCACTCAAGAGCACAGCAATGGGCCACAGTGCTTCCAGTATGAGAACTGCCTGAAGTCTGGCTCACTGCCAGGGCAGGACTCTTCCATTTTTAGTTTTCCACTGTAGGGTGAAGACTTGGCACAGAAGAATACAAACAGGTGTGAAAGTCAGGAGGGAGAAGTGGAGCACAGCAGATAGGAAGATGTACAAAGGCGTGTGTCTCAAGAACAAGACCACCAGCCTCAGCGAGAGGCAATGGGGGCACTGGACAGCAGATCAGGGGGCCGGAAGGGCCGGAGTATGCAGTCCCAGAGGAAGCTGCTCTACTCACTGAGTGGATGATGCCTTGCAGGGCCTGAAAGCCGTCATTTACCGGAAACACGTGATCCTTACTGTCCGCAATCCGGGCCAGCTGAGAACATAGCAAACACAAACACACACGGAGACGTGTAAGGTTTGGACACGGAGAGCCGGGAAAAGCCACTGGGTCCAGGGGGCTCCATCTCATTTAGAACCCGCAGGAACTGAAGGGCTTGCCTGGGCTCAAGGGCCTCACTGCAAGGCCCTCAGTCGTAATGAGCTTACCAGCCGCCCTTCTGGAGCGGGTCCGGAGAGTCGGCTCCAGCTTTTACGTTTGTTTTAATGCTTGTCTCCTTGGGAGCAGGGGTAAGCTTGCGCAGTGAGATGAACATTTGGCCTGGGTTGATGTATTTATGGATTTGGGGGCTGGCCATTGGCTCATTTTCCTCCCATTCAACCACATTTCTATTGGCAACTGTATTTGAATCAAACAGACTCAGGTTTCCTTTCAGAGCAACTTTAAAAATAAATTCAAACTTTGGTGTTGGGTGAGGTCAATGAATGGGGACCCTTATCTCAGACCCAAGCTGCTCATTGAGGGAAGAATCCTTAAGACTGGTTTGGCTGCTCCTGCTTGATAGAGCAGAGGACCGAAAAAAGGAGAAATTGATCTGAGGTTTTCTCCTCCCAAATTTCTGTCTAGTGCTGAGACTGCCACAGTTAGAGTCAGTGCCAGGATTTTTACTGATTGCAAAAGGAACACACAATCATTGGGAAATTTTAAAAAACCCAGGAGTGTTAAAAAGAAAAAAGTTCATATAATTCATGTGTTAAAAAAAGTTCATATAATTCATCTATCTATCTATCTACCCATTTGTTCGTTCATCCCTCATCTATTATTGTTAATTTGATATATATAGGTATTCCTACTTTTTCTACACAAATATCGTATTTTGTTTTAAAAAGTGGATTCGTACTATTCCCAAAAGTTTTTGTTACCTTATTTTATTCATTTAGCGACATGTCATGAGCATTGTCCATGTTATCAAAACAAAAATAAATTATGAAGAACAACCCTTTAGGTTGCTAACACATTTTCACAATTTGCTTATATATACCTGGACATACTTTTCTGCCCACTGGCCAATTATTTCCATTCATGGGAGGGGTATTGAAAATGCATTGTGTTTTTAATGAGATAAAAGGGATATTTGCCATTTAAATAAGAAAATCAGATTTGTCAAAATAAATTTTAAAGAACCAACCTGTTTCCAAGTTAATTTCAATCTGTTTTGACTTCTTGGCAATTGAACATCTACTAAAAGTCAACTAGAAAGGATGCTGCCTAGATGCTCTGTGTTGAAGACCCTCAAGTGTATTTGCAAATAGGTTCACATCCCTCACACATCCAATGACTCCCTTCCTGTTTAGCATTCCTGGAAAAATCATCTATCTAAAGGGTATTTATGCTGCTGATGCACTCTCCTCACCAAATGCATATGTTTTCTATCATTCACAAGCTTAATATGCTCCCAAGCATGAAGAAATCTATGTTCATACCTGTGTTTCATTGAAATCCTTCACGCCTACACAGTAAACGATTGCACCGAGATCGCGGGATCTGTTCGCCTGGGCCAATGAAAAATGACATTAGAGTGAGAAGCAGTGGCAAATGTAGTCCTCTTGGATCAGCCAGACTAATGCAATAACCAGGTATTTATTGAGCATCTACTGTGTGCCAGTACCATAAGGGAGAGGGCAGTCCCTGTCCCTGAAGAGTCAATACTCCAGTGAACATCATAGTCTAATTCAATATGGTAGATGCAAAGGGGGTGATTAGTCTAATGGGAGGGGTTGAGAAAGATCCACAGAAGTAGAGTCTTGATGAGAAACTTTGAATGACAAAGGGAGGAAAAGGAAACTGTAGGCTAAGTCATATTAAATACTCTGGGGAAATAATTATCTTTTCTGTTCCTCTGATGGATTTTTAGTGACATAGGTTCTTCCTCTGTAATGGCATCATGCTCTGACAGCAAGGTTGTAATCTTTGGAACCTGATATACCTGTGTTTGATGCTTGACTTAGCTCTGCGAAGTGTTTGGGGGATTAAATGAGATAACATATGCAGAGCTCCTCACATGAGGCCTAGAACAATACAGATGGGCATCAATGTCAGCACCTTTGTGAATAAGGGTTTTTTATTCCCAAAGACACAGGGTCAGTGGTATGGGATTTGCAGTCCATATTTGAGTGGGTGAACCTATGACCTTCTCTACAATTAAGTATTGAGAGGGCAACATAATGAATAATATACAGATTTGGGCTTTGTTTTAATATTTGATTTATTAAAGACTCTTCCAGGTTTTCTAGGTTGTTTGTTTCAGAATAGAAAATAAAATTTGTAATTCCTTGGTATATGTCAGTACAGTAGGATATTAATAAATAATTGATAGGAAACATATAATAGGTGCCCAATATATGCATATTGATTTCGATGGTGTCCTTTTATCCCCCTTTCTTAGTACTCCAACCCGCTTATGATTAACCCTGAATTTTAGAAGGGACAGAAACATACATCTTTTTACCTTCAATTTAGAAATTATTTCTTGCTGTTTTCAGGATAAAATTAACTTTTAGATACAGTCTGCTGCTGCTAAGTCACTTCAGTCGTGTTTGACTCTGTGTGACTCCATAGACGGCAGCCCACCAGGCTCCCCTGTCCCTGGGATTCTCCAGGCAAGAACACTGGAGTGGGTTGCCATTTCCTCCTCCAGTGCATGAAAGTGAAAAGTGAAAGTGAAGTCGCTCAGTCGTGCCTGATTCTCAGCGATCCCATGGACTGCAGCCCACCAGGCTCCTCCATCCATGGGGTTTCCCAGGCAAGAGTACTGGAGTGGGGTGCCATTGCCTTCTCCAAGATACAGTCTAGCCCCAGCCTTATCTGCAACAACTTCTATATGACATGTCTCCTCTAGCAGGGCTTTATATAGAATTAACAAAAATGGAAAGGTTCATTTTCTTTCTGTATCTTGAACTTTAGCTTTCTGTTTCAGACACCCTCTTCCTATTGCCAGTGGTACTCCAAATATTTTTCTAAGTTTGCATGTGCCATACCTAAAATTCTTTTCTACCAATCCCTATTTTAAGCCTGTCACTTATCATTTATTTTATATCACTTATTCCCTTATTAGGGTTTTTACTTTGATTGCTACTTTGCATCTAGATAAACCATTTTGCATTCCTATTATATAGCTAGTTTCAACTTTTTTTTAAGTTAGGAATTTCTATATAGGAATGTATTTTCATATAGGAATATATTGTTTCCCAGATGCGCAGGGAGCGTCTGTCATCATTTACTTATGTGTCTCCCCATTGAGAATTTTGTACAAGTTAGAGATGGGGGACAGTAATGTGTTTACCCACTTAATATCCTCATAAAAAAAGTAAAGTCGCTCAGTTGTGTCCGACTCTTTGCGACCCCATGGACTGTAGCCTACCAGGCTCCTCCCTCCATGGGATTCTCCAGGCAAAAGAACTGGAGTGGGTTGCCATTTCCTTCTCCAGGGGATCTCCCCAACCCAGGGATCGAACCTGAGTCTCCTGCATTCCAGGCAGATGCTTTAACTTCTGAGCCACCAGGGAAGCCCAAGAGTTAAGTGAAGTTGCTCAGTCGTGTCCAATTCTTTGCGATCCCTTGGACTGTAGCCTATCAGGCTCCTCTGTCCTTGGGATTTTCCAGGCAATAGTACTGGAGTGGATTGCCATTTCCTTCTCCAGCAGATCTTCCCAACCCAGGGATCGAACCCGGTCTCCCACATTATAGACAGACACTTTACCGTCTGAGCCACCCAGGAAGTCCTTTGCCAAAAGAGGCTTCAAAAAGTTGAACGTTATTACATGGTAAAGTCCTTGAGGGCAGCAACTGTATCTTACTCATCAATGTTTCTCTAGTCCAGCAAAGTGCCCATACAGGTCAAACTCTAAGTAATTAGTGAGTGAATGAATGAATGAATGAATATATACTTCTGACTTGTGGAGAAAGCTGAATTTAAATTAAATAGTAGTCAAGAGCTTCAGGCAAGGGTAAAGCTCTGGTTGATTTCCCCTCAAGAGGCTGGCATCGCCCTTCCTCCTCACCTGTGTTTCTCCTTATTGTGTTTTTTTCGAGGTTGTCCTGAATGAGCCTTTGTCACTAATGAGGCTTCAGTACATTTCTATGGTGAACTGGTTTCCTTGGGTTACTTATACATATAGCTCGAACGTGAAATTTGAAAGGAAAGAATTTCCTAAATATAAACATCACTTTCAAGTCCTAGACAAACCTCTTTTTCTGAATCTCTTTATACAAACTGAGAGCTTCATTTAGAAAGAATTCCTTTAATTACTGTGGGGAGTACTTTCCAAGAGCATAAAGAAAAGGAAAAAAGGAATATTGAAGGAGAGCTTGCAATTTACTTTGTCACCAGTTAATGTTCAGCTTTGATTCTTAGTAAGAATTTCAGTGATTAATACATTTTGACAAAATTGGCTTTTACGTATTTCAAGTAATTCTTTCCCCTCCTGTTTTTAGTAGAAATGAAAGAAAAATAGTACCGATGGATTTGTTGAAAAATGATACATAGTATTTCAAAACTGCTTTCAATAAAGAAAGGCATGACAGATATATTTTATCCCCCAAAGTAATATGCAAATATTTTGTAAAAGGGAAAAATACCCACCATGTGTGAGACATGTGGATTCACTTTAAAAATAAACTGTTATTATTTTTCACATATGGTACTCTATTTTATCTGGGGATTTTACAAAGAAAATCTATCCTTTTTGCCCAAGTAGAGAAACTGCAGTCCATTTCAGAAGGGAGAAGCCCTGTTTGTATGTCAGACACAGGCCAGGCTGTCTCTTACCTCCCTCTCTGAATAGAAGAAGAGGTCCTCATGGAGTTCTCCATCAGTCAGAGCAATGATGACGCTGGCTGTCCTGTATCCTGCTCAAACAACACAGACCCACTCAGTTCATCCTGCCACACCAAGGAAACCTCCTCAGCCCTTTGAAGCTGTACCATCTGAGGTTCAGTATTGTGAGAATCAGCACCTTTTCTTTTGAGACTGGAAGTAGCTCCAGCATGAAGAAGAATATGGAACAAACTCTAAGGGGGAACATGTTTTGTTTCTGGGTTGCCGAGTCTTGTCTTTAAAAAAGACCAAACCTTGTAAATTGGTCACTGGACTGATAGCTGGGGGTAGCTACAGGGAATCACACATGACTATTTCCTAGGAACAGTCCAACTGACTCTTGCCAAGAGCAAACTTGACCACCTGGGCCATCCAGGTATCCTTCTCACATGCTGTCCTTCACTGCATGCTACACACCTTGAAGAGTTTGGCAAAGAGTAACAGTCATTATGGTTTACAAGTTGACTAGAAGTATTACAGCAGTTGTCAAAACTTACTAGAATTCTGTTAGTGATTTAGAAACTTCTAGTAACATTGTTAGTTGTTCGGTTGTGTCCAACTCTGCAACCCTATAGACTGTAGCCCACCAGGCTCCTCTGTCCATGGAATTCTCCAGGCAAGAATACTGGAGTGGGTGGCCATTCCCTTCTCCAGGGGATCTTCCCAAGCCAGGGATCCAACCCGAGTGTCTCACACTGGAGGCACATCTGAGCGCATCTGAGCTCACATCTGAGCCACCATTGCGGATGATGTCTTTGTAGTAACAAGTGTTGCTATAGATACTGCGTCTGTCTTATTTGTTGCAGTTCAGAGTAAAATAGGAAGTGGACACCTCTACAGGTCTGGGAGAAAAGTCCCTACTGTAGTGCTGACTCTCTTTTTGGAGATTTGCCTCAGAGAGAGAAATGTTACCCATGAAAGACAGGGTAGTAATAGTATACTGACTAAAACAATAATAAATATTATTTCCATGTGCTAAGCACACTAGCAAGTGCATTTCATGCCCTTTCCCCATTTAAATGAAGGAACGATGAAGCCAAACTGGTATCTTAACCTAAAATCATATCCAGTCACAATGATGAAGAGGCTTGGAGCTCAGAGAAGGACAAGAAAATTAAATTTGACATTAAAATCCAAGACTTTACTAACTCATCCAAGTATTTATTAACTTGATGAATTCAGCATGCAAAACTGGTCATGAGCATTACAGACTGTGGCCCATAATGAGATCTTAATTAGTTTTATATAACTTTTTGGGGAATCATCAGAGCAGTAGAATCTGACCCGGTACATGCCATCTTTCTATGTGTCCCTTCTCTGTGATGAAGTGTGCGTTCAAGGATCTGAAGCAATATCATCTGTGTCTTTTGAAACAGGAAATTACTGAGGTGATTTTTCAGAAGGAAACACAGAAAAAGTTAATCATAATGGTAATTCAGAATATAGTCTTACCTTGACTGTTTTCGTAATAAATCTGCTCACTGGCCTGAAAAACACATGAAAAAGTCATTAGACATATCTACTCTTTGCTACAACAAAAGCCATAGTGGGCAGTGGTCTCTGATGTTGGATCCACAGTCTTGGGTCAGTCTTGATTCTTTATGTAATTCACCCAGGTTTCACTCAAATACCAATGGATAACATTCATCTAAAGTTACCTTGCATATCTTACTTCTCATAGACTGGGACTTGTTTTTCTTAAGACTGAAATGATGAAATTCTGTCTCAACCTCTGAAGAAATATATAGAAAGGCTACCCTGGGAATGGAAAGGACTTGTGTGTGGCATGATTCACGAGCATCAGCCGAGCATTAGCTGAGATTCTTCATCCGGTGTCAGGGAAAGAGGAAGGAATTTCATTTATTCAGCTCTTTTGGATGGAGTTATTGGGTACACACTTATGGGAAACTTTTTTACTCTTGCCATCGAGTATGGCTCAGTTCCGTTAAAACATGTGTCTCATCTCATCAGCCAGCCCTGTGTTGATGTTTCTACATCACAATCTATATTTGGAGTTTAAAACTCTTTTTGAAGTTACCCTTTCAAATCCTTCATGCATGTAAGTGTCTCCTCCTGGCAGAACCTTCTGGAGTTCTTCTAGCCCTTGACGGATCTGTTCCCTGAAATCCAAAGACACCCTGTTAGTCTTGTTTTTTTTTGCTGTTGATAGTCACATGCATTAGTCTTTATCTCCAAGGATAGTCTATATTACCCCATTCGTCCCCTAAAAGCCTATTGGCAGGAAAGTCTTTGTAGTAAATCATCAATTTAGGGCCAGCCATAGTGTAGAATAAATGAGATTCCAGGGACTGAGGGAAAGGACACTTCTTCAGGAATCTGTGGGTGAAAATTTTCTGTTCCCTGGAACAGGACAAGGTTTTTACTCTACATTGGAAACAAGTCTTGAGATGCAGCTGGTCTTGAAGGAAACATACCCACCCTAGGCAACTTCATATCCAGATGCAAAGGGCTCATGTAGTCCAGAGAGAGGGGGGTACTAACAACCCAGGGCAAGGCCACCACAAGGACCACAGGCGGGAGGGACAGGCGTCTGGAGCAAAATGCCACCAGCACCACTGTGCCAGAGAAAACCAAGTAGTCAGCTTTGAAAATAAAGACCCTGGCAAATTGGGCTTTCCAGGACACCAACAGTGTTTTCTGTGGGCTGGAGTCCGTGTTTTCTTACTTTGATTGCTCAAGGTGGTAGTGGTGCAGGAAGAGGAAGTGGGTTATGGTCTTGGGAAAGGGTCTGACTGCAGTGGAAAACATGAAGCTTAGGGGACCAATTAGAATCTTTGTGGACCATTCCCTTAGGGATGTTAGATGTCCACATTCCCATTCCCATCAGTTAAATAGCTCCATACTATGCTGAAAAGGGCAAGAAAGTGTAGTTTTTGACAAAATAAAAAAATGAACTTCACTCATGAATAGTAATCCCATAAAGGGTTTGAAATTGTTCTTCCTCCCACTGGGGTCTCTTTAGGGGCAGAGGCTGGAGATGCACACTTTAGACTGGGTAGGGAAAGTTCTTTTCAGCAAGGAAGGAAGCTAATGTTCACTAGGCATCCACTAGAAACAGGCCCTACACAGATTTCTGATTTCATCCTCATAATAACCACTCCAGGTGGGTATTACTGCCCTCAGGTAAGAAAACGAGTTCAGAGAGGTTAGATAAGTAACAGAACAGAGGCTTGACATCAAATCTGCCTGATTAGAAGACAAAAAATTTTTTTGCCTGGATTTCTACTTTGCCAAGCAGCATAGAACAGTGAGAAGTTTTCAGTAAAACTTGAATTAATGAAGAGCAATGGCAAATTTTAATACCATCTGTGTTCTAATACTGTGTCAAACTGTTTGAAAAATACATACAATTAATTCACTTAAGCATTATGATAGCTCTCTGAGGTAGATACTAGAGTTATCTTTATTTCACAGATAAGGAAACTGAGTCACTATATTGCTGAAAGTATTAATAGTCGTTTGACTTCCCCAGTTCAAATTAGCTCCCTCAATCAGACTTCAGATTGGCACCCGACAATTTTGGATTTATAGCACTTAGGACATTTTTAACTAATAACAGTTGACATTTTATGACTAATTTATAAACTAATAACTAATTATATAACTAATAACCTCTGTTTGTTTCAGCTCTAGAATTTAAGGAAGTTGTCCAAAGCTCCTTCACTACCAAGTGGCAGAGGTGAGATTTCAACCTAGAGGCCCTGCTCTCAGTCATTATGATAAACTATTTCTCTCTTGAATAAATGAATGAACAAATGAATGGATAAAATTTATTACTTGTATATACTGGTAATTGCTTAAAGAGGAAGCCCAACACAGAATTAATATTTTGTTAAACTGATGTAATAGGGTGCTCACAGGTGAGACTGGATCGTCAGGTTGGAAGTTTTAAAAGACAAATTGAATAGGGTTTAAACTGAGGTTGCTGATGCTTATAAGGTGGAATATTTAAGGTCAAGTAACTTAGAGTGACTGAACTGACCTGCACTTAGACTTTGGGAGACATACAGATTATTGTCTGCTTCTCTTATCAGTGCCCAGATATTGGCTCACGTGCCAAGCTGCCCAAATCATCCAACTGGAAGCCTTCTCTGACCCCCTCTACCCATTAGTTGTGTTCTAAAGTTTTCTTGAGACTGACGCTTCTATTTCTTTTGCCTACCTCATGGCCTGGGCCACCATCATTTCATACTTAGACTATTGGGAAAGTCATTAGCTATCAGACTGCCTTTTCAACCCTCTGCTGTCCAATCTCCACGTGTTCTTAAACTATGTGTCAAAACATGCCATTCACTCCCCTGCTCAAAACCCTTCATAGCAACTGATTACACTTGGCATAAGATCTCAAATCCTTACCACAATCTTCAAGTGCCTGCATGGCATGGTTCTCTCCCTCCCTGACAGTCTCAGCTTGCACCACTCTGCCCCTACTCCCTTCATCTGAGTGCCACTGGTCATCCCTAGCTCCTTTCTCCAACAGATCCTTCACACCTGCAGTTACTGCTGCCTAGGGATGGGAGATAGTCTTTGCCCAGCTCTCCACTGGGCTAATTCTCTCCCAGCCTTCAATCCCAAGCTAAATATCAATTGCTCAAAGTAGCTTCATTGGACAATTAGCTCCCTCAATCAGACTTTACAGGGCATCCCACAATTTTTGCTTTCTAGCACTTAGGACATTTTATAAGTCATCTTCAGTTCAGTTTAGTTCATTTGTTTCAGTTCCAGACTTTAAACTCCATGAGGGTTGGGCCATGTCTGTTTGGGTCTCCACTGATCTTCTGTGTTTATGACATACCTGGAACATTAAAGACATTCAAAAAATATTTGCTGAAGAGGTAGAGGAGGGAATAGGCTTCATTGGCTACATGTGGACAGTAGCCAGGCAGAAGCTGACCTGGTAGTAATTGACTGTAGGCCAGGCCTGGGTCCATGTGATTATAAACCATTCTCTATGCTGTACCTCTTTACAGAACTCCCACATTTTAATAAATTCCATGAAAAGCCATAGTTTAATCTCAACTCTGTTGTTGGGTTATGAGAAAGAGCATAGACCTGTGCATTAGAAGGAGGGTTAAAGATGAGAGCAGAGTCCCCCATGAGGCCACCACGGTAGGGGGAGGGTGGCATTAGCATTCACCTGGCAGAGGGCAGCTTTGCCCTGCAGGTCAGCCTTTTCATGAGGGTAACAGCAAAGGTCCATATAGTCAAGGCTATGGTGTTTCCAGTAGTCATGTATGGATGTGAGAGCTGGACCATAAAGAAGACTGAGAGCCAAAGAATTGATGCTTTTGAACTGTGGTGTTGGAGAAGACTCTTGAGAGTCCTTTTGACTGCAAGGAGATCAAACCAGTTAATCCTAAAGGAAATCAATCCTGAATATTCATTGGAAGGACTGATGCTGAAGCTGAAACTCCAATACTTTGGCCACCTGATGGAAAGAGGTGACTCATTTGAAAAGACCCTGATGCTGGGAAAGACTGAAGGCAGGAGGAGAAGGGGACGACAGAGGATGAGATGGTTGGATGGCATCACTGACTCAACGGACATGAGTTTGAGTAAGCTCCGGGAGTTGGTGAAGGACAGGGAAGCCTGGTGTGCTACAGTGCATGGGGTTGCAGAGTCGGACACGGCTGAGCAACGGAACAACAGCAACAAGAGCCAACAAGGTGGCAGGATGGTGATGCTGGGATAGGAGAGTGTGGCTGAGACAGAAAACTGGGGTTTGTTCCTAAGTCATAGGGGTCATACGCTGAAACTCCTTGGTATAGCTGAGGTGCAATATGGAGTCGGAGGATAATTTCTAATTAGGTGGACGCAGATAGGGCACTGAAAGGAAATGTGAACCAAAAAAGTAAATGTGGTCTTGTCTTTGGTCATTGACTAGTGAGGTCTAGGAAATTTTGGTAACACTAAAATTGGTGTATTGTGTTAAAACTGGAACTTTAAAAAGAGGAAAGAAAAACGGGATACTGGGGGTGTGGAAAAGATTCCCTGGCTGCTTTGTATTTTTTCTCTGCCAAAAAATGTCTGGGAACGGGGGTGTTTTCTCTAAGCCTATTTCCTTTCCTTACAAGTGTTTTCTTGAGCTTTCTATTTTTTTGGTACCAGAACAAGCATAGGCTGTTTTGGGAGCTGTCCTTATCCTTGATGTGTCCGGCGAGATATGATGAGCTCACTGGTCCCAAGCAGTGGTCACACTTCCCTTACACCACCCTTAGTTGGTAAAAGATCAGATGACTTATGGCCCCATCTCCCTACTCCATGCCCTTTCTCTAAGCTCCCACAACATCCAAGCAAACAGAACAGATGGTTTCATGGAAATTGTGGGTCTGTTTTAATTCTGGGACAATAGAACTATTAATAAAGACCTATTTTTTCATGCTCTCTTAGAAATGAAAGAAAGCTTGGAGAAAGGTCTTTTAAAGGGGTTGATAAGAACGTCTCCTCTCTGAGAACTTGGGTATTACCAAATGAAATGTTATCTTCCTGGGAAATGAGAGAGTCTGGGAATCCTACGGAAACAGGCTGCTATTAAAGAGTCTCCTCTTTTCCTTGGTGGTTTCACTTGTCTGCCAGTGTTCCTACTTAGAAGTTAAGGGTTTTCAGGTCACATGTCTCGTGTTCCTTTTGCAACTCCTGCAATACTTAATGATGGACGTAGTTGAGTGATTTGTTGCTGAATGAATGACTCCACTTGGGATAATCCATCCATCCATTCATTCATTTTCACAACTATTTACTGAGCACTCACTCTGCACCCAGTACGATGCTGGTTTGTAGGGGGAGGGTGTGGGGAGAATCAGTTACAGTGTCTGTTGGGCTTTCTCTTACCCTGGGAATTTTTCTACATTTTTTGAAGATTACTTTCTGGGATTCCAGTTATATTGTGACATTTTAATATTTGCTGAGGAAACCATTAAAGGAGGAATGTACATAAGTACATCAAGAAGCACTTCAACAACTTTTTACCCCAAGTATCCCAGTGACTCTTCTACTGCAAAATCCACCTTGGGGTTAGGCAATGTCTACTACATTTTCAGTCTATAAAAAATAAACTCCACCACCACCCCTCTGATACCCAGCATCAGCTCTGAATTGGCTACTTTTTGCCTCCTAGTAAAAGAGCTTCTGTGGAACTGACTTTCCTCAAATGTCCTGCAGTTTTTGGCCTTGGAACCTCAATGATACAGTAAACATGCATCACAATTAACCACTAATGCTACACTCACAACATTTCCAGATGTCTCAGGGCTCTACTGTTGGCTACCCAAAACATGGAGTGAACTGAACAGAACAGCAAAGATTAACTAAAGACATTTTGCTGCTACTTTGGAGTCATGAAGTCCCATAACCAACTCTAATCATTTGTTTATAATGCATAAACATCATGTCCTCTTTACGATTTTTATCTCAGAGTAGGCCAGTAGGATTAATGACATCAGGATGCATGTTGAACCAAAGATCCATCGTTATATTTTTTAAAGTTAGGTATAATTTATCTATAGTAACATGCATAGGTATTTATTAATATCCATTATAATTGTTGAATTTATTTCTATTACTTTTCTCTTATTCCTTCATTCTCTTTTAATATCTGTAGGATCTCTAGTGATATCCTCCCTTTCATTTCCTTTCAGCAGTCGCTATATGGATTATGATATTTATCCTTATTTTATAATAAGTTAATATCATGCTGCTTCTCATATAATGGAAAAACCTCTTAGTATTATACTTCCATGTAATTCTCTGTCATCCTTTGAGCTATTGTTGTCATGTATTCTACTTCTGTATGTAATATACTCCAAAATACAGTGTTAACTCTTTCTGACTTAAATAATCATCTTTTTATGAAATTATGAAAATAGTTGGCCTTCCCTGGTGGCTCAGTGGTGAAGAATCCACCTGCTCATGCAGGAGACAGTAGTTCAATCCCTGGTCCGGGATGATCCCACGTGCTGGGGAGCAATTAAGCCTGTACACACGACAACTAGAGAAGTAGCCCCTGCTCACCACAACCAGAGAAAAACTCATGCAGCAACAAAGACCCAGCACAGTCAAAAACAAATAAATAAAAATATAAATGAAAAAGAAAATAGTTATCATTTCTGGTTGTTGTTTTTATGTGTTGCTATGGATAGTTTACACCTGGTATTATTTTTTTCTCTGAAAAATTTCTTTTAACATTTATTTGTTTATTTTGTAACAGATATGCTGGTAATGATTCTCTCAGCTTATTTTTTCTTTCTCAAAATGTCTTGATTTTGCCTTTAATTTTAAGGATATTTTCAATGGATACAGAATTCTGGATGGACTTTTTTAAAAGCAGTGGAAACTTAGGTATAACATTGATTTGCTTTTTTTGACTCACTGCAGATGTAAGCCTTTTATCTTTGTGAGCTGGGGGAGGGGTGGTGCTCAATGTTTAGATCCTCTCTTGAGTTAGGTTGATCTTCGGTTGGGATACGGCTTTAATTAGACTGTATTCCCTGTTATTAACCCAGTTCCCAGCCCTGTCTTTGTGATCTTTTCTGTATTTGAGATGGGAGTTAGGCACAGCTTCAGATAATTTTGCTTGACTTAGGACTCCGGAATCCAAGCAAGCACCACAAGTATCCATGGGATTAAGTGATTTCTTTCTCATTTTCAACAACTCTTTCACCGCTACTTTCTTGGGAAACTGCAGAGGTTTGGATGAAAGGAAAGAATTATTAGGCTGAGAAATTTTTCTTCACTGGGGCCCTTTAAGATAATCCAGCTCTCTGGTGCACATTGTTGTCTAAGGTTCAGCTGACTTTTCCTCATGCCTGAGAGGTCTGTCCATGGGTCACCCATATTTCTAATTTCCCAAACCCAGATCAGGTAGCCACCATCAAGTACAGAAGCTTCTGCAGATGTCTGCTCAGTTCTGGGCTTGTTTCTCTCTCATCTCATCAGTGCTTCCTGTATGTTTGCTAGCCCCAGTGGAACATATGAATTTTATTTCGTCTGGGCTTTTCTGGTTGACCATGGAAATGAAGGTTTTTCACATCTCTCTACATCCTAACTAGAAGCAGACATACTATAAAGGCTTTTTCTAAATATTTGCGACTACACATTTGTTTCAAGTCAGGAAAAAAATACTGGAGACGATTACCAGCATATAAATATACTCTAGTACCTTTCATCTTAACAAAATAAATCCTCTGTGACCCCACATGTCCCTCTAGCTATTGACCAATTCATTTGCATGTCTCTTCAAAACAAAACTTCTTGAAAGAGTACTTGCTTCCCAGTTTTTCCTGGTAGAGATTTCAAATGTAAAGTGATCTTTATCTATCTGTTCATAGTGAATGAACAAGACTAAGACTGGTTGGAAGCTCTGTGCGCATGGTTCGTGCGTGTGTGCTGGGTTGCTTCAGTTGTGTCCGACTCTGTGTGACCCTATGGACTGTAGCCCACCAGGCTCCTCTGTTCACGGGATTCTCCAGACAAAAATACTGGAGTGGGTTGCCCTGCCCTCCTCCAGGGGATCTTCCTGACCCAGGGATCACACCCGCGTCTCTCACATCTTCTTCACTGGCAGCCAGGTTCTTTACCACTAGTGCCACTTGAGAAAACGTGCATGCATGGTGGGGCATCCCAGCTGGTGGATGATCAGCTTTTATCAACAGGATTCTTTGTTGGATGGGTCATCCACTGATGCATCAGGGTATGAACATTTTCCCCCCTCTGAAATGATTATTTCTACAGTGAAGTAGTTTTCAAACTCTTTCCTTAGGCGTTAATTCTGGAATGGACAAGGGAGAGGGTTGGAAGTAGCAATATTTGTTGGGCATATGTCTCCATAATCTCCCTTGTGTGGTGTCTGTCCATGAAACCTTTCTTGTTTAATTTTGCCAGAGAATACACTTCTCTTTCCTAGTGGAGTTGGAAAAGGGGGAATTTTTCAAACTGTAGTGGAAGCAAGTGGTTCTGAAGGTTGAAAAGATCCTTAGATAAACTTTTAAACATGTTCCAGTCTTCACCCTGTAACACTTTCTTGCCTTCTGCAGTAGCAGAAGACAGGTCCAGGTTTTGAGCTTTCCAAGGTTCTGCAAGGCTACAAAGCTATTTCCTCTTCAGTATCTCTTATTACATATGACTCCTCTCCACACTGCTTACATTGCTTGCCACTCTCTGTATTCTTTCTGTCCTGTGTTCTTACGGTTTTAATTTCTTCAAAGATGGACTTTGTGGTTTTGTTTCACCTTCTCCTGATTGTGGGTGCTTTTTGCAAGAAAAGGGGCTAAAAATGTCTTTACCCCTCAATTTAAAATGGAAACCCCTCACCTTTTAGCACATTTTGCAGTGACTTTTGACTCAACAATTCTGCTGAAACTGCCTATTTCAAGGTCCTCAATGATCTCCGCATTCTCAATTCAGTGGTCACTTCTCTGCCTTCCTCTTACTCACTCTCTAACAGCAACACAGTTAACTCCTCTCTCTCAATTAAAAATGCTTTCTTCTCTTGACTTCCATTGTAGCATCCTCTCTCCATCTCCCACATCAGTTGTCCTTTCTCATATTTCTGACTAAGCTTTTCCTTCTCTTCTAGAACTTTAAAGATTGGAGTGCCCCAGAACCCAGATCCCCTTATTCTTACATCTACACTGAACCCCTGGAGAAGGGAACGGTGACCCATTCCAGTATTCTGGCCTGGAGAATTCCATGGACAGAGGAGCTACAATCCATTGGGTTGCAGAGTCAGACACAACTGAACGACTTTCACTTTTTCACACTGTCTTACAAAGCAGTCTCATTCTTCCCATGGCTTCAGTACCATTCACAAGAGCATGGACTTTGCAGGAAGACAGACTGAATTGAATTCTAGTTCTGCCACTTCTAACACATGTCAACCTTTGGTTTCTCAACTGCTACTGCTACTGCTAAGTCGCTTCAGTCGTGTCCGACTCTGTACGACCCCATAGACGGCAGCCCACCAGGCTCCCCCGTCCCTGGGATTCTCCAGGCAAGAACACTGGAGTGGGTTGCCTTTTCCTTCTCCAATGCATGAAAGTGAAATGTGAAAGTGAAGTCGCTCAGTCGTGTCCGACTTTTTGCGACCCCATGGACTGCAGCCTGCCAGACTCCTCCGCCCATGAGGTTTTCCAGGCAAGAGTACTGGAGTGGGTTGCCATTCTCAAATGCAAAGTGAAAGTGTGGAACTATAAGATCTACCAGCTTCCTTCCAGCTCAGAGTCCTGCATCTGATTTTATGTTAGGACCAATGGTTGAAATAGAAGCAGAACCTGGGAATCTGCTGGTAACTGGAGAGGCTACATTTGACAGGCAGGAGTAGTCTACAGTACGACAGAGGGTCAAGTGCAGACCAGTAACTGAAGTTCATTAAAAGGAGCCCATCAAGGAATTTCCAAATTCCTGAGCTGTCCTAAGCTAGCATAAAGGACAGGAACAACAGTTTAATCACAGGGCAACATGATAAATTTGTCCAAACAAACTCCTCTGTATACAACTCTATTTTGGTTTATTACTCATTTGCAGAGTGGTTTTCACCATGCAGTTTCCTATGGCACTACTTGGCTGCAAACAAATCCCTGTAAGACCTTCCCCATCACTAACCCTTTCCCCTAGTTGAGTCATATTTTGTAAGAGATGGGAGTGGTGCAAAGTAGGCTCTATAGTCAGGGTTGCCCAAATACATATTTTTATCCTGTGAGAACCTTTAGTTCCATACTCCTCTTTGTTCAATAAGGACAGGGTCTCTCCTGGTGCTGGTGGCATCTAAGATGGTCAGTTTGATGTACCTGAGCTTAGTCCTACTGACCACAAGGAGTGTTTGCAGGGGCAGAGGATAGAGTGACACTCTGCCAAATTCTGAGCAACAGAGAACGAGGAGCCCAGAGTCACTTTCTTGGATGGAAGCTGAAAGTAGACAGTTCTATGGCAGATAATAGACAAGAGTCTGCTGTTCTGGTCACGCTGGAAAAAGCTACAGTTCTCTCCAAAAGATAGGACTTCCTTTTTACACTTTGGAGCAATGTTGGGCTGGAGGTGGGAATAGGTAGGAGTATACTAGGTTCACACCAGATAATCCAATCCACAAGTCAAAATGTGGGCATATCTGTTTTAGAAGAATAGGAGAATCACACAAGACATCAGTAGAATGTTGGGAAATGAAAATTCTTATAATCACTAATGGCAGTGTAAATTGGTGCAGCCCTTTTGGAGCACAATTAACTCATGTCTACTGAAGTTACATATTCACATACCAAAGACCTAGCAATTCAATCCCTAGATATATATCTCTATATCAGAGAAATCTTGTTTCCCACCTTCTGGGAGACAAGTATAAGAATGTTCAATGCAACTTTGTTTATAATGGTGAAAAGTTAGAAACAAACTAATTGTATATTAATGAGAGAATAGATTAGTACATTGTGGTACAGTATTACAATATAATGCAATGCAACAGAAAGTATACATTAGTTAAAATGAACCAAGTGTAGCTACACGTATCTACATAGAAAAAGTTTCAAAAACATGATGTTAAGTGTAAAAAGCAAGCTCAAGAAGAACACAGTATGGTAGTTTATTATAAAACTGAATATGAAAAAATACATTATTCATGGGTATGCAAAAATATACAACAGCCATTAAGAAGATAAATCCTACTTTCAGGATAGTAATATCTCTGATAAAAGAAAGGGGGGTGTCAAAACATGTAGCAGTTTATTTCACAAGCTTGGTGGTAGATAATGAGGGTTTACAATCCTTTCTTTGTATACTTTTGTTATACTTAAAATATTTAATAATTTTAAAAAATTGTTGATGGTGAGTATCAAAGGCTGAACCACAGTTCACAAGGAAGCATTCTGAGCCTGTCAAAGGGAGTGCGAAATCTAAGGTTCAAGTTCCTACCCGGAAGGCCAAGGGACTAGGAGGTGATGGATAAGCCAGATGTTGACCAATAGCAGATTTTTTTTGGTTAGCCCACAGAAAATGTGTTGGTCTTAGCCGTCTAGATTTGAATATGAGAACTCTACCATGTCTGATGCTGCTGTTTCTGAAGCTTGCCTTGCTGGCTTCATCCAGATAAGAATGTTTGTGGCTGCTGGTCTGTCAGATGTTACCCTTTATCTATGCCACATGCCAGATAGTGGGTGAGCAGGGGAAGCTGTATTTCCTGAGCATCCATGCTGTGCTAGGGTCTCTGCGTGGCTCTTTCCATGCATTACTTCACAAAGCATCACAACGCCACCCAATGGTGTTTATTATCTTCACCATTCATTTGAAAAGAAAACAGATTTAAGAGGTACAGAACATGTACGTGCTGGTAGAGCCCAGACTGGAGCCGAGGCTGGTCCTGGTACAAAGTCTGTGTTGTCTCTACTACATATGTGGCATCCAAACTTGGTATAGGACGGTGAACTGTGCACAAAGACACAGAAGATATGTGTGTGTGTTTGTGTGTATAATGTTTTTTCCTAGGGCATAGATTATACTCCAAAATTTGAGAAAGGACGCAACATGATTTTTATGTGAAGTTAAACACTGGTGTGTTACAGAACAGAATACAAATGCACATTCATTTTCAAGATGAAAGGATGTTGAGGAAATTTCTTATTTTGATGAGCCACTTCAAACTCAACCTAGGGACCCCAAGGCTATGCCTTTTCTTTGTCCTTCCTAACAGCAGTCCTCCAGAGGGAGACTATGAGAAGCGCAGGACCACTCTGCTCTCACACATCGATCTGTTCCCAGACCTACTGAACTGCTTTAAGGTGGGTTCTTTTTTACCATCATTGAGATTCAATATGAGAAGCCCTTAGACAAACTTCCTCTAGAGACATTGCCTGTGTGATCCCATCTGGAGGAAGTCTTGCTAGAACCATTAGACAAAGGAAACAATCATTTTTACCTGACGCCATGCCAAAGCAGTCTTTTCTACCCATATCCCTCTGTGTAGGGAGAGACCAGCCAAAGGTTAAAAGCTTCAGAGAGGGATGTGAGGCGTGGAGGGCCAGGGACTTACTCTGAATTATTCTTGGCTATGCTGTGATGATTTAAGTGGGATGTGTCCATGAGGATTTAAGGTGATCCCTTAATTCTTTGTTAAAACCCCCAACAATAACCACAAATGTAACAGCACCATCTACTAGGTGGCTGGCTTTGCTAATCCTTCCAACACTTCTAGGAGGTAGGGATGATCGTTACAGTATTCATTTCACAGTCAGAGAAACAGAGGCACAGAGAGGTAAGGACCTTCCCATGGACTGAGTGAGACACCATATTATCTCTCAGTCAGAAGGAGAAGAGAGTAAATAAGTGCTCTGCTCCATTTCTCTTTATTTTGTCATCAAATCTTCTTGTATCTGCATGAAAAGCACTTCAAAATGGAATGAATCCAGGTGCTTTCAAGCACAAAGTATCTGAAGACTCTTTTTCTCTCCTGTTACTTTTAAATTTAGAAAAAGCTTTCAGAATTATGCCCCTTGGTAATGACAGCCTGCAATCATTCTGCTCCAGGAATCAAGTGATGTGTTCAGAATATGTCATTTTCCCCCATGATACTGATGGCAAAACCACACTCTCAACCAAACCAAAGGCTGACTGGGAAGGAGAGAGAAGTGTGGTCTCTTGGTTTCTACTCAGCAGTTTGAGCCAAGCGTTCTTGGCTTTCTCTCCAACTCCTTAAGCAATAAGCAAGATGCTTAACCTCTTAACCCCATCTGCCAATTGCTGATTCTACCTCTGTACCTCTTTGTGAGGACTATTTCCAAGCTATGTTGTTAAAAGGCCGCAAAGATAAAATGTGTAGAGGGCACATGCTTTCAGGGGAACTGCTTTCTGGAAGAAGTCAGAGGGTTTGGGGTGGTGAGTTATGTAGGCTTAGGTTTATTTTAAATTTAAAACTGTATATAGTAGTAAAACTGTGGGAAACTCTATAGTGCAGTGATTAGGCATGTGGGACACTGGGGCCATGGTTCCTGGGCTCAAATCCAGGTTTCTACATTTACGGTAAAGTGGCCTTGAGCCTTTTCTGACTCAGTATCCCCATCTACATAAAACATAATAAATAATATATTTCCCATAGCAACCTTACAAGGTAGATGTTATTATTTTCTCTTATAATTGAAAAAGGTATTCTAGGTTGTCAGTACATAATAAGCAATTAATAGAAGATTTTATATATATATATATATATACACACACACATAAATATGTACACACAAATGCATATATACTTCTGTATTTCCACATATTATATGTATAGTAGTTGCTACCATTTAATTATTCCACAGATAAGAAAAAGGATAACAATATGCATACAGATACAGTGAATTAGGTAAGCTATGTAATAGCTGTGAAAAGAAGAGAAGTAAAAAGCAAAGGAGAAAAGAACAGATAAAAGCATCTGAATGCAGAGTTCTAAAGAATAGCAAGAAGAGATAAGAAAGCCTTCCTCAGCGATCAATGCAAAGAAATAGAGGAGAACAACAGAATGGGAAAGACTAGAGATCTCTTCAAGAAAATTAGAGATACCAAGGGAACATTTCATGCAAATGCGGGCTCGATAAAGGACAGAAATGGTATGGACCTAACAGAAGCAGAAGATATTAAGAAGAGGTGGCAAGAAAACATGGAAGAACTGTACAAAAAAGATCTTCATGACCCAGATAATCATGACGGTGTGATCACTCATCTAGAGCCAGACATCCTGGAATGTGAAGTTAAGTGGGCCTTAGAAAACATCACTACAAACAAAGCTAGTGGAGGTGATGGAATTCCAGTGGAGCTCTTTCAAATCCTAAAAGATGATGCTGTGAAAGTGCTACACTCAATACGCCAGCAAATTTGGAAAACTCAGCAGTGGCCACAGGACTGGAAAAGGTCAGTTTTCATTCCAATCCCAAAGAAGGGCAATGCCAATGAATGCTCAAACTACCACACAATTGCACTCATCTCACATGCTAGTAAAGTAGTGCTCAAAATTCTCCAAGCCAGGCTTCAGCAATATGTGAACCATGAACTTCCTGATGTTCAAGCTGGTTTTAGAAAAGGCAGAGGAACCAGAGGTCTAATTGCCAACATCCGCTGGATCATGGAAAAGGCAAGAGAATTCCAGAAAAACATCTATTTCTGCTTTATTGACTACGCGAAAGCCTTTGACTATGTGGATCACAATAAACTGTGGAAAATTCTGAAAGAGATGGGAATACCAGATCACCTGACCTGCCTCTTGAGAAACCTATATGCAGGTCAGGAAGCAACCGTTAGAACTGGACATGGAACAACAGACTGGTTCCAAATAGGAAAAGGTGTACGTCAAGGCTGTATATTATCACCCTGCTTATTTAACTTATATGCAGAGTACATCATGAGAAACGCTGGGCTGGAAGAAGCACAAGCTGGAGTCAAGATTGCTGGGAGAAATATCAATAACCTCAGATATGCAGATGACACCATCCTTATGGTAGAAAGTGAAGAGGAACTAAAAAGCCTCTTGATGAAAGTGAAAGAGGAGAGTGAAAAAGTTGGCTTAAAGCTCAACATTCAGAAAACTAAGATCATGGCATCCGGTCCCATCACTTCATGGGAAATAGATGGGGAAAGAGTGGAAACAGTGTCAGATTTTATTTTGGGGGGCTCTAAAATCACTGCAGATGGTGATTGCAGCCATGAAATTAAAAGATGCTTACTCCTTGGAAGGAAAATTATGACCAACCTAGAAAGCATATTGAAAAGCAGAGACATTACTTTGCTAACAAAGGTCTGTCTAGTCAAGGCTATGGTTTTTCCAGTAGTCGTGTATGGATGTGAAAGTTGGACTGTGAAGAAAGCTGAGTGCCAAAGAATTGATGCTTTTGAACTGTGGTGTTGGAGAAGACTCTTGAGAGTCCCTTGGACTGCAAGGAGATCCAACCAGTCCATTCTGAAGGAGATCAGTCCTGGGTGTTCTTTGGAAGGAATGATGCTGAAGCTAAACTCCAGTATTTTGGCCACCTCATGTGAAGAGATGACTCACTGGAAAAGACTCTGATGTTGGGGAGGATTGGGGGCAGGAGGATAAGGGGACGACAGAGGATGAGATGGTTGGATGGCATCACCAACCTAATGGACATGAGTTTGAGTGAACTCTGGGAGTCGGTGATGGACAGGGAGGCCTGGCATGCTGTGATCATGAGGTTGCAAAGAGTCGGATACAACTGAGCGACTGAACTGAACTGAACTGATGTAACGTAATAAAAAAAAAAAAAACCATTGGATTTAAACATTTTAATTCTGTGAATTAAAAAAAATCCTACTCTGACTGACTACTTATATGAATTTAGGCAAATAATTCAACCTCTCTGAGAATAATTTTCTTTAGCAGTGAAGTGAGGCCATTGAGTTGGAAAAGACATAGTAATTTTTTGACTCACAGTTGTTTCATTATGCTTTGTTTTTTCCCTCTTGCAAAGTTTACAAGAAATGTGAAATTTCCAGTTAAAAACGGTGATCTGGTTCTACACATTTCAACCTTCCCTTTTCTTCCAAAATGCTGTAAAAACAGCTGAACTAGTATGACAGGGAAAGTGTTTTGTATTGCTGGCAAATTGGTAAGCATGTCATATACATGCCAGACTCTTGCAATAATTCCTGCAAGATGTAGAGCTGCTGAGATCAATTGACAGAAGGGCCTACCAGCCTGCAAGTCTGTGACTTGAGGAAGAAAACCTGCGGTTGATGGTGAGATAGATTCTCAACATAGTGATCCAACATCTACACTTGACTATTTTCCTTTGGCACAGGCTTCCTCCCTACCTTGGACATACTAATTCTCTACCTTTCTCAAAAAAAAGTTGCACTACATATAAAATTTCCCATCTTCTTTTCCTGTGATCTTTACATTTTCAACAAAGATTTACATGATCTTTGACAGAACTCATCCCAAATCCTAGTAAATGTAGTTGTTCCTCTTTTGAGTCACTCTACTAAAAAAAATTCTCATAAGATGGAAAGACGAGGAGTAATTTAAGAAAATTAAGAAAATTTCCTCTTCGAAGCAAACTCATATAAGAAACGGGGACACATAAAGCAATTCTAATTCATATTCATGATAAAGATATATCATCTCTAACACAATAACAGTGTGTGCCCCTCCACACAAAGAAAAATTTAGGATCAGGAAAATATTCATAGGATTGAAAGATATTAGTTGTCAGTTTAAAGATGCAATGGCACTGATGAAACAAATTAAAGAATGCCTAAATAAATGGAAGACAGCTTATGTTCATGGATCAGAAGACTGAATATTGTTAAGATGACAATACTGCTCAAAGTGATCTACAGATTCAATGCGATCTCTGTCAAAATTCCAATGACATTTTTTTTTCTGCAGAAACAGAAAAACATCCTAAAATTCATGCAGAATCTCAAAGGAATCTAAATACCCAAAACAATCTTGGAAAAGAGCAAAAGTTGGGAGAGTCATACTTTCTGGTTTCAAAACTTGCTAGAAAGCAATAGTAATTGAAACAGTTTGGTACTAGCATAAGGACACATGTATAGGCCAATTCAATGGAATAGAAGCCCAGAAATAAAACTTTGCATATATGGTCAAGTGATTTTCAACAAGAGTGCCACCCATTGAATGGGGGAAAAGATAAGTGTTTTCAACACAAGGTGCTGGGAAAACTAGATATCCATTTTCAACATAATGGAATTACACCCTTATTTCAAACTATAAGCAAAAATTAACTCAAAATGGATCAAAGACCTAAATGTAAGAGCTAAAACTATAAGACTCTTAGAAAAAACAAAGGGGAAAGCTTTATGACCTTGGGTTTGGCAATGATTTCTTGAAATGTAAAACCAAAAGCACAAAGCAGCCAAAAAAAAAAAAAGATAAATTGGATTAATCAAAATTAAATAATTTTATGTATTAAAAGATACTATCAACACAGTGAAAAGATAACTCCAGAATGGGAGAAAATATTTGTATGTAAGTCATGTATTTAATTAGGGCTTGATATCCAGAATACGTAAAGAACTCTTAGAATTCAATGACAACAATAAAAAACAACCCAATTAAAAAATGGGCAAAAGACTTGAACGGACATTTCTCTAAAGAAGATATACGAATATGCCAATAAACAAATGAAAAAATGCTCAACATTCATCATCATTAAGGATTAACAAATAAAAACTACAATGAGATACCATTTCATAGCCATTGGGATGGCTATTACAAAAGAAAAAAAAAAACTCACCAGATTAAATGGATTAAAAATGAATGTATTTGAATGAGATCCTTGCTGGGTACAGTAATCTGGGCTGTAGATTATTGTCTTTCATCACTTTAAGTATGTCTTGCCATTCCCTCCTGGCCTGAAGAGTTTCTATTGACAGATCAGCTGTTATCCTTATGGGAATCCCCTTGTGTGTTATTTGTTGTTTTTCCCTTGCTGCTTTTAATATTTGTTCTTTGTGTTTGATCTTTGTTAATTTGATTAATATGTGTCTTGGGGTGTTTCGCCTTGGGTTTATCCTATTTGGGACTCTCTGTGTTTCTTGGACTTGGGTGATTATTTCCTTCCCCATTTTAGGGAAGTTTTCAACTATTATCTCCTCAAGGATTTTCTCATGATCTTTCTTTCTGTCTTCTTCTTCTGGGACTCCTATAATTCGAATGTTGGAGCGTTTCATATTGTCCTGGAGGTCTCTGAGATTGTCCTCGTTTCTTTTAATTCGTTTTTCTTGTTTCCTCTCTGATTCATTTATTTCTACCATTCTATCTTCTATTTCACTAATCCTATCTTCTGCCTCCGTTATTCTACTATTTGTTGCCTCCAGAGAGTTTCTGATCTCATTTATTGTGTTATTCATTATATTTTGACTCTTTTTTATTTCTTCTAGGTCCTTGTTAAACCTTTCTTGCATCTTCTCAATCCTTGTCTCTAGGCTATTTATCTGTGTTTCCATTTTGATTTCAAGATTTTGGATCATTTTCACTATCAATATTTGGAATTCCTTCTCCGGTAGATTCCCTACTTCTTCCTCTTTTGTTTGGTTTGGTGGGCAACTCTCCTGTTCCTTTACCTGCTGAGTATTCCTCTGTCGTGAAAATGAGTATACTACCCAAAGCAATTTACAAATTCAATGCAATCCCTATCAAACTACCAGCCACATTTTTCACAGAACTAGAACAAATAATTTCAAGATTTGTATGGAAATACAAAAAACCTCGAATAGCCAAAGCAATCTTGAGAAAGAAGAATGGAACGGGAGGAATCAACTTGCCTGACTTCAGGCTCTACTACAAAGCCACAGTCATCAAGACAGTATGGTACTGGCACAAAGACAGACATATAGATCAATGGAACAAAATAGAAAGCCCAGAGATAAATCCACACACATATGGACACCTTATCTTTGACAAAGGAGGCAAGAATATACAATGGAGTAAAGACAATCTCTTTAACAAGTGGTGCTGGGAAAACTGGTCAACCACTTGTAAAAGAATGAAACTAGATCACTTTCTAACACCGCACACAAAAATAAACTCAAAATGGATTAAAGATCTAAATGTAAGATCAGAAACTATAAAACTCCTAGAGGAGAACATAGGCAAAACACTCTCAGACATAAATCACAGCAGAATCCTCTATGATCCACCTCCCAGAATTCTGGAAATAAAAGCAAAAATAAACAAATGGGATCTAATTAAAATTAAAAGCTTCTGCACAACAAAGGAAAATAAAAGCAAGGTGAAAAGACAGCCTTCTGAATGGGAGAAAATCATAGCAAATGAAGCAACTGACAAACAACTAATCTCAAAAATATACAAGCAACTTATGCAGCTCAATTCCAGAAAAATAAACGACCCAATCAAAAAATGGGCCAAAGAACTAAATAGACATTTCTCCAAAGAAGACATATGGATGGCTAACAAACACATGAAAAGATGCTCAACATCACTCATTATTAGAGAAATGCAAATCAAAACCACAATGAGGTACCACTTCACACCAGTCAGAATGGCTGCGATCCAAAAATCTGCAAGCAATAAATGCTGGAGAGGGTGTGGAGAAAGGGAACCCTCCTACACTGTTGGTGGGAATGCAAACTAGTACAGCCACTATGGAGAACAGTGTGGAGATTCCTTAAAAAATTGCAAATAGAACTACCTTATGACCCAGCAATCCCACTTCTGGGCATACACACCGAGGAAACCAGAATTGAAAGAGACACATGTACCCCAATGTTCATCGCAGCACTGTTTATAATAGCCAGGACATGGAAACAACCTAGATGTCCATCAGCAGATGAATGGATAAGCAAGCTGTGGTACATATACACAATGGAGTATTACTCAGCGGTTAAAAAGAATTCATTTGAATCAGTTCTGATGAGATGGATGAAACTGGAGCCGATTATACAGAGTGAAGTAAGCCAGAAAGAAAAACACCAATACAGTATACTAACACATATATATGGAATTTAGGAAGATGGCAATGGCGACCCTGTATGCAAGACAGGGAAAGAGACACAGATGTGTATAACAGACTTTTGGACTCAGAGGGAGAGGGAGAGGGTGGGATGATTTGGGAGAATGACATTCTAACATGTATACTATCATGTGAATTGAATCGCCAGTCTATGTCTGACGCAGGATGCAGCATGCTTGGGGCTGGTGCATGGGGATGACCCAGAAAGATGTTATGGGGAGGGAGGTGGGAGGGGGATCATGTTTGGGAATGCATGTAAGAATTAAAGATTTTAAAATTTAAAAAATAAAAAAACTAAAATTAAAAAATAAAATAAAATAAAATAAAAAGCAGAGACATTACTTTGCCAACAAAAAAAAAAAAAAAAAAAAAGAAAAATGAATGTAAGACCTGAAACCATAAAACTCCAAGAAGAAAACACAGGTAGTACACTCTTTGCCATCGGTCTTAACAATGTCTTTCTGAGCATATACTCTCAGGCAAAGGAAATAAAAAATCAGCAAACCAGACTACATCAAACTAAAAAGCTTCATATCTGATACGAGATTAATATCTAAATACAAAGAACTCATACAACTCAGCAACAACAAAACAACCCAATTTAAAAATGAGTAGAGGACCTGAATTGATATTTTTACAAAGGCATACAGGTAGTCAACAGGCACACAAAGAGACGTTCAACATCACTAATTAATCAGGGAATTGCAAATTAAAACCAAAATGAAATATCACCCTAAGCCTATTCAATGGCTATTAACAAAATGGCAAGAAATAAAGAGTGCTGGAAAGGATGTGGAGAAAAGGGAATTCTCTGATGGGAATGTAAATTGGTACAGCTACTAATGGAAAACAGTATGGGTTTTCCTCAAAAACTTAAGAATAGAACTAACAGCTACTTGACTTCTGGGTATTTATCCAAAGAATATGAAAACACTAATAAGAAAAGACATATGCGCCCCTATATTCATCACAATGTTAGCATTATTTACAATAGCCAAGGTATAGAAACAACCTAAGTGACTGTCAATGGATGAACACGACATGAATAAAGAACATGAACGGATAAGAATATGTGCGTATACGTGTGTGTCTGTATGTATGGCGAGGAATACACAATAGAATACTACTCAGTCATGAAAAGATAAGCGCATAAAACGCCCTGCCATTTGCAACAGCATGGATGGACCTAGGGGATATTATGCTAAATGAAATAAACCAGATGGAGAAAGAAAAATAAGTACTGTATGATTTCACTCATATGTGGAATATAAAAGGCAAGCAAACAAACAAATATAAGTGAATACACCAAACCAACCAAAAACAAACATGTAGATTCGAAGAACAGAGTAGCTGTCAGAGGGAAAGGTCTTGTAAGTGAACGTGAAATGGCTAAAGAGGATCGACTATGGTGACGAATGGAAACTAAATTTTTAGTGGTGTCCATGTTGTAGTGTACACTGAAGTAGAAATATATTGTACAGATAAAACTTACATAATATTATAAACCAAAGTTTTCTCAATTTTTAAAAAAAATCAGAAAATGATCAATAAGGATGTGAAGAAATTGGAATCTCTCTGCACTGTTGGTAAGAATGTGAAATGGTGAGGCCACTGTGGAAAACACAAAACACTATGCCGTTTCCTCAAAAAATTAAACACAGAATTACTATATAATCCAGCAGCACTACTTCTAATGTATGCCCCCAAAGAACTGAACGCAGGGACTTGAACAGATATTTACATGCTAGTATTCATGGCAGCATTATTCACAACAGCCAAAAGATGGAAACAACTCAAATGTCCATTGACAAATAAATGGATAAACAAAATGCATTATATACATACAAAGCAATATTATTCTGACTTTAAAAATGAATGAAATTCTGATGCATGCTACAATATGGATGGACCTTGAAGACAAGTTAAGTGAGATAAGCCAAACACAAAAGAACACAAATTAAATGATTCCACTTATATGAAGTACCTAAAACAGACAAATCCAGGGAGATAGATGGTAGAACAGAGGTTACAGGGACTGGGGAGAGTCTCAGTTTAGAATGATGAAAAAGTTCTGGACTTGGATAGTGGTGATGGTTGTACAACTTACTGCCACCACATTGTATGCTTAAAAATGTTTAAAATGTTAAGCTTTATGGATGTACATTTTATCACAATAAAAATATATGATGGATATGAATAAAATGGAAAAGAAATGATGTCACTGACAATGGTTAACATGCAAAATATACAAATAGCTCATACAACTCAATATCAAAAAACAAACAACCCAAGATACTCAAGAGGCATAACAGCTATAAATATTAGAAAAGAGGACAGATGTTATCATTAACTGCAAATAATGTAACCATCTTGCTAGAAAAATACTCCAAAAGTAGAAAAATACTAGAATTAATAAAATGGTTCTTTAAAATGTTTAGATAAGAAATAAATCTACAAAGCAATGATTTCCCCCAGGCCAGTATTCCTTAACTGTTTGGGAGGCATCGGCCTGTTTTGCTGCAAATTATAATCTCCTTGACTTGCAAATTTTAAAAAATAATTTTATGGAGTTCAGTAAAAGCCCATGGATCCCAAGCTATAGATTAATTGTTTCATAGTGAACAACAGTTTAGAAAATACAACAAAAAAGAAATGTAGACATTTTAAATTTTTGCTTCCGTCGTGAATGAATTTCTTTTCTGTTGTATTTTCTAAACTTGTTCACTATAAAGCAATTAATCTATAGCTTGGGATCTGGGATTTCTTTGGAAGGAATGATGCTAAAGCTGAAACTCCAGTACTTTGGCCACCTCATGCGAAGAGCTGACTCATTGGAAAAGACTCTGATGCTGGGAGGGATTGAGGGCAGGAGGAGAAGGGGACGACAGAGGATGAAATGGCTGGATGGCATCACTGACTCGATGGACGCGAGTCTGAGTGAACTCCGGGAGCTGGTGATGGACAGGGAGGCCTGGCGTGCTGCGATTCATGGGGTCGCAAAGAGTCGGACACGACTGAGCGACTGAACTGACGGACTGAAGAAGAAACCTAATGAATAGTGCATGAGACTGATTTGAAGAAAATATCAAAACCTTACGGGGGAACGTAAAAGAGAAGTGATATATCCTCAAGTAAGGAAATCGATACAGTAATAATGTTATGCTATTTTGTTCAGATTATTCTGTACTTTTCATACAATTCAAGCAAAAAGTCAGGTACGTTTTGGAATATTTAATAATTTAAATAATTACTTGAAGTGCACATGGTAGGGAAAAATAAACCCAGTCACTTAAAGACCAGATTTTCACCCAGGATTAGAGGTAAGGAAGGACTTATCTTTCACATGTTAAAACTAATTAAAATAATGAGGTTCTAGCATAAGAACAGACAAATGCAGTCCATCAGAATAGAAAACCAGCAAAGAACCCAAGCCTATGAGAAAGTTTAAACTTTTAAATCAGTAGTAAAGGTTTACCCAGCATCTAAATGATTTTAGAAAAACCACCTAAACACCTGGAGAAAAATGATGGACCTCATACCTATATCAGGTTAATTCTAGAAGTAATAATGTAAAAAAATTATTAAAAAGTACTGTAACTAAAGGTAGTCAAATAAAGGAAAACAGTAGCCCAATCATAATGATGAACACTGATTTTAAGTTTCTGAATAAAATACAGAAAACAGAATTCAGCTCTACTTTAAAATAATAAAATATCACAACCAAGTGTAACCAGAAATGCATCTGACCCAATAGTAAAATATCTTTTCAATGCATTTCACTGTATTAGTTAGGTCAAAGAAAAAATATGATCTCAATAGATACCAAAAATGCATTTAATTAAATTGAGTATCTATTTCTAGTTTCTTTCATAGGAAGAGTTGGACTTCCTTGACATGGTCTCATTTCAAATGACGAAGCATTTGAAGCATTTTTCTATTAAGATCAGGAGAAAGACCATCCAGGGAGTTTTTAGGGACTCACGTGCAATAGTTAACACTAAAGTAATTCTAATAACACTTAAATTAACTTAAATTAATATGTTAATGAAGAAACCTTAAAAAACTTGCTACACATTGTCAATTATTTTTCAAACTGATGACGCCAAGAAATCTTGAAAGAGCAACATGATAGAATGCAAAGCACATGAGTTGGACTGAATCCAGAATCCAGAACCAGAATGCCAGTTCTGCCATTTTCGTTCTTTGACCTGAACAAGCTGTCTAAACTCTCTGAATCTCAGTGTTCTTATCTGTAGTACTGAAGCAGCAGCAGGTAAGATGGAATTAAATTTGCTGTCTCTTCTGTTGAATGTAAAAATGTCTGGACAAATGAAGAAAGCAAACACAGTAAAACTCTGAAAAGCAAAAAATTCAGGTGAATTGGAGAGTTAAAACCTAGAGAAATAACCCATACAGGAATGAATTCCTTTTTTTTTTTTCATTTTCTTCATAGCTTTAATCTGAGGGTGGTCTCAGTCACATGGCAGTAGCCTGGGATGTCACCTGAGAAGCTAAGCAAGTTCCCCATACTTTTGGCCTCTGGGAAAAGAGGTTCCTGTGGTCCAAAGAATGTGGAGGAAATCCCGTTTCTATTCTCTTTTATTACTCCTGGCTTTGCCCCAAGGGTGGCCTCAGTACAGAACTGCACCCAGCAATGTGGTGACCAAAACTCCACAAGGAACCCTATTTTTCTTGCTGGAAGACTTGGAAAGGGGGCCCTCACCGAGAAAATTAGCGTGTGGGGAATCCTAGAGAGGAGAGAGCTGGAAGAGGGGATCCTTCTAACTGTGTATGAAGCTGTGTATGTCCCGGGCTCATCTCTGAACTGCACATGTGCAGGAGAGCCCCGAAGCAACTTGGCAAAAACTGAAAACTGAACCAAAATAAAAACCACCACCCACAGAAGAGATAGAACTTGTGATCTGAACTTCGCCATGGCGACTGCCCACTAAAGCAAACAAACAAATCAGCATTCTCTATAGGATTTGAATATGACTCAGCCTTAACAATCTAATATTAAGAATGTTTAGAATATAAACTAAAATTGTTTGCCATACAAATCACCTGGAAAATGTGACCAAGTCTTGAGAGAGAAGACAAGAAGCCAATCCTGAGCTACTGGAATTATGTTATAATATAATAGTTATTATATAATAGGAGTTAAAATAACTATTTTTATAGTTATAGTATTATAGTTATATAACTATAACAACAATATAATCCATGAGGTAAAGGTAAACACACCTAAAATAAAAGGAAAGACGGAAATTTAAAAGAACCAAATGGATATTTTAGGATTGAAAAAGTACAGTATCTGTAATAAGAAGTTCAGTAGATGCGCTAAGCAGCAGCAGGAGATGTCAGAGGAAAGTCAACATGAAGATAGAATGACAGAAACAATCTAGTATAAAGAACAGAAAGAAAATTGCAAAAAACAATTGTACAGAACTTCAGGGACACGTGGAATAACACCCAAGAGGTTTAACATGTATGTCACTGAGATCCCAGAAGGAGAGGGGAAAACGACCAGTGCAGAAAAAACTATTTGAAAAATAATGGCTACAGAGACACCCAATTTGATAAAAGTCATACATTTCTAAATTCAAGGAGTTCAGCAAATAGGAAAAACTCAAAAAACAAGCAAAAAAAGAGAGAAAAAAACCAGCCATGGCAGACATATCATAATCAAACTGCTGAGAACTAAAGGTAAAGAGAAAAAAAAAACTTTAGTCAGTGAAAAATGATACTTTACATAATTATTTTCATTATATTACTCCAACCTTCCCCTGGTTTCCCTGTGTGGACCTGATGCCAAGGACTGGTTTCAAATGTACCTTTGATATTATTTCTTTTAACATGCCCCAAATCTTTTGCTCTTGTTGAAATGAGAATCTCTGCTAATTCATGTCTTGTTTTTCAGCAAGTTTTAAAAAATTCTGTAAGTTTCCACATTATTATACTGGTCTAATAATGCATCTTTCCCTGTCTTGCATGGATATTATGAAGATCAAATGAGACAACTGATCATCATAAAATTTATTATATTTCAAAAAATATAAACTAAACCACTGAAAGTTATATATTTCAGAAACTATCAGTTTGGGAGCTCTAAAGCCTAATTCGTTACACCAATCTCATGAGGAAGTATTTTAAATACTTTCTGGCTTGTCCACATCTCTCCACAGGCTGACAAGGTTGGGGATGTGTCAGTGAAACATTGCCATGCTTTACCAGCTGATCCGTAGTTTAGGCCAAGAGGTCACCATATAAAACTCATTCAGTCTTTGTCTGATTTACAATGTTGTCTTCATTTCTCCTGGACAGCAAAGTGATTCACTTATATACATTCTTTTCATATTCTTTTCCATTATGGTTTATCACAGGATATTGAAAATGGTTCCCTGTGCTATACAGTAGGACCTTGTTGTTTATCCATTTTCTATATAATAGTTTGTATCTGCTAATCCCAAATCATTCAGCCTTTAGCAAAGTATTTCTGGCTGTTATTTGATGTATCTTCATCCTTTAAATATTAAATGCTGCTTCCAGAAAAGTAGAGATTCTAATCCCACTCTTCTCCTTGGCACAAGATACTAAGAGTAGTAAAGGCACAAAAAACTAGATTCAAAGTAGGATTCAGATGACTAATTTGAACCAGCATAACCAAAATGGGTCTGAAAGCCTCAGCGTTCTAATAGTGTTTATAAATCTGTGACCTTCCTCGACCTCTCCAACTTCCCAGAGGCCATGAGCAGTAGCACACAAAATATCCACAAGGGATGTGTGAACTTGGTCTCTTGCCAAACTCTCAGGCATGGAGTGAGCGGAATCAGCATAACACAGCATTAGGCAGCCTTGGGTTGCAGGAGGATGTGAGGAATGGCTAAGAGAGGAGTTTTCTCTAAAGGAAAGACATCTTTGAAAACTAAGACTGAGATACTATCATATATAAAGACTGAGAGAGATTAGGAGTCTTGCATGTGGTCCACAGGATAGAGACACTGTCTGAGAGTGTCTTAAAATCCTTGGCCAATCCTGAAGGGAAGTCACACAGGCTTCTTGGGTGTCGTGAGTCTCTGATTACCAGCAGGCGGAGCAGAAAGGATGTGCAGCCTGCATCTATAGTGGGTTCTGCTCTTTTCTTAGGAACAAGATAAGGCTCAGTTTCCCCTTCTGTCATAAGGAATAAGAAACCTCTGTTTTGAAAATGGGGTTTCAGTGCGTCTCATATGGCATGAGTGCATATATAGACACTGCTAAAGGTGTAACAGGACTTGGAAACTTCCATGTGGTATGGAGGACCCTTTTTGTTACAGATGGGAAGCAAAGACATGGAGAAAAACAAGGACTAGATCAGACGTGCTGTGTGAGTGCAAATTCCAGGAAACCTTACTCCATCCTGTTAGTCTATTCCCATTTCTAGAAGAATGGTACAGAATAAAGTCCTTTACCCTCCCTGTACTTGCTCTTCCTCCCTTTCTCCATCCTGTTCACATAAGTCAGTCAATAATCCCAAGAGTGCCCCACCCTGGGGACTGTCTCATGTGGACCATACCACTTTTTAAAATGTAGACAAAGAGTCATTAACTCAGGAAAAGTATCATCTCCTATATGCCACCCTGCTACTGCTAAGTCACTTCAGTCGTGTCCGACTCTTAGCGACCCCATGGACTGCAGCCTACCAGGCTCCTCCGTCCATGGGATTTTCCAGGCAAGAGTACTGGAGTAGGGTGCCATAGCTATGAATAAATGACATGTCTCTGTTGCTGCTAGTTTTCACCTACAAGTGGTAAAACCCCAAACAATGTTTGTGTTATGCTAGGTCTAAATAATCCTTTTATGTCGACAACATTTTTCCACACCTGATTCAAATTGTCTTTTATCCTGTGGTACCGTAAGCCTTTCCTTTCTATTTCCTGCCTTTATAATTATGGATGATAATATTTCAAGTTCTTACTGCTCTCACAGTGCTCAATCCACAAAATAAATCTAATTTAAATAAAAGAAAATACAGTCCCCTAAGAATTTGGTTTGCTAACATTTTGCTCCACGTCAGCAGACTGAGTCAGCAAGGTAATATTTACCTTAATGTGATTCAGTCATTTATAAAGTTCCACCAACAGCAGGAAATTCTATCAACGTCATTGCAGAGTAAATTAGCAGATGGGTCAATGTGCAAAGTTTAAGGCATAAGTGAAAAGAGAACTATTTGATTAAAATAACAGGTCAAGGCTGGCAGGAGGGCACAAATATCAGAACTACTCAATAAAAGATGGGTTTTGTAGTGACAGGGATGGGGATCATCCTTACCTGTCTTCTGTGAGTTTCATTAGGGTTGTTCCTTGAGTAGAGAAGACAATAAAGGACATTCTTAGCTGTGGGCTGGAAGGAAAAGCAGTTCTATTAGGGCAGAAAGAGACACAGTGGAATGCCATTCCCTTCTAGGCTTCCCCCTCCTTTTTCCCTTCTTATTATGACTGCCAGAGCTGCCAACCTACAACCCAAAGGGCACTTCCACAGCTGGTGTTGCAAGTATTCGGCCACCAGAAAACCTGAAGCTGTGGATCAAAGAGAAGACTCTCTTTGTCTTCCTGGAAGCTGCTTCTGATTTGACACCATCACTCAATGAACGTGGATTACAAGCAAGAAAGCTAAATCTCATCACTTTCCTCCACTATGTCTGAAGTGTGTCGCTAGAAGACTGGTTTGCATGTGGTCTATACAATTCAGGATCCCAACAGAAAACAAAATTCGTGGGTGTCTCCACTATAGTCTGGTGTATCCTATAATGAATGGAGTGTCTTAGGCAGTGGCAGCTTTATGCCATTAGTCATCAGTATTATACAGTTTATTTTACTTGCAAAGTAGGATCACAATCAATTTGTCATCCTTATTTGGCTTTGTAAGCAGAGCATGTGCGGATAGGCCACCAGAATAACTATTCTACTTGGTAGTTAGAACTTCTTATGATTAATGACTGCATCAGCATGGTTTTTACATGGCAGTGATTGGGAACTTTATCAATGTAAAATCCACACTCTGAAAGATAGAATAACCCCCAGGTGAGGACAAACATAACTTTTTGTCTGCAAGATGGACTGTCACACGTCCATGGATCCACCACTGGAATGCCACCCTTTGGGGCTCTCTCTAGGCAGCCAGCTGGTTTCATACTATCAACCTATTTCTTCACGATGCAATAATTTCTCACATCTGACCTGGCCACAGATCTTATAGGTCCCACTTCCTAAAATGTTTCCCCAAACCTGTTCCCCTTTTCCTGACAACAGTAATTGTTTCCTAGTTGGTGACCCAGCTGATCATCATTCCTTGCTCCAATTCATTCCTCACACTGCCTCCAGAATTATCTTCCTAAAATATAAATCAGATGTTGTCACTCATCTTGTCATCTCTATCAAACCTCCAGTGGCTTCTATTGCCTCCAAGATAAAGTTTACATCCATTACCTTATGTCCAATGCATCTTTGGAAACCCTTAGTGTGGTCTGTAATACATAGTAGGAGCCCAAGCAATACCTGGTGAGTTGAAATTGGCCTCTTGAGAAAGACCTGGGCTCTCTGTCCATGGCATCAGGCTGCCTGTTACTACTTCACCAGTGCTGAGGACATTACATCACAAATGATAATAATAACAATAATAATTTTTATAATAATATAATAATTGCCAGTCCAATCATGTACTTACTATGTGTCAGGCACTATTGTAAGTGATTCCCATGTATTATCTCATTAAACTTGTAACAACTTTATGAGATCATTACTATTACCAATTCTATTTTCCACAAAAGGAAATTGAGACTCTGAAAGATACAATAATTTTCCCAAGGTCACACAGTGGGAAAGTCGTGAACTTTGGGCTTCAAACCAAGCATTCTGATTCCAGAACTTGGGTTCTTCACCACCATGTTATACTGCCTACCTTATAGAGAATTATTAAGCTCTGGAAAGAACGAATTTGAAATGTGGGAAATGTAGGTCTCCAAACAGTAACTGGTAAATGAGTCTGGGCTGAAGACATAATTCGGGAATTCTCAGCATACTAACGTGAGTAAAATTGTTTTGTCAGCAGGGAGATGGGAAGAGGCCAGACCTAGAACCAACACCAACATTTAAAGGCCTGGCTCCGGTCAGTGGATGAAAGGTGAGCCAGAAGGCAGTGAAGGAGAGGATTTCAAGGAGAGATAAATCTGAATCCAGTGAAGTGTCTCTAACCAGCAGAGCAAGCACTGCATGGCTCTCAATGGGTTTTTCCTATTGAGCATCACTTTGGGACTGTGGTGAGAGTAAGCAGATGTAAGGGTGGGGATAAAGGCAGACGGCAATGGGTTAAGGAATGAATGAGAAGTAAGGATGGAGCCAGACAGTCTTTAAGGATATTTTAGAGAGAAACTGGGAAAGAATTAAGGTAGCATCTATAGGAAGACAGGACCAGGAAATTCATTTTTTTAAAATGAGATTTTATCTATTGGCAATGGAAATGGAGCCAGAGGAAAGGTAGAGAAAAATACGAAAAAGAAACAAAGACCTGGGGGAATATTGGAGACAATGGGATAAAATGGACTAATGTGAAAAGACTGGCATTAAATAAAGGGGATACTTGAATCTCAGAGGCAATGGGAAGGCATGAATATATCTTTTAAGAGGAGGATTAGAATAAGAGGTAATCCTTTGCCTGCTATTCTCTGGGCTTTTGGTGAAATAGCAGGTGAAGTTCTTTGCCAAGAGTCATGGGTATGAGGTATAGTATGAGGGTTTAAAGAATATGGTGAAAAGTTATGGTATTGAATGAGCATGTACTGTATGTTGGGCACTATTGGAGGCCCTGGGACTGCAGCAGTTAACAAAAGACAGTTCCTCCTTTTGGAGTCTGCATGGCAGTCATGTCCTGGTGCCACATTTTGATGGGGGTCCATAGCCAAAGAGGACCAGAGGAGACAATGAAAGGAAGGTGGAAACTCCCTGGTGGTCCAGTGGTTAAGAGTCCATGCCTCCACATCAGTTCGATCCCTGGTTGGGGAACTAAGATCTCACATGCCTCATGGCACAGCCAAAAAAACCAAACCAAACAAACCAACCAGGAAAGTGCCTCGTGGTCTGGATTAAGCCATATCAACTACTCTGGTTCTTAGTTTCTTCGTCTATAAAACAAACAGAACTGGATTAAATGGTCTCTTAGTTTCCTCAATCCCTACCTCTAATTTCTTTGAATCTAAAATAGCAAAGTGTCTGGAGGTGCTGAAGGAACTGGGGAAGAGAAGTGTGGAGTGACCACTCTAAGTCAGGTGCTGGGTTTGTTGCTTTGAGCACATTTTCTCTTATAATTTTCACATGTAGACTGAGGTTCAACCAAGGTGAGTCACTTGCTTTGGTTGCCCAGTGGAGCTTGGATGCAACTCCACATCTGTCTAACTTCAAATCTTTTTTCAGGAGACTCCTTTGCTTTAGAGGAAACAGAAAATCATCAGAGCAAATAGAAACATAGCTGCTGCTGCTGCTGCTGCTGCTGCTGCTGCTGCTGCTGCATCACTTCAGTCATGTCCAACTCTGTGTGACCCCATAGATGGCAGCCTACCAGGCTCCCCCATCCCTGGGATTCTCTAGGGAAGAATACTGGAGTGGGTTGCCATTTCCTTCTCCAATGCATGAAAGTTAAAAGTCAAAGTGAAGTCTCTCAGTCGTATCCGACTCTTAGTGACCCCATGGACTACAGCCCACCAGGCTCCTCCGTCCATGGGATTCTCCAGGCAAGAGTACTGGAGTGGGGTGCCATTGCCTTCTCCATGAAACATAGCAGATACTCCCAAGTGTCTGGAGGTAGATTTGTCTAATATCACTCCTGGATGAGAGTGTAGGAAGGGACATTATGGGTCAACGACAAAAGGAAACTGGAACTGTCCAACTATTGGGTTTGTATTTGCCTCAAAAGGCAGAAGTTTCTCCTCCCAGCTTCTGTCTTCTCCATTCATCTGGGCTTATACGCTACTTGCTCTAGTTTCCAATTTTTGGCATCACAGAGAGGACACCCCTTAACCTGCTCCCTCTGGTCAGGCAGATGGGTACATGTGGAGACCAGCAGGTGAATTTGCAGGGAACACATTTATCAGTACCCTGGTCTCAGAGGACAACTTGTCTCCTGAGTTAAAAGAAAAAATCTTATTCACAGAAGATGTATATGGCTACTCACATTGGCTGGAAGACTCAACAGAGGCCGCCAAGCAGAAGTGGAGTTGCTTTCAAATTTACAACACCCAGAACAACTTTTATAAAAGACCTGGACAACTGGTTTAAATTCTAGCATACAGGTGAACGCTATCACAGTTGGGTTGTTTGGCAGCTGCACCCAAAGAGGGTAAAATGACCTCCTTTCTTTTACTAGTGGAGTCTACATTTACTGGACTGCTAAGACCCCTGCAACGTTTATAATGCCGATGTTCAAAATTTCATTGTCCTCTCTTGGACATATGGTTAAGAATGCTCAGAGCATTCTATCCCATTGGGCACATAGTCAGGCTGAACAAGCATGGTGCTTTGCCCAAGACTGAGGAGAGCGCGCAGGGTATGAAACTTTCAATGCTAAAACCAAGGAGGTTCTGGGCAAACTGGGATGAATTGGTCACTTTACACTCCATAAGGTGTAAGGTGACCTTACACCATGCACATGGGTCCAGCTAGAATGAGCCAATTTCTTCAGCATAATGCACTGTGAAAGAAAATGTTAATGATCCTTCTAGAAGGATATTATTTGACAAGAGAGGAAGAAAGTTAAAATGTTGATCTTATAACCAAATTGGGTTCCTCTTGAAAATACATAGTCAAGTTATTCTATTTAAAAACAAAACAAAAAGAAACAAAATAGTCTAACATGTGGCAAAGATGAAAACAAAGGCAAGTCTCTCTTCCAAGGTCTAAGATTCTACCTTTGTCAAAAAGCACCCCCAAGCTAGTCAGTAATTAGAATAGCAAACATAGGCTGGGTTTACTTATGGCCGAGAACTACATATTTCTCACCTGATGAATTTATGAGCCAACTGTTCCACAAAGTAGTAGATTTCATTCCAGTGGTGCAGCACACTTCCTGACCTAGGGAAATAAAGCAGATGTGATTTAATCAGGTGTTCATTTGTCTTTACCTTGTGTCATATATTATATTCTTTTAAAGTTGATCTATCCTTTAACAGGGCTCACCATCTGAAACTTCCATAATTTCGGAAATTACCTGAAAGGATGCTTAGACTTAATTTTAGAATTCTGAGAAACTTTGGTAAAGAATTCTCTTCACTCCACCTCTAATTCCTTACCACCCCTACTTTATACACTCATATGTCAAAAAATTCCTGGGCCCAGCCAGATTCACAGGTTAGTTTCACAGCTTTAGGGAAGTTATTTTTGTGCAATTTATTGCTCTGGTTAGAGAAGAAATAGTATTCCAATTCATTCAAATGAAATTGGCACAAACTATATGCCCAAATAGACAAAGAAAAACAAATCCACTCCTCAAAAGAGTCAAAATTCATTGGTAAATACTGATTCAAAGTCTCTAAAAAAAAAAATCAGCAAAACAAATCCAGTAGGAATTCAAAAGAATGCTAATTAGTTAATTGGTGATTTTTTTTCAGTAAGATATTGATAGTTCAAATTTTAAGGATCCAGTACTTTGACCACCTCATGCAAAGAGTTGACTCATAGGAAAAGACTCTGACGCTGGCAGGGATTGGGGGCAGGAGGAAAAGGGGACGACGGAGGATAAGATGGCTGGATGGCATCACTGACTGGATGGACATGAGTTTGAGTCAACTCGGGGAGTTGGTGATGGACAGGGAGGCCTGGCGTGCTGCGATTCATGGGGCCGCAGAGTCGGACACAACTGAGCGACTGAACAGAACTGAACTGAATGTAACTAGTCATACTAATACTTAAAAGAAGAAAAATGATACAGCCTTTCGTCATTAAAAAGGGATCCTTCTACTGAAAAAAGAGGGAAGCTTTCTCTAAGACATATGGAATCACAGCACTTCAGATTTGGAAATGGGCTTATTTCCCACAGTTGACTTCTGTTTCACTGATACCACTTACTACTGCTTCAGTTCAGCTTATAAGTATTTTTCATAGTGCTCACACTCAATCTGTTGCACTGACTTCATAGTGACTTTTTCTATTTTAACGTACTCTTCTGTAGACGCAATGTTCTTTTCCTTTTATTAAGGATCTGTTTCAGCTGAGCTCTGCATTTCTGCCCATCATAATTGTTGAGGTTAGTTTGCTTTTTTGACTCTGACATTTTGTACTGAAAACTTTTTCCACTGGTTTCAGATAGCCCTTATTTTTATGTGCTCATCTACCTTAATTTTAACTTCTAGAAAGTTATTGTTATTTTTGTTTCAGACTATTTTCTAGATCTTTAAGATGAATCTGTGCAAAGTAAATTTTATGCCTTTTTTTCTGTGATTCAATATGTCTAGGAATTCTCATTTTGGTTACTTGTATTCCACCTTTATGAGTAAAGTCTATTTTTTCCTGCCCCACATCCAGTAATGATATGTCTGTTTGATCTGAACAGAAGTGATACAATACGTTATGGTCAAACACTGCAAGATTACATTATCATAAGGATATGGAAGTTCTCCAAGTTAATCTATAACTTTAATTCTAGGAAAAATTCTGAAAAAATGTTTTGTGAAACTCAAAAACTGACTTCAAAAATGAAATGAAGATTAAAGTTATAAAAGTAATCAAGGTAATAATGAAAAAGAACAAAGTTGGAAAGCCTGCCCTATCAAATATAGCAACCCCATACACATATGTAACAGTAGACCCAATGGAGTAAAATGGAAAACTACATCCACACCTCAATGTATGTAAGGTCTTGCTATAATACATAGTGAAGGAGGTGATTCAAACTGTGGAGGGAGAATAAACCCTTCCATGTCATTGCTGTGATAATGGATTTCTAATTGGAAACAACCAATCAGATCACTATCTCATACCAAATGTAACCCTAGGTGTATTAAAACCTAATAGGAAAAACAAAACTTTCAATTCTTTGGGTGAATTATAGAAGATTTTTATGTCATCGGGGTAGTGAAGAGTTCCTTCAACCAAATACAAAAAGTAGGAATTGTTCTTTACAAAAAGAATTATTATGACTATTATAAGTGTCTAAAATTCTGGATGACAAAAGCAAAGACTGAGAGAAGATGTTTGCCACAAAAATAAATGGCAAAAGATTAGTGTCCAGTATATGTAAATAATTGGTACAAGTAAATGTTAACATGGCAAACAATACAGAAATAGACAAAGGATCAGAACAGGCAATCCCTTGAAAGATGGTAAATCAGCATTTGAAAGAATATTCAACTCCTCCTCGAATAAATCCAGAAATGCTTTGTTTGGGGAAAAGCAAGTAGTTTTGAGGGGCAGCAGCATAAAGCCTACAGGGTCGAGAAGTGGGGAGTTGGGGAGATGCAGAAGGGGTAAATAAACCTTTTCCAGTAAAACTTTCTATTCCAGCTTCTCAGCCTTTATACATTCCCCTCCGCTTGAGACACACAATGTCCACACTGGCAAACTCCTACTCATCTGTGAGACCCAGCTTGATCTCTGCCTGCTGCCTTCGACCAACACAGATGGGGCTCACTGCTCCTGCCCCAGGATCTCAGGGCACTGTGTCCATCTCTCAGTCATCATCCTCTGATACTGGGTTGCCACCACTTTTTCTCTTCAAGCTTCCATTGTGAGAATGTGAAGGATATTTGCCTCCCCAGCATCTACCTATCGGTTGGATGGAAGGAAGGAAGAAGAGCGTGGGGAGACGTCTCTATTGCTCATGGAGGCCTCCTGATCTTTTGCCAGCTGGTCCTGGCTTCTGGCCGTGTTTGGATGAGTGTCTCAGGCCTGAGACTCAGATAGCTCCAGCCAATTCCTGTGACCCTGTGTGATCCCAAGGAGCCTTCCCAGAGGGGACAATGATTCTAGAGTACAGGTCCTCAATGAATGGGCCTATCTAATCAATGGTATATCTCTGAGTTTAATGCAACTGGGAGTCTCCCAGTAGAAGAGTATATCCCAGCCCTAAACTTTTAAAGCTTTGGAACGTTTTTCATTAGAACCCCAGCCATCCTCTTGGACATGTTTCAGTTGTATATTTAAAATCTCAAAGACTGGTTCTGATTCCCTTTCTTCAGCCAAAGCGTAGATGCTCTGGTCCTGGGGGTCTTAGTGAGGGCCTGGCAGATCTGGCTCAGTGCTGTGTGTGTGCTTCAGAAGAGCCACCACGTGACTATTAACCACAGTCTACTTAATTCTACAACTCTTTTCCACTAGAATCAAGAGATCTCCTTGAGCACTGGTCATCTGTGCCCGCTTCTGAAATGCAATACTGCGTTTTGCGATGCTGTGTTATGACCCAGACAAGTATCATCTAAAATTTTGGTCACTGAGGAGTAGGGTAAGATACCTAATGACTAGAGAGGAATCCCCACATTTCCGCCATCCCATGATTGATTTTCTCATCAGTAGAGAAGTCCTATAGTGAGGGAATTAAACTGGGAAGGGAGGTAGAGTTGAAGTAGGGACTTGAACTAGAGTTGGGGGGCCTATTCTTGGCTGACTACTAAAGAAGCAGGGGTCTCAAGTAAATCCTTTTTGTGTTAGCAGTTTTTTGTCCTCAATAATTGAGCACAAATCATTTGCATTCTTTTGCTTATTACAAATGGCGCTAGTGGTAAAGAACCTGCCTGCCAATACAGGAGACACAAGAGACACGGGTTGGATCCCTGGGTTAGGAAGATTCCCTGGAGGAGGGTATGGCAACCCATTTCAGTATTCCTGCTTGGAGAATCCCATGGACAGAGAAGCCTGGTGGGCTACAGTCCATAGGGTCACAAAGAGTCAGACGTAACTGAAGTGACAGCACATATATACACACTTATTACAAAGGATCTCCCACTGTTAATTCACACTTTCTTTTGTCTTAAAATATTTCATTGGCACTATTCCTCTATCTGATTGACATGTAAAATTTAGAAAATGTTGGTACTCATCTTTGATTTCTAGATGTTAGATATAAGGAAAGATCCAAGAAATATTCTGGAGTGTTGAGAAAATTCTAAATCCATCTGGAACACTTTCTTGCCAATGGGCAGGTGCTGTATTTTCTCAAGAAGAAAATAAGATAAAACAAGAGGTAAGGGGATATTGACAGGCTTGCTTCTCCCGTCCCAACTCTACTAATAACTGTCCTGTTACTGTCGAAGTTTGTTGTTTCATATGTACTCATGATCCTTCTTTACACAATTATATAAGCCTTGACCAAAATATATCCCCTTTGGGACACCCTTGAGATGTGCATAGCCTATTCCCTCCAGCACTGAGGGTAAACATGACATTCAAAGATTCTGCGAACAACACTGACTTTGTCTTCTCTTTTGTTACATGGGACCCCAAGGGGCCTCAGCTACTAAAGTGGCATAGGAATATAGGATTACATAAGTCTGCACCTTGGAATCCTTCTAGTCCTCAGGACTGACCCTTCTTAACCCACATATGCATGCTCTGTGCTCCCCAAGATCAAATAACCACTTAGAGAAGGAAATAGTCCCATGGCAGCTCCTTATGGTTTTAACATGGAGGTGAGCTTGTTGGGCATGCAGCTCATTTCTCTTTAACCAAAATCCCCAGGAGGAAGGGGCTTCCCTGCCTGGTGCCATGGTCCTTTCCCCTGCCGCATCACCACCCACTGCCTACAAATAGACTGCTAACGCTGAACTCTTAACTACTTCATCCATGGAGGATCTTGAAACTACCCCCTTGAACCAGACTCCTGCCCTTCTCTCATGGGGACAGATACAATGGGTTTTTTATTCTGTTTGGACTTTCTGTTAAAACATGCGTGTCTCTCCTGTACTTTGCCGTGTGAACTGATTTTCTGGTTTGGAATCTAAACTAGTAGATACTCCCAGGGTAATCAGCCCAAGATGGTGTGTCCATGTTCCAACATGGCTTCTTTTCAAGCCTGAGGACCCAAGTGGACTTCTGGTCACAGCCAGGAGAAGTAAGGTGTTGGTTGGGGCAGCTTCTCTCCGCCCTACAATGTGTTAAATATCTCATTTATCATGCCAGACTGTTCAAGAATTACTGATCTTAACATCCCAGCTATAGGAGCCCTGATGTTCTCTTCAATAATGGCTCATCTAGCCATTGTTACCAAAGCCCCAGGGTAGAAACAAAAAGTCCTGCCTCAGTCAGTTCAGTCACTCAGTCGTGTCCGACTCCTTGTAACCCCATGGACTGCAGCATGCCAGGCCTCCCTGTCCATCACCAACTCCCGGAGTTAACCCAAACTCATGTCCATTGAGTCAGTGATGCCATCCAACGATCTCATCCCCTGACATCCCTTCTCTTCCTGTCTTCAATCTTTCCCAGCATCAGGGTCTTTTTAAATGAGTCAGTTCTTCACATCAGGTGGCCAAAGTATTGGAGTTTCAGCTTCAGCATCAGTCCTTCCAATGAATATTCAGGACTGACTTCCTTTAGGATTGACTGGTTTGATCTTGCAGTCCAAGGGACTCTCAAGAGTCTTCTCCAACACCACAAGTTCAAAAGCATCAATTCTTCAGCACTCAGCTTTCTTTATAATCCAACTCTCACATCCATACATGACTACCAGAAAAACCATAGCCTTGACTAGACGGATCTTTGTTGGTAAAGTAATGTCTCTGCTTTTTAATATGCTGTCTAGATAGGCCATAACTTTTCTTCCAAGGAGCAAGCGTCTTTTAATTTCATGGCTGTACTCACCATCTGCACTGATTTTGGAGCCTCCCCCCACCAAATAAATAAATACATAAAGTTTGTCACTCTCTCCATTTCTTCCCCATCTATTTGCCATGAAGTGATGGGACCAGATGCCATGATCTTAGTTTTCTGAATGTTGAGTTTGAAACCAACTTTTTCACTCTCCTTTCACTTCATCAAGAGGCTCTTTAAGGTTCCACTGAACTCTGTTGTGGATTGTTTTGTTTTTAGAATTGTTTTTAACAAACAATTGCTGACAAACTATAGTCAAAGAGTTGAAATATCCATGCTTTATCCAAGTCAGTGGATGTGAAATGTCCCAGATATTTGCCTCAATTAAATACTAACTCATGCAATTCTAGCCCCTGAAGATTTCCGTGGGCCAACTGGGTATCGAGATGCTGTAGAGAATTCAGGTCCCTTCTTAGGAGCTCATGCTTTGGCTCCACAAATATATATCTCAACAAAATTTGGAATTCAAGTAGCCTCCCAGGGAATTCTGCTTGAACACAGTCCTACAGAGTTCAGTGCTTGAAGATTCACTTACTATATCTGGATCCACTCAAAATCAGTCACCTCCTCTTCACACCACTTTCTGCTTCGCTTTCAGGAGGGTTCCCCAGACCACAAGGAGGCAAAGCCACTGGTCCCTTGAGAAGGTAACTGCTGGGAGCAGCTCCAGGGCTCCTTACTTATGTTTGTTTTTCTAGGCCCTCTCCAAGGTTTGGAGCCTGATAAGAAAGTTAATACATCTTGTGTATTCACTGTGTGTTCGCAGAGAGGGGTTAGCATGGAACTTGACCTGGCCCTCAGATTACTGCTCAGTTACTTTCAAGGATCTCATATGCAAAGAGTAAGAGCAAAAGAAGAACCCTGGGTGTCATTCTGATTTGTTTCTGAAACACATTCTTTTGTGTTTATGGGAGTTTCCAAACCTCCCTGTGGTTGAGCGCCTTTAAAAACACAAGCTCTTTCCATTAGCCACAGATAAAACCAGTCAGAAAGAATCAAGTGGACCAAATTGAGTTTAAATTGTCCTCTCCTTGGCATAAGGGTCAGAGTGAAATGAAAGGGAAATAAAGAGAGCTCACAGTTGGAAACATCACCCAGGAGTGTTTTAGTCCTGGAAGAGCAGAGTCCCAGTAAGGATGGAAATTATAAAACTGTCAGGTCCTGCTTTTCTTCAGCCCCACCCAGCTGAAGTCATTCATGTCCTCAGTGACCCACCAGGTCCCCAGCTAATCCTGCAAGGCTAGGGCAGCCTCCGGCGCCACTGAGCAGAACAGGCAATTAAGTCTGGCCCCACATTCACTTGTATCCCCCCCTCTCACCCCCTACCCCACTCCACTTCTTCCCTGGCCCTTCTTCCTCCTAGCCTCCCTGCACCCTAATTGGCTGGAGCCCAGAGCTTCAGCTCTTGTCCTCTTCTGGTTGGCTAGAGTCATGAACCAGCCTCCCTCTTGCTCTAAAAGCTGATAGCAACTCTTACCCTCCTCCAATGTCTTCAGTGCAGACCCAAATCAAGCCACTGAACACTGTACCCACCCTGCTCCTATCTGTGTCTGGCAGCCCCAGCCCCACTGTACTGACTTGTAAGGAATTTCCTTGTTAGTCCACCTCACTGAAGGCTATGACAGCAATGACTTTTATGCTGTGGAATGCAACCTATTAGTGATTTGGGAAATCAGTTTGGTGGGATGTTGCCAACAGTTAATAAAAATGAAATAGAATAGAAATATCAGAATATATTGCATACCATGACAGAAAGTCATGTTGTGTGAAACTTTCAGTCAACTATGCGTAGGTATATAATGTACAAGTACTGTGTCAAGATGTAAACTAAACTGTGTTTTTCTTGTGAATGCTCAGGAAGATACTAGACCAAAATATGCAATCCTTTCACCTCCACTAATTCACCTTTTCCAATACACACACACACACAGAGCAAAAAAAGTCTAAAGATATTTCTGATATCAAGTATTGGTACATTTGGTGCAAATTCAACACAGAATTGTTAAGAGAACAGAAGACTAGTTAGTAGTCTGAAAGCAAGATGTGATAAACAAGCCTGAAAGGCCACCAGTCAAAGCCAGCAATGTGATCTGTGGACGAACACCAGGTGACCATGTTCAAGACAAGGTATGGTACTATGGATGCCAGAAAAGTCAGCCGCCCTTCATGTGCAAGCCACAAGGACACAATGAGCCCCCTTCAAGCACACAGCCATAGGAAGGAGAGAACTGGCGGTGGCTCTGAGTTGTGCCTGACTCTTTGCATCCCCAGAATCATGATCTTTTCCAGTGAGTCGGCTCTTTACATCAAGTGACCAAAGTATTGGAGCTTCAGCTTCAGCATCAGTCCTTCCAGTGAATATTCAGGGTTGATTTCCTTTAGGATTGACTGATTTGTAAGCTAGATAAAAGTAAACTACATTTTAGGGGGTAGTATATGTGAATATAGTATGGGCAAGTTTTTCTATGTGGCATAAAAAATTTTATACTTTTCACTTTCTCTTTTGAGAATCCATTCTTTAACTTTTATATTTTGCTGTACAACCTCATTGATAACATTACTGTGGCATTAACTTTTCTGGGGCCATTACTTGTATTTCTTTTATATTATGTCTTTTTCATATCCTTTATTTACAAAAGTTTTCTATTTTGATGTCCATACTTTCAAGTGATTTTTTTAAAATAAAGATATGTGGGTGGTATATATTTTGGATTTTTCTGTCTGAGGAATTTTTATATGCCTTTGTATTACTTACCTCTGGTTGCATAATTTTAATCTCTGTATTCTTTCTGTTTGAGTTCTGGAAAAAGTTTCTTAAACTGTCTTCTGATGAGCTGAATTTATTTTTGTAATATTCTTTGTGGTGGTCATTTTTTCCAATGAATTTGAATACTCAGAAACAGCATATTTTCTCTCCAAAAGTTTCTTATTTTCAGCTGTTCCTTTCTCATAACAGACTGCTCTTATTAGTTGATGTAATACCATCTCAAAATTTAATGAAAATACTAATGAGACATATTTGTTTAAATGGTTTGGGTGGTCATTGGAAGTTCTTTTATATAATCACTATTAAGTTTTTTTTAAACCTTAATTCACTTTTTGAGTAACTTCTTAAAGAAAATTATCCTCATTCCCCCTTTTAGAAGAATCTGTATGTATTTGAAAATGTCTTTCTGTTTTCATGTAAATGACATCTTGACAGAAGATTTTCGGTCATAACTTTATCCATTAAATTTTTCTAACATTTAATGTTGCAGAACCTTTGTAGGTAACCTGTATCTTTTCCCATTCATAAAATTTTTCTTTTGTTTTTGAAATTAAACATTCTTACCAGGAAATGTTTAAGTACAAATCTCTGTTAATTAATTTTGATTATTACTTGAGTTGAAATCTACATTTTCAGGTTTTTGTTTTTTAGTCAGGGAAGTTCTATCAAATTGTTGAGTGCTTCTTCTGGATTATTCTTTAGCAATGCAAATTATCCGGCATACTGGGTATCTATTTTTGTCATTCATTATTTATCATCTTCTTTCTCATCACCTTTGCGTAACTCACTTCCTATTCAGCCCATGAGAACTTCTCAAACATTCCTCCATCCTTCATTTTCTCATTGTCAGTTCTTTACTGCTTCTCAGGTGGCTTTATGACTTTACATTTTTCCATATTATTTTATATTTCCTTAACTGTTTTAGGTCCCTTTTCTTCTCTTTTCATATTTTATCACCTGTCTAACAAAGTTCTTATGTTATTTAATGTCACTGAAATCATAAAACATATGGTGCTAAAACTGACTTCTTTTGCTGTTGAAAATTCTTTCCATAGACATGTTCTTCCACCTCAGGAATTTTGTTACATCATTTATTTTCAGTTGCTAAAATCTTGTAGGCCCTATTTTCATCTTTCAATGTGGGAAGGTGTAACTGGGTCTCATATTTGCCATATATATGGCAATGTCTTGAACTTGCAAACTTCTCTAACAACTAAATCTGGGGAACAAATATCATATGATGTTGCTTATATATGGATTCTAAAAAATAAAAAAAGGTACAAAAAGAACTTATTTACAAAATAGAGGTAGAGTCATGGATGAAAAAACAAACTTCTTCAGGGATAAGGGAGGGGAGGGATAAATTTGGAGACTGGGATTGACATACACCCTCTTATATATAAAATAGATAATTAATAAGAACTTGCTGTATAGCACAGGGAACTCTACTCAATACTCTGCAATGGCCTACATGGGAAAATAATCTAAAAAAGATGCACACTTTGTTGTACACCTGAAGCTACCACAACATTGCAAATCTACTCCAATGAAAAAAAAATTTTTTTTTTTAGAAAAGAACTCAGTTTGGGGGGAGTTGGCCTTAATAGCCAAAGTAATCTTATGTTACTGTTCCGTCAATTAGGGGAGAGAAGGGAATAGAATAATTCTTCATCATTTTTCACAGAGGAATCTCATCCTTGCAAGGTTTGTGTGTTTGTTTTGGACAGGGCCACATCAGTTCCAGCTTGCCATATGTTGGGCTTTTGGACCTGATATCTACCCCAAGTTCACACTGCTGTACCTGACCTCATTCCTGATCCCTACTGCATCCACGTAATCAAAGACAGGACTGCCATTTCCCTGGAGGCCCAGGATATGTGGGGAGGACTCAGCAATGCTGGAGGGAGTCACTGTCACGAAGATGCCTGGTGTTCGTGCGCTCTCTCTTTTGTGGCTTCGTCTCCCCTCGACTGTCCTGCACAGATGCCTCTGGGTGATACTGATGCCCCAGGGTAGCAGGGCTCCATGGAGGTGGCTTCTGTTCCTCTGATGTCGCACTCTTTCCCTCAGACTCACTTCCAGATTTGGGATTGTTCTTGAGGCTCCTCCAGAACCCTCCTCTACATGTTTTTCTAACTTGGCAACAGGGTTGAAAGCAGACCCGGCCGGACCTCCTGCAAACTCAGCTCATCTGCTTTGTTCCTAGTGGAATTTCTTACGAGGGTGCTGGAGGTCAGTGTGGCTGTCCTCCACGCAGGTGGCGGACACACAGGTACAGGACAGGCAGGCGTCATGCATGGACCTGACGCAGCCTTCCCCAGATGCCTCCTGAAGACTTTCTCTTTTGGGGGATGGAACAGTTTTCGATGACGGTCAGGGAGGCAGTGAGAAGCTGTCTGTGTTCAGCTTCTTTTTCAGAAGTCATCAACAAACTTTCTTTCCTTTCTTATCTCAGACTAAGCCCCTGTGTTCATTCAACCTTAATTTCTGCATTTATGATGTCCTGAAGCAACACTTCCAAAAGTCACCAATGCCTTTACCATAGGACCTTTCTCAGTTCTTTCTTGCTGGATATATTTGTAGTATGTATAAATAAAAAAGAGTATGTATTGATGCAGCAAAATGATTTTTGAATGCCTGGTAGGCCCTTTAGAATCTAAAAGATTCGTAATTACAAAGCAACATGCACTAAGTACTTTCTAGGCAGCAGGCATTGTGAGCACTTTACATTCACTGCCATTTAATAATGTGGTGGCTTAGTCCCTCAGTCATGTCTGACTCTTTGACACCCCATGGACTGTAGCCTGCCAGGCTCCTCTGTTCATGGGATTTCCCAGACAAGAATATTGGAATGGGTTGCTATTTCCTTCTCCAGGTGTTCTTCCTGACCCAGAGATCAAACCCGTGTCTCCTGCATTGCAGGTGGATTCGTTACCAACTGAGGCACCAGAGAAGCCAGGGATGGTGGAGCCTGGTGGGCTCCTGTCTATGGGGTTACACAGAGTCGGACAAGACTGAAGTGACTTAGCAGCAGCGCTTAATGAGCACTTCAGCACAACCCTATGTGATAACACTCTTAGGTCCCTTTTCACAGATGAGGAAACCTAGTTCACAGAGAGAATAAGTAACTCACTCAAGGACACACTAGTGAGTGGCAGGGTTGGGATAAGGACCCTAGAGTCCATGCTCTTAGTCCAAACACTACTCTCCTCCAGTCTTTCTGTGTTTAAGCCTGTACTCCTAACACCTGTGCAACACTGCCTCCCCATGGACGGAGGAAGCATACGATCACAATTCCTAGTGTTAGGTTGCTAAGTCAGCGAGAACTGCAGAAGTTCCACAAATTTTTATGGGAATTTGGGAATGGGGATGCCAGGGAAAGGTTAAAATTGGTGTACTTGAGTGGAATCAGAAGTGCCAAACTGGTTGCCCATTTTAATGGAATAAGGTGTATCAGAGGATTCACCTGTTTGGCCTTCAATCCTCTTCTGTTCCTTTGATAGTATCTTTTATGACAGGTTTCCCTGGTGGCTCAGAGGTTAAAGCGTCTGCCTCAAATGCGGGAGACCCGGGTTCCCTGGGTCGGGATGATCCCCTGGAGAAGGAAATGGCAACCCACTCCAGTATTCTTGCCTGGAGAATCCCATGGGCGGAGGAGCCTGGTAGGCTACAGTCCACGGGGTCGCAAAGAGTCAGACACGACTGAGCGACTTCACTCTCTTTCTTTATGACGGTCAATAATCAGGATGACCATAATTTAAAATCCAGACTGAAACACTTTCAAGAGTAAACTAGGAAGCCACTAATAATTATACTGGGACAAGCACAGGCCAGGAATGTACTGGCCCATCCATTTACTTATGGTTAGATTATGGCTGTCCAATGGCATTTTGTATTTCCTTTGACCTTATATAGCTTATTATTGGGACCAGAGTGTAGTTCAATGAGGATATTTCCTTTTTAAAATTTTCTATATAATTTCCATAAACCTGATATTTGCATTATCTTTCATGCTGGCTCAGATGGTAAAGAATCTGCCTGCAATGTGTGAGACTCAGGTTCAATTCCTGGGCTGGGAAGATCCCCTGGAAAAGGGCATGGCAACCCACTCCAGTATTCTTGCCTGGAGAATTTCATAGACAGAGGAGCCTGGTGGGCTACAGTCCATGGAGTCACAAAAAATAGGACACAGCTGAGTGACTAACACAACATTTTATGTAAATAATGATGGTTAAGATTGTGAACATAATCCTTATGCCAAAAGGTGTTGGGGAAGTCCTGTTCTAGGTGGTTCCTACAGGAATGAGCTGTAAATGGTTAAGCAGCAGGGTATGAGGAAAAGAAGATAAAGCCACTGAATGAGACCTCAGGGGACACACACCAAGGGTTATTCTTCTCCATGTCTTGATAACGGACCCCTCTGCTGCTTATTATGTGATATGAGTTGTTATGGGGTTGAGAGACTCTGAACAAAGAACAAACTTAGAATGAAGATGATATGTAAAGAGACGACTGTTCTCAATTTTTCTGTACCACTGTGAGCCCACAGGTAGTGACGGGAAGGGAAGAAGTGCCAGTATCATCACAAAGGTTACAAGGGTATGACCTATACAAAGATGGAAATGGTGATGAGGTCACTAAAGCTAAAGGCAAGAAAGAGCATGGGTTTAGTTTAGGGAACTGCACACCAACAGTTTTGTTGGAAATTGCAAGAGTGCTGGGTGTGGTAAGAGATGAACCTAAGGGCAACACACAGTAATCAGAGCAACAAAGCTCTAGAATCCCTTGCTAAGGAGTTCACATTTTATACTGAAAGAACTCTGGGAGTGTTTAGAGGTTGAAGGGTCGGGGGAGATGATATCAAGATTAAATCTGTTCTAAAAAGATCAGCTTGGTACCAATGTCAAAACTACAGAGTAGTGTGTACATGCTCAGGTGTGTCAACTCTTAGGAACTCCATGGACTGTAATCCGCCAGGCTTCTCTGTCCACAGAATTTTCTAGGCAACGATATTGGAGTGAGTTGACATTTCCTCCTCCAGGGGATCTTCCTGACCCAGGGATCCAATCCATGTCTCCTGCATCTCCTGCATTGGCAGGCGGATTCTTACCACCGAGCCACCTGGGAAGCCCCGGGGGAACGGTTTTAAAAAAAAAAAAAAAAAAATGGAGGTAAAGAGACCAATTTAGAGAACATTTCCATGAACTGAGTGGGAAATGGCCTGAACTAAGGTAATGATAGGGCTTCACTAGTGGCCCAGATGGTAAAGAATCCGCCTGCAATGTGGGAGACCTGGGTTCAATCTCAGGGTTGGTAAGATCCCCTGGAGGAGGGCATGGCAACCGACTCCAGTATTCTTGCCTGAAGAATCCCCATGGATAGAGGAGCCTGATGGGCTACAGTTCATGGGGTTGCAAAGAGTTGGACACGACTGAGCGACAAAGTGCAGCCCAGCAAGGTGATGCCAAAGCAGAGATGTGGGAGCAGACATTGTCAGGCTTTGGAGTATAAAAGGATTCATCCCAGCCTTTTGGCTTATGTGGTTAGAGCTATGGGTGATGTTGCTCCCAAGACTAGGAATAGAGATGATGATTTTAGGGGGAAAACATCTAGGTCATCACCCCTCCACTGAATTTCCCTCTCTCGGTCTCAGTGGTCTTAGCTGTTTCTCTTCTACTCTTCCGGCGACTTCTTCTCAACTCTGGTTAATGGAGTTTCTTCTTTGGCTCAGACATCCCTGTTGGCAATTCCTCGAGGTTGGACCCTGGCCATCTTCCTCATTAAACACCACCTCTACTTGACAATTTTTAACCCTGATATTATCTTGATATTATCTCCATATTATTTATTATCCATATCCATATTTTCATCTACTACTCTTGGGCTGACAACTCTCAAGTCTTTTTGTTTTTTCTTTCCAGTTACAGGGTATAAATCCAACTGCCTACTCAATACTTCCACCCAAATGTCCTGCGTGTTCAGACTCAACAGATCCACAACAAACTCCTCTTTTCTTCTGAAACCTACTCCTTCCCCTCATAGCTCTTTCTTCTCTCTCACTCACTCACAGCCAGCTGCTCATCAATCCTGGTACTCCACCCTACAAAGTCACTCATTTCATTTCTTCTTTCTTTCCCACTCCCCCAACATAATCCCCTAACCGACTGTTGCTATGAAAAACCCTGCTCTTTCCAGATCCTTTTCTGTCGGCCCCCCTTCACGCTTACATCACACAGGGGATGCGTCATTTCACCTTCTTGTGCTGCTCCTTGGGCATCGACGTTTTTCTCTTTACTTTGTCACCTGGCAAAACCCTGCTCAAAGTTCAAGTCCTGGATCCAAAGTTACCTTCTCTAGAAAGTTTCCTAAACCTCTCTAATCTCAATCAAAATTCATTATTTCACCAACTCTGCTTCCCTAGCCCTTTGTCTCTTCTGCTAAACTGTGAAATCCTTTAGAGCCAGGAACATGTCACAGGCATTTTGTAATCTGAAACATTTAGCAAAGTTTGATAAATACTGAATTGAACTGATGTACTCCTTACCCTAGACAGGAAGTCCAACTTATAATCTAAGGAGATGTCTTTTGTTAGAGGAACACATCCATTTTCTCTAGGGGTAATTACCACCATTACCACCACCAGCATCACTGTCATCACCACTACCACCACAACCACTGCTGGATCATCAATAATACCATAATCATTACCACCACTACCATCACCATCACCACCTATCACATCATCAATAAGACCATCATCACCACCATCACCACCACCACCATCACATCATCAATACCACCATCACCATCACCACCACCACCTATCACATCATCAATAAGACCATCATCACCACCATCATCACCACCACCATCACATCATCAATACCACCATCACCATCACCACCACCACTTATCACATCATCAATAAGACCATCATCACCACCATCACCACCACCACCTTCACATCAATAAGACCATCATCACCACCATCACCACCACCACCATCACATCATCAATACCACCATCACCGTCACTACCACCACCTATCACATCATCAATAAGACCATCATCATCACCATCACCACCACCACCATCAATACCATCATCAATACTACCATCATCACCATCACCACCACCAATACCATCATCAATAATACTGTCATCACCACCACCACCACCATCAATACCATCATCACCATCACCACCACCAATACCATCATCAGTAATAATGTCATCACCACCACCACCACCACCACCACCACCATTAATACCATCACCACCACCACCACCATCACATCATCAATAATACCATAATCTTGATCACCACTACCATCACCATCAGTATGATCACTGTCACCATCACCACAACCACCATCACATCAACACCATCATCACCATCACCACCACCAATACCATCAATAATACTTCATCACCATCATCACCACCACCACCAACACCATCATCACCATCACCACCACCAATACCATCATCAATAATACTGTCATCACCACCACCACTATCACATCATCAATAAGACCATCACCACCACCATCACCACCACCACCATCACATCATCAATACCACCATCACCGTCACTACCACCACCTATCACATCATCAATAAGACCATCACCACCACCACCACCGTCAATACCATCATCAATACTACCATCACCACCACCAATACCATCATCAGTAATAATGTCATCACCACCACCACCACCACCACCATTAATACCATCACCACCACCACCACCATCACATCATCAATACCATAATCTTGATCACCACTACCATCACCATCAGTACAATCACTGTCACCATCACCACAACCACCATCACATCATCAACACCATCATCACCATCACCACCACCAATACCATCAATAATACTTCATCACCATCATCACCATCACCACCATCACCACCATCATCACCATCACCACCACCAATACCATCATCAATAATACTGTCATCACCACCACCACTATCACATCATCAATAATACCATATCTTGATCACACTACCATCACCATCAATACCATCACTGTCACCATCACCACCACCAATACCATCATCATCATCACCATCACCACCATCACCATCACATCATCAATAATACCATCATCACCATCACCACTGCAATCGCCATCAATACCATCTTCACCGTCACTGTCGCCCCCCCACCGTCATCACCATCACCACTGCAATCGCCATCAATACCGTCTTCACCGTCACTGTCGCCCCCTCCACCGTCATCACCATCACCACCACTGTTACATTTACCACCACCACTATGTCACCACCATCACCACCACCATTATCATCATCTAGGACACTCACATACCAAATGCTTCATTAAGGGTTTTAATCTAATATTATTTAATTTTCAGGATACTTCTGTGAGGCAATAGTTTGAATACCTGTTTTATTAATGAGAAGACTGAGGTTCAGAAAGGCTAAATAATTTGCTCAAGTCATCAACATAGTAAAAGGTTGAGCTGGTATCTAAAGCCAGAAATGCCTGATTCCAAAGTCAGCTTTCTTAACCTCTGTGATTAGTCCAGTTCATGCCCCTGAGGAACGGGGGTATGTTTCCTGCCTGGAGTCTTGGCAGAAAGGGAACAAACGATTGTCCTAGCAAAGACCATGGCCTCCATGTGTATGCACACACGCAGGACCTGCCAACACAGCAGGGCAAAGCCTGGCTTATCTGTGACCTTGGCTCTTCCTTCTCTATATCATGTTGAGCCTTCCCTACCACCATCTAAAGTAAGAACTCTGCTTGGCATTCAGTTATCAGGTGTCTGCTTCCTTAGCTACATCCTCATGAGAGAGGAACAAGGCCATCACTATAGGACAGCTTTTCTGGTCTTTCTGTTCACTCTCATGATTTATTGTGGCAGGGAAAGAACCACATCACAATCACTTGGGAAATTTTACAAAAGATACAGGCCTGCCTTTGACCCTTAAGGTTCTGATCTGGTCCCTGGTTGAGAAACACTGGTTTAGCACATTCATTTCCAAGGTCAGCAGTTTCCACTGGCCCTCTTATAACTAACGCCACTCTAGTTCTTCCTCTAGATAAATGCTCTTCTTGATCAGATGTAGTCCTACGATGCTTAAAATCACTATCACTGGCATGCCTTGCTCTACCTGCTTTCTTTCAGTCAGGGCTTCTCAACCAGGGTGGTACCACTTCAAGGAAGGCATTTAAGGATATATGTAGAGGTATTTATTTATTGGCATTTACAAAGGAATGATCAGAAATGCTAAGCATCCTACAGTCCCTCTCAGTGAAAAACTGTCCACTGAAAATGGCAATGACACCTTCACTGAGAAACACATTTGGTTGGAACCCAGATACTCTTGATTTAGGGTCGGAATCAGCCTCTGAAACACAGCATCCTGTCAGCCTGGCTGCCTCAGTGTTCCAGGGGCTGCTCTCCCCTTGTGCACATGCGTGCTAAGTCGCTTCAGTTGCAACCAACACTTTGCGACCCTACGGACTGTAGCCCACTAGACTATTCTGTCCATGGGATTCTCCAGGCAAGAATGCTAGAGTCAGTTGCCTTATCTCTTCTGGGGGATATTCCCGACCAGGGATCGAACCCTTGTCTCAGGCATCTCCTGTATTGGTAGATGGATTCTTTACCCCCAGCACCACCTGGGCATCCCACTCTCCCCTCACAGCTTTTCAAATTCCCTCACAGTCCACAAACTATGGACGAAGGGATTCTGAGCTTCTGAATACATTCATGTAATACTTAGCTATCAGCGAAACATGTCTCATCTTCATTTCTACTTTCTATTTAGTCTAATTTAATCCCCTGGCCCACTGCACTGAATTTTTCATGTAAAGAATGGGAGCAATGAGCAAGGAAGGAAAAGAACAAGAGGCCATCACTGCCACATAGGCAGATTTGAACTGTCGTGTCTGACTGTAATTCCAGGTTGATGAACGTATCTAAGACATGGCTCAACACTGGCCCTGGACCAGAAGTCTTATCTTTATATCCTCTCCCAGGGACTACTCCTTTCTTGCTTACTCAGGCGAAAGTAGTGTATGATTAAAGGTTTATAGTAAAGACTTTTCAAGCCCACCCATATCGGGCTTTCCTCTCCCTTTAGAAAAACAGGAGGATGGTATTTTTCCACATCCTATTTGGTGTTGGTGGTGATGGTAGTGGGCCTTCCAGGTGGCTCAGTGGGTAAAGAATCCACCTGCAATGCACGAGATGCAGGAGACATGGGTTTGATCCCTGGGTTGGGAAGATCCCCTGGAGGAGGGCATGGCAACCCACTCCAGTATTCTTGCCTGGAGAATCCCATGGACAGAGGAGCCTGGTGCACTAGGGTCCACAGGGTCCCAAAGAGTAGGACACGACTGAAGCTACTTGGCACGCACACATGGTGATGATAGTGGTAGTATTGATAGTGCGATGGTGGTGGGGATGTTGAGTAGTCACATGACTAGTTCTGACCAGTGGGTTGTGAGTGGAAGGATGCATGTCATTTCACATGTCTACAGAGGTGAATTTCCGTTTCCCATCAGATTCAATCTGGACAAATCATTAATTTATTGGCAGTGCTCCACCCAGAGACTCTCCAGCATTTCCTTCCTTTGCAGCAATGATGGTAAAAGCCAGTGTTAAGGAATTTCCACCAGTCTAGCTTCCAGGATAGCACCCTGAGCAGAGCCCCTGTTGCCCCTCACCAGATGTGTAGCAGAGACAGAGATTACAAAGGTTTATACCTTTGCGGTTTTGTGTCACTGTGATTTGGGGGATTGTTTGTTACCACGGCATAAACTACACTGACTGAGTTAATGGACTGCATGCTTAGATTCTTTTCATCTCTGTGCACAGATCATGAGTCAGAGATGCCTGGATTTGGGGCTGACTTTCACCACTTACAATGACCTTGGCTAACCTTGCTAAACCTCAGTTTCCTCATGTGTCAAATAGTGATCATGGCCTTATGTGGTTATAAAGGAGATAATTAAATGGGATCATACAGGCAAAATGTTTACACAATGCGTGGCAGGTAACATGGACTCAGTAAACTTACTTATCTCTTCTCCTTTTCGATCTAAAATTGCCTTTACCTATGTACATGGTAAATCACTTTATTCGTGTCCACCTTTTTGCGAGCCTATGGACCGTAGCCCACCAGGCTCCTCTGTCCATGGGGATTCTCCAGGCAAAAATACTGCAGTGGGTTGCGATTCCCTTCTCCGGGGGAATCTTCCTAATCAGGGATCGAACCTGTGTCTCTTATGTCTCCTGCATTGGCAGGCATATTGTTTACCACTAGCGCCACCTGGGAAGTCCGACCTAACCAGCCCCTTGCCCCAAATCCTGCCTGGAGTCCTTCTAATGTCCTCCTACCTAAAAAGCAAATAGCTTTGGACTGCTTGCTGTTTTCTTTCATTCCTTGCAGCCTCCAGGACAGGACACTGTTGACAACAGGTATTGTCACCTGTACTTTTATTGGAGCACACACTTGTGATCGGACTTGAGAACAAATCTATGCCAAATGAATGAAAGAATCAGCTCTTCCAAATGGAAGAAATCTAATCACTATTTTCAGTACAAATGTGGTATGTCTGGGAAACATGTCAGGAAATATCCAAATACCCACTTAGTCTTTTGTTGCCCAGTAATCACTGCAAGAGGCAAAATCCAGTCTCTGGACATCGTATCAAAAATAGACACATGTTCTAAATTCAGTTCAGTTTAGTTCAGTCGCTCAGTTGTGTCCAACTCTTTGCGACCCCACAAACCACAGCATGACAGGCCTCCCTGTCCATCATCAACTCCCAGAGTCCACCCAGACCCATGTCCATTGAATCAGTGATGCCATCCAACCATCTCACCCTCTGTCATCCCCTTCTTCTCCTGCCTTCAATCTTTCCCAACATCAGGGTCTTTCCAAATGAGTCAGCTTTTAGCATCAGGTGATCAAAATGTTGGAGTTTCAGCTTCAACATCAGTCCTTCCAATGAATACCCAGGCCTGATTTCCTTTAGGATGGGCAAATCCTATTTGCATTTATGTGACACCCAAGTCTCACTAAGGGATGCCAGAGTTTGAAGATAATTGCAGGTTATCTCAGGATGGGTGCCTTCCTCCAGCACTCCTGGATTCTATTCTCAGCTTGACACTGAGTTTTACTAGGTCTCGACAGCTAGAGGTAATTACTTGGCTGGCCCAGACAGAAGCACAAAATAAAACAAAAGAGTTCTGCCCTATTTATTTTGAACCATAAGCCAAACCTTCCAATTTGCAAGCGGTTCTACCAACAATTACCTGACCTGATAAGACCTCTCCAAAACTGCAATTCTTTCAATTAAGGAAGAATATTGAAAAACCATCAAATCCATCTTGATACCAAAAAGAAGACATTCCGAGCCCCTGAAAAACTTTTTTCCCTGATGCCTCTCAGAATTACTACTGTATCATTTTCAAGGTACCTTCTAATGAATTCTGTTTTCCTTATTCAGAGTCAAATTTGCATTTTCATTACTGGAAGTCTTCTTCCAAAGCATTTCTGAAAACCAGTTACATCTATGAGTTTTAACATGTCTACAGAGTTGAATTTCCCCTTTCCACTGGATTAAATGTGAACAAATTATTAATTTATCAGATCTTTAAGGGCATTATAATCAGATGTAATCCCCAGACCTCTGGAACATCTCCATGGGCTGCAGAGGGTTGGAGACCCTGAAACTTTCAATCAGTTTAGAGCTGCTTTAACAGGAAAGCAGTAGCTCCTCAATTAAGTAACCTTAGTTGCCTTGTGCACCATCATTTCCTGAAACTCTGATGCAGGGATTTTTAATTCCTGGAATCTACCCAGTCGTATTGCCATGTGCTTCTCATTATGACCCAACTGCACAGGGCAATGATGAGTGGAAAGAGCTGGGCTGAGAGTCAGGAGCAGACAGCGTCCCAGCTTTGTCATTATCTAATCCTAGGTCCTTCCACAGGTCACTTAATCCAGTGGGTTGACCAAGGTTGAACAGTTTTCTCATATGTAAGTTAGAGACAGTAGCGCTTGCCCTAGCAACCAAGCAAGGTTTTCTCTGGAGCACTTGTGAGACAGTGTAAGTTTTAGGAGACTTTAGTTTTGACTCTAAAGATTTCTTTTGTAGGTTAGTAGCTGGGAACCCAGAACATGGTGAGGTTCCCAGTCTAATGTTATAAAAATCCATTTAATGACTGCGTCTCTGAAGTATAACACATAGGAAGGGTTCTACAGAGCATCACCACATGTGACCACCCAATTTTGGATGCTGGGGTTGGACTTGCATGAGTGGCAAGATGGGGTCCCCTTGTATGGGGAAAAGAGAAACAGAAAATGGGGGCTGAACAGAAAGGAAGTCGTGGAGGGAGGAGCTGAGGGGTTCTAATGGGCAAGGAGCCCACACAGTGAGCCTGTAGAGGGTCTTTGCAAATGTAAGGATTTTTTGGGTGACAGGCCGTGGCTTTAGGAAACCCTGTAAGTCAACTATGCAAGGCTTACTGCCATCCTCCAGCTCACTATCTCCTCCACTTCTCCTGCCCCACCCCACTCAACCATTCTATTTTTGAAGTCTGTAGGGCACACATGAATATAGCCAGCACTTCCCCAGACTCACGATAGTCAGTCCACTTGTTCCGCTTAAGTGACTAACAGCTCTCTGTAAAACAGACCAATGTGCGATACATAAATACCTAGTGTAATAACAGAAGAGCCCTGCAAGAGAGGAAAGGTCCACGCATGTCCACGGGTTGGCCAACTGGGTGCACTAATCTTAGAGGGCCCTCTGGGAGATTTAAGGTGGCTAGCTGCTCCTTGACTGTTTTCCTCTGGATAAAGTCCTTCCAAATCTGACTTTTCAAATCCCTGATTGAATTCCCAGCAGTCTACGTTTCCTGACTGTAACCAGAAAAGCATGCTTGAATGAACATAAAATTCCATCATATAAAGCCTTGTGAAGCCCAGTCCATCAGCTCTGTGGCCAAAGCCGCTAATAATGCCCTATTGTGTTACTGTGGTAGTCTAGGTTATCATTATGAAGTCTTTGCTTCTGGTTGAGAAAACATGACGTTCCATTAAATGTATAATCTGGGTTTCTTCCAAGCCAGAGGTGCATCCTGCTTAAAGCTGAAATGAGCTGAGGTTTAATATCACAGAAAAGAGGAGAACCATTTGCTGGGAAAAAAAGGGAGCTGAGGGGTGGGGAGAAGAATGGTGAATTCACTGCCTTGTGAGCCACTGGTTTCAGCCTCTACAGTGTCTTGTCCGCCAGAGGATCTGAGAAGCCCAAGGAAAAAAAACGCATCAGCACTCTTTCCCTTTGCAAGCTGTAGTGGTTGGGTGCTGGACAGCACTTTCTGGGGAGGTACTTTCTAGGACAAAAGATCATGTCTTTAGGGACCAGCTGGGGGACTGTTTGCTATCACTGGCTTCTGGCCCATCCCCCAGCTTTGGGTTCCACAGTCCCATAAATCAGCTCAAATCGAGATGGCAAGCTGGAATTGCATACGCTTATCATACCAAGTTCTAGCAACTTTTTCATTCAGCACAAAAATGTCCCTCTCTTCAAGCAATAAGACAACTAAAAGAAGTCGGAGGAGTCCACCTCCATGTAAAGGTAGGTACCTGTAAAGGTCTCCCCACCATTTTTTTCCTGGAGCATTTTGGGTCCTCAACATATTGCCAAGGACCCTATGATGTATTTAGAAATGTACTCCAGGATTAAACATGAAAGCAAATCCTCTATAATTGTGAGGGGCTTGGAGCTCAGCACGCTGGTTAAGAGAGCCCCCTCACACTTGAAATGACTTTTTAAAAACTCAAAATAACTTATTTTTGTTGAATATAAAAGTAATATACACTCATTGTAGAAAAATTTGAAGATTCAGAAAAGTGTAAAAAAAGAATTTAAAAGTCCTACTTTCTACAAATACTATTACATATTGGGTAAATAAAGACACACGTGCATTTTTTACAAAGGTAGAATCATAGTGTATAATGTTTGGTAATTGTATTTTCCCTTAAGAGCATATTATGTGCACTGTGTTTCTCCTAAAAATATCTTACAGGCATGTATAACATGTGTGCTCAATATCATGCAGATACCATGTCTAACTTATCAAATCCTCTGTTGTTGGACATTTAGATAATTCTCAGCTTCATTATCATAAACATCACAGCCACGAACATATAGGCACTCTTTTCTGTCTTGGAGTTTTCCTTTGATACACGTCATGTTATCTTCTTGTCTATGCTATTCAAAATATTAGCCACATATGGACTGAAATTTAAATTAAACTTAAATAAAACAGAAAGTTCATTTCCTCAATCCCACTAGACACATTTCAAGGGTCAATAGCCACATACGGCTAGTGGCTACCATGCTGGAAAGCACAGAAAGAGAATATTTCTATCATCACAGAAAGTTTTATTGGATAGCACAAACCTAGAAAGACCAAACCAAATTTATATTTTCCTTATAAGATATGACAACGGCCCTCCTTCCCACAAGCTGGCCAATGTTGAATATTATAATTCTTTAAAAATCTTTGCCAACGTAATAAATACTACATCTTGTTTGATTTTCCCATTTCTTTGCTAGGGAACTTGAACTTTTTTGTTTATTACCTTTCATATTTTTTGTGAATTATTCATATAGTAAGCCTGTTTTCTACTGAGATGATCTTTTAAAAACTGCTTTACATTTTAAGGTGAATTTATATTGCAAAAGTTTTTGTAACTTGTTATCTTTTATTTGTGACTATTTTTTTCACTTGTAGACATGTCAGATTCTAATATATTTAAATCTTTTTGCAGTTCTCTTTATTGTTGCTACTGTTTTTAAAGCTCCAAATCTAAGATTACAGTAATACTCATTAAGTTTTCTTTTAATTCTTTCAATACTTCATTTTTTAAATTAAATGTTTAACATTAAAATTTTCAATCCTCTTGGAATTTATCTTGGTGGTGGTGGTGGGGGTAAAGTGTAAATCTAAACTTTTTCTTTCCCTGTGGACCACCATTTGTTCAAGAACCATTTTTTAAAAAGCCATCCTGTGTTTTAATAATTTGCCTCACAGTACATTTTAATATTTGGAGATATAAGTATTTTCATTATTATTTTTCCAAAATGTTTTAGCTCTTAATACTTGTTTTTTTTTTCTCTAAGATAAACCTAGAATTATTTTGCTAAATCCCTCTCACCAACAAAATTCTTTCAGAATTCTGATTTTAAAGTTTAATTCAATTTATAAGGTAATTTGGAAAGAGTTTGATATCTCTGCAGTGTAGAGTTGTTTCATTTCAGGACATGGTGATTCTGTCCATTTTCAAGTCTTCCTGTATGCTCTTCTGAACTCGCTTAAAAAAAAAAAAAAAGCACAATGATGGGCATCTGTGTTTTCAGACAGTCTGAATCTGTGAGCTGGTGCTCCCAGCCGCTAGAAGTTAACAAAAGAAATTCCATTTCTTAGCACTGGAGTATATTTTCAGTATCCACCTTCTCATAAATCTGCAGGAAAGAGATCTCCCTTTTCATCCAAAGAATCTGGAGTTCAAAACAGCCTTTACGGAAAAAAATCAAACTCCAGGGGCAACTGCAAAGCACATTTGGTGTCTAGCTGGCCAGCTTATTTTGCAGGACTCTTTTTCCAACTGGCAAATACTTTCCAGTCTGTGAAACTCATGTCCCCTCCACTGTAACAGCAAGCGTCCTGTCCTGGCAGTGGGGCGCTCACACAGCACTAGTGAGCACTGATCTTCACTGAGGGGCTTTTTATTGTTAAAGCTGCTTTTTAGTTGATAGCAGGCAACTTCCTTGAATGACTGTGGCTTGGCAAGTCTACGGGGAATTGGGCAGAGTTCAGTTCTCCCTTGAACAGTCCTGAAGCCTCATCCATTTTTGCAAGAAAACCAGGGCTCCTGCACTTCCCTGGTAGCCCACCAGTCAAATCGCCAAGAACTCTACTTCGCCTGCATCGGGGTTTCTCAAGCCCAGAGGGAGGAGAAATATACCCGCAGGGGACTTTTGGCAATGTCTGGAGACATTTTTGCTTGTCCCCACGGAGAGACTAGTGCGGGTTGAGGAGTGGGGTTGGGGAGGTTATAGAGACTAGTGGGGGTTGGGGGGTTGGGGGGTAGTACCAGCATCTAGAGGGTTGCCTACGGCCAGGGATGCTCAACATTCAACTCACAAAACATCCTACAACTCACAAGACGTTCCCACAACAAAGAACTCCCTAGCCTCAAACTCAGTGGAGTGGAGAAATCCGCCTTATATTTCCACGAACTGCCCAGTCTGCCTACATTCTATGATGAGGAGCCAGGCAAAAGGAATACGTAGGGCAGAGTTTTTAAACAAGAGACAATTGGCTTTTAAAAGCCCACGCCGCTTACTTTAGACGTGTGTGAACGTTGTTCTGCCTCTCCTAAGCAAGCTTTTCTCACCAACGATTCTAAAGCAAATGAAAAAGGTTCACAGAGAGGTAGTAGGTCAACAGCATCTTTACACTCCCATCCTCAAACTCAGGCGCCTCGGTCGCCGGAAAGCAAGGCAGCGAAGAAGCTGTTTGGAGAACAAGCAGCGACGCCTGCCCGTCCGGCTCCTGCAGCCGGGAAGGATGGGGACGTGCGCTCGGTCCACAAAGGCGCAGAGCTGGGGCCAGCGCCACCTCCCGCGGCCCCTCTGGGTCCCTGGAGATGCGCGCCTGTCCCAAAGCCACCCTGCCAAGGAGCCCAGCCCGGGTAGAAAGCATCATCAGCTTAGCCTAGGGTGGAACAACTCACGGCACTTACTTGTCCAGAATGAAGTACAGGTCAAATCCCCCGTAGCAGGCTGGACCCCCTTCCTCCCTGCGTCCCCCTTGCCCGGCGCAGATGAGCACAAAAGTGGCCAAAGAAAGACACTTGAAGCCAATGCCCAGGGCTTTCTGCTCCACGGTGGCCATGACCTGCAGCCCCAGGGAGAGGGTATGGTCCTCTCCTCCCCACGCTCCTCGAACTCGCCAGGACCCTCAGGGGCGCGCCATCCGAGGGGCCCTCCTCTCGGGCCCTTTATTCCCCCTCGCTCTCCCGAAAAACTCCCCGGAAGCAATTGTCTGGAAGAGTTCAAGGTTTTCCTTCTGGTTTCCGCTACGATTCTGTTTCTAGGTTTCGGGTTTCAAGAATCCCAATACTGTAGTCCGCTTTTTTTTAAAGGGGCTGCTCCTGACTCGGGCCGACAGGCCGCTCGGGAGGCAGCGCTGAGGTTTTGCAATTGAAGCAGTTCCGTCCTGACGGTTCTTTGTCCCAGATTTTAAATATTTTGGGGTGGGTTTTCAAATTGTTCTTGGTTGGGGGAGTGCTTACTCTTTTCTCCCTCCTCTCAACACCCGCCCCCCACCACCCGGCCTTCATATTTTGATGGGGAAAGAAAGTTCAAAGGGTGCCACCTTGTGGCCAAGGACGGCGAAAGCACTCGCGCATTCTAGGGAGCCTGGCTGTGCATGTTTCTTATTCCTTCTTTTTTCTCACGCATCTTTCCTTTCATTCTCCATTACTTCTTCCCCATTTTTAGTTCTTCCTCACTCGCTAGCCTTTTTATCCTTGTTCTTTCTTTTCCTGTTCTACGTCCGCTGATAAGGTCCATGTAAGCAATTGATGAGAACTTCCTCCAAACACCACGGCTCTGACCCCAGGCTAGGACCTTTGCAAACAAGATGCTGGACAAACGAGCAGAGAAGAACGGGCCTTTGTGATCTGAATCACCCAAGTGACCTTACTGTACACTTACCGCAGATCATAAAAGAGACTGTTGGGATGCGGTCATGTGACTGAAAACAGCGAAAACAGTCCCACACAGAAAGCTGTTCCTGGCATGAAAGAGCGGAGCATTCTAGACGGTCTCCATCTCCGATTTGGGAGATTCTGTGGTAAGTTCTTTTCAGCCTGTGAACTTTGACTTTTTTCACCCAATCTTTGATTTAAGGCAGAGGAAACAAACAGCTTACAAGAATGTGAACCTTCCAAACAGTTTGGGACTGCCAGAGAAGCTCTGTTTTCTACAGGAAGGGATCCTCTTTAGAGTGGGCTCTGGACCCCCTTCCCAGCGGGAACTCAGGTTTTATCTTCCTATGTCTTCCACTCTGGGAATCCTCAACACACACTCGTGCTCTGTATTTCAGGATTATTGCTCCAGACACGCATCTTCCCCTCTGCTTGAGAGCCTCTAAATTTTGGAGATTCCTAACGCACTGCACTAGCCTGCCTCCAAAATGTTCCTTTCTGGTCTTCATCTCCTGATATTCACACCTCCTCTCCCACACTGAATGAGACTGAACGGTGTGTAATAAATACGGTACAGCAGAAATGATGGTGTGTGACTTCTGAGAATATAAAAGATATTGTGCATTTATCTTTTTAAATTAGAATTTTCTCCTGAGGTATGCCTAGGAGTGAGATTGCTGGATTATATATTAACTCTATTCTTAGTTTTTAAAGGAAACTCTGTACTGTTCTTCACACTGGTTGTACCAATTTACACGCTCACCAACAGTGTGGGAGGGTTCCATTTGCTTCACTCTCTCTCCAGACTTCATTAGTTGTGGACTCTTTGATGATGGCCATTCTGACTGGTGTGAAGTGATACCTCATTGCAGTTTTGATGTGCATTTCTCTAATAATTAGCAACTGAGCATCTTTTCATGTGCCTGTGGACCAGCTGCGTTTCTTCTTCAGAGAAATGTCTGTTTAGGTCTTCTGCCTATTTTCTGATTGGGTAGTTTGGTTTTTTGCATTGAACTGTTTGACACCAATGTTCGTAGCAGAACTAATTACGGTAGCCAAGACATGGAAGCCACCTAAGTGCCTATCCACAGATGAAAGGATAGAGAAGATGTGGTATATATGGACAATGGAATATCACCAAGCCATAAAAAAAGAGTGAAATGATGCGATTTGCAACAACATGGATGGACTTAGAGATTATCATACTAAGTGAAGGAAGTCAGAGAAATAAAATATCATTTGTGGTATTTAAAATATATACTTTCCCAGGTGGTGATAGTGTTAAAGAACCCACCTGCCTATGCAGGAGACCCAAGAGGCCTGGATTCGATCCCTGGGTCAGGAAGATCCCTTGGAGAAGGACATGGCAACCCACTCCAGGATTCACGCCCCAAGAATCCCATGGACAGGGAGGCTGGTGGGCCCATGGGATCGCAAAGAGTCGGATACAACTGAGTGACTAACACATACTCCAAAATATATATGTGGAATCTAAAAATATGCAAGAGAACTTATTTACAAATCGGAAATGGACTCACATACCTGGAAAACAAACTTACGGTTACCAAAGAGGAAAGTGCAGGGGGAGGAGGAAATTAGGAGTTTGGGATGAACAGATACACACTCCTGTATATAGAACAGGTAGACAACAAGGTCCTACTGGATAGCATGGGGAACTCCATTCAAAACACCTTGTAATAAACTGTAATGGAAAAGAATCTTAAAAAAGAATAGATATGCATATGAATCACTTTGCTGTAAACCTGAAACAACTGCAACATTGTAAATAAACTACATCTTAATAATAATAATAATAAAAGATATTGCCGTTTCCTCCTTGTTCTCCTGTGCTACTTTCTCTGGGGAACCCAGGGCCATGTCATGAGATTGCTCAAGCAGCCCTGTGTAAGAGTCCATGCAGTAAGGAACTTAGTGCACCTACTGACCAACATCAACCAGCCAGCCGCGTGAATAACCCATCCTGGAGGTGCATCCTCCAGCCCCAGTGAAGCCTTCAGATGACCGCAGTCCTGGTTGACTTCTTGACTGTAACCTTATGAGAAGCTCAAAGCCAGAACCACTCAACCAAGCCAATTTCAGATTCTTGACCCACGAAAATTATGGAGAATGAAAATGTATGTATGTTTCAAGCATCAAATGTTGAGGGCAATTTGTTATGCAATAATAGACAACTAAGAAATGCCTATTATCATGTTAAAAATTTGTGGCTATCTTTAGGGGGAAAAAGATGTCTAACTGTATTTTCCAAGCTTAGTTGACTAAGAAACTGTTCTTTTTTTGAAAAGTACTGGACCTATTAATACTTATACTTTGGAAATAACTACTCTCAGGAAAAAAATAACTGTGGGGAGATTAAAATACTCTAACCTATTCAAGTTTTTTTTCCCCATATATTCTCCCTCTCTCCAAAACTGAAGACCTCTCCTAGTCCCATTGCAGCTCTGTGATGAGAAAGAAGGTGAGGAACATCTACTGAAATTAAGTGGGTAGATGAATGCAGAAAAACCAGGGGAAACTGCTTAGAAAAGGAACATGAGACAGAAAAACATACTCAAGAGAACATTTGTGGGTGACAGCATTGGCAAAGAAAAGGCTTGAACCTGAAAGGGATTTGGGGGACAGGAGGGGTCAGGGAAGATTAGGAGTGTCTTCTCTCATCCTCATGCTCTCAGTTCAGTTCAGTTCAGTCTCTCAGTCATGTCCAGCTCTTTGAGACCCCATGAGCTGCAGCATGCCAGGCCTCCCTGTCCATCACCGACTCCCGGAGTTCACTCAAACTCACTTCCATCGAGTCGGTGATGCCATCCAGCCATCTCATCCTCTGTCGTCCCCTTCTCCTCCTGCCCCAAATCCCTCCCAGCATCAGAGTCTTTTCCAGTGAGTCAACTCTTCTCATGAGGTGGCCAAAGTACTAGAGTTTCAGCTTTAGCATCATTCCTTCCAAAGAACACCCAGGACTGCTCTCCTTTAGAATGGACTGGTGGGATCTCCTTGCAGTCCAAGGGACTCTCAAGAGTCTTCTCCAACACCTCAGTTCAAAAGCATCAATTCTTCAGCACTCAGCTTTCTTCACAATCCAACTCTCACATCCATACATGACTACTGGAAAAACCATAGCCTTGACTAGACAGACCTTTGTTGGCAAAGTAATGTCTCTGCTTTTCAATATCCTATCTAGGTTGGTCATAACTTTTCTTCCAAGGAGGAAGTGTCTTTTAATTTCATGGCTGCAGTCACCATCTGCAGTAATTTTGGAGCCCCCCAAAATAAAGTCTGACCCTGTTTCCACTGTTTCCCCATCTATTTCCCATGAAGTGATGGGATGGTGCCATGATCTTAGTCTTCTGAATGTTGAGCTTTAAGCCAACTTTTTCACTTTCCTCTTTCATTTTCATCAAGAGACTCTTTAGTTCCTCTTCACTTTCTGCCATAAGGGTGGTGTCATCTCTAGGGACTCTCTTTAAAGTTTGGATGACAGAAGCATGTTTTGAGGGGTTTATAGTTTAGGAAGTTAGTCTGGCAGGAGATCAGAAGAGTCAACAGAATTCTTCAAAGTCAGAGACACAATTGTTAAAGATAAGTGAGGGAATTCCCGTGGTAGGAAGCGGTGGGGTGGGGGGGGCGGGGGTGGGTGAGGAAAATTCAGTATGAAACAAAGTATGGGAAACTGGAGAGAGTGGAGCGGTCTCCCCTGGGACAAAGAGGGTTCTTTCAAGGACAGAGAGTTAGATGGATCCAGATACTTGAAGGCCCAAGTTGCCTGTTTTTCTTTCACTATCCTAGATAAAGTGAAAGTCACTCAGTCGTGTCCAACTCTTTGCGACCTCATGGACCATACAGTCCATGGAATTTTCCAGGCCAGAATACTGGAGTGGGTAGCCTTTCTCTTCTCCAGGGGATCTTCCCAACCCAGGAATGGAACCCAGGTCTTCCCCGCATTGCAGGCGGATTCTTTACCAGCTGAGCCACAAGGGAAGCCCAAGAATACTGGAGTGAGTAGCCTATCCCTTCTCCAGCAGATCTTCCTGACCCAGGAATAGAACCGGAGTCTCCTGCATTGCAGGTGGATTCTTCACCAGCTAAGCTATCAGGGAATCATTAATACATCTTGACCATTTGTCACTCTACCTTTTCCTCTCTCTCACTAGCCCAGAGAAATCCATTTCATGTGCGTCTTCCAATTAGAGAGTTTATGTCAGCTTCACTCACTGTGGAGAGGTATCCTCCAAATATGCCCATGAAGTGAACTTGATATTGAGCCATGGAGATATGGTTAATCTCATGGAATGCTGAGTGGAAGAAAGATGTCCAGAGTCTATAACAAGACAAATGAAGTCCCTGGTTTGATATCAAAATGATGGTTCAGCAGGTTCTCAATAGGAGACATTTTCAGGTTCTTCAAATTGGCAACATTTTCTTTTGGTAGTGAGAATGTAACTGACTTATAATCAGTGCACATAGGGAAATGGAAGGGGTGGATCTGTTCTTTGAGGTTGGGGAAGTTGGGAAGAATTTTCAATGGGTTCCTGCTAGCATTTCTCAGATTGATTTCACAACTCAGAGATATTCAAGTATCAAGATACTTTTCCACAGATGTTATCATCTTCTCAAGGAAATGCTAAATATTCCACTTGGACTAAGGGTATTCAGGGTTCTAATCTCTTTCAAGAACATTGGCTAGCCTTCCCAGGTTTCACAGAGAAAGCCATATGGAAGGAACTCCCCCGCTTCTCCAAGTCAAGTCAGTGGAAGAATGATATAAATGATGATGCTGGGGCTATGGAAAGATATTTCTGGGGTTGAAGAAGCACAAGGGCAAATTAACCACGCACGTGAAAGTGTTTGAGTGGTAACTGGAAGTCAAGGCAGGGAAGAGCTTCTTGGAGGAAGAAACAGTCAGTGCCACATTGTGTGGAAGTCAAGAGCATAAGCCCTGAGAAAACCCCACTGATCTGGCGTGTGTGTCATCGTGTCACCAAGGAGCACACCAGTGGAGTCGTGCAGGGACATGTTGGCCTGCAGTGAGTGGCCAGGAAGGAGAAACTTCTATGTCAAGAAGAGAGAAGGATAGGTGGTAACTTGTGAATGTTTGCACATTTTATGACACAAAGAAGGATCCCGGGATACTTAAGAATGCCAAGAATTTCAAGTTCCCTGGCTTCCAAAAGATGGATACTTTGTAATACTAGACTGACCACCTTAAGGCTTTATCCTGCACTCTAATCACTATTCCACATGAATTTTCCAGGCTTCTGTCTTTGAGACACAAATTGTTAAATATGACCTACCTGTCTACCAGCCCCTAGTGACTCACTCTCCATTATTTGTCCCCTACTCTTCAACACATATGATTGAGCCCTTTTGTCAAGCTCTCAAAAACAAAGTTTGCTCTCCTGATAACATTGCCATCTAATCTTCTAAGAATCCAATTGGATACCAAAGGACCATTGGTCTAGGTTTTTGGAAAAGGTTTTGGAAGCTCCAGATAACAGAGTTTACTGAAGAAAACTTGGATAATTATTTCTTTAGAAATACATGTTCACAGTATGGACAGATCTGGCATTCTCTGCCAAAATTTGTGTCAGTCAAATAGGTTCAATGTTTGCTAAGGTCTTGGAGGTCCCACAGGTCCTCAGACTTTGGTGAGACTCCATAGCCTTTTAAGGCAAAACAGCCTTTAGTTAAAAAAAAAAAACAAAACTCTTTTCATTGTTATGAGATTTCCTTCATGCTTATCTTCCATAGGACCACCACTTGCAAAAATTCAAGAGAGCATTCCTAGGGGCAATTTATTGTCCATAACAATATTTCTAAAGAATCTGAATCATTTGAATGTTGGGTTTTGGTCATAGGAAAAGAAGAGCCACCAGTAATAGCTTTAAGTCCAGCAGCAGAATCGTGATTTATACCAAATACCTTGGTGCATTCCATAAGACAGGTTATCCACAACCTCAGCTCTGAAACAGTCAAAACTTTGCTAAACCCAGCATGCTAAAGCCCAGCACAGTCTAACTTAAAAATCAGTTAACTTCACTATATCCCTTGATTCAATTTAGGGTAATCCCCAAACCCTTTTAACAGCCATCCAAATGAAGACAAAGAACTTATTCAACACAGTCCCAACCCAACTCTAATAAATTCAGAGCCATGAAAAAAATATGAGCCAAATTCATATATCTGTCAGCATCATCCCAGAGATAGACCATGTGTAATATGGTTCACAGCTGAGTTCAGCTAAGCCTCCAGACCATCCCAGTAGATCCTAAACCATATCCAAGCCCAGCCTGAAGTTGAACTGCTTACCCCCTTTAACCTAATCCAACCAGAGTTTAGCCAAAGCTCAAAGTCAAACACAGCAAGACTTATGCACATCCCTACAAGGACTAGCAATGGCACCCCACTCCAGCACTCTTGCCTGGAAAATCCCATGGATGGAGGAGCCTGGTGGGCTGCAGTCCATGGGATCGCTGAGAGTGGGACACGACTGAGCGACTTCACTTTCACTTTTCACTTTCATGCATTGGAGAAGGAAATGGCAACCCACTCCAGTGTTCTTGCCTGGAGAATCCCAGGGACAGCAGAGCTTGGTGGGCTGCCATCTATGGGGTTGCACAGAGTCGGACATGACTGAAGTGACTTAGCAGCAGCAGCAACAAGGACTCAGCCAAGAGAATAATCCATGATTCATACCAACATATTGTAAAAAGAAATCCATCCCAGAGCCTCACAAGACCCAAAGCCTTGCAAACAAAACATTTACTTCATCTAGAGTAGAGACCAGGCCCATCAAATGCAGAACCCAGAAGAGGGATGAACTGGACCAGTACAGATAATCCAGGGTACTGACAGGTCCAGAATTTACAAATGCCTAATGGAAGCTTTATCAGGTGACTCAAGGCCAGCACAAAGGTTCATACAAGACCAGTTCAGCCCTTTTCTACCCAGTTCTGCTCAGTTTTGGCATATTTCAGGGTATTCAAAACCAAGGTCTTATTCAGAGACCCTGGACCAGTTTATGACTGAAGATGACACAAAAAACCTACCTAGGCCTGTCAAGCCCATAACTAGTTCAACACTTTTGGTAGTGGCCACTGTCCAAGTTCTAAGCCCAAAAGAACAGTTGTTCTCAAAGTGTGTGAACACACGTGTGTGGGTGGGGAAGTGTGAAAGGTGGGGGCAAAGACATTAATCACCCTGGAATAACCAATGGAGTTTTTTCAAGATATATATCTCTGTAAAATATCAGAAATGGATGTGGAGATTCCAGGGACACATATAGTTTAATACAGCCTTACAGTGACCAATTTCTTTTTCATCTATACCCTTTTCTTCTCTAATGAGATCTGTTGAAATAGGTAGAATTAATGGTAATTCCCGTAAACTATTTGAGCACTAGGCATGACAGACACTAATAAATAGTGTAATTGCACAACAGGCTATTTGGGGCAAAGCACAGCTCTGCCATTATTAATGGGTGACTGAGCAAGTTAAGTGACCTATCTATAGTACAGTTTCCCATCTGTGAAATTGGGTTAATATTACTTACCTCATTGGATTGTTGTATGGTTTCAATGGGATAATATATTACATGTGACCTTCAGGAAGCACACAGTAGATTTTGGCTTTTAGTGTTATTGAGAGATTCTGGGAAATTGCATGTGAATTTGTTCTAGGGATGAAAAGAGTAAGTTTAGAAGAACCACTTTCAGAGTGTTTGATTTTTCTACCACCAATGAAACAAAGCTGTTTCTGTACCATGGGCATTCACATTATCAATTTTGAAAAATGCAAAGATAAAGATTTTAGCTCATCCAGGATCTACTGGGAGTTGATGGTTTCCTAGGGTGTGTACAAAAAGCAAATGGAAAACATGCTTTGGGGCTATTAATAATCTATTGGCATCAAGGCTGTTTCTGCTAGCCAAGAATGCTAGAGAGCTAAACTCTAAAGAAATGTCTGAGGAAATGGTTATAAACAGTGATGCTTCTTTCTGGTACTGTATTTTTTTTTTAAGCTCTAACAATTTATAGAAAACAACCATTATTATTTCTTCTTCCTAACTCATTCATTCATTCAAAAATAGCTTTTGGATGTCTGCTATAAGGCAGGCCCTGTGCTTACGCTGGTGATAGAAGGGTGAATACAATGTGGACCTTGCTGAGTTTAGCTGGGGGGCACAAATACATAAATAGGTCCAACAGTGTGGTTAATTTACCTTCTAGAGAAAACTCAACTTATCTCCTCATCTCCTCCAGACCCCACCATGGCAATTCCAAGGAGAAGTAGATCTGACACAATGGAATCCTCCGTGATACACTATTGGACCACAGTCTTTAGGATGACCTGTTCCAACACTTGGAACACTGTCCTCTAGAAATCAGATTTGCTCAGAGGTGGAGGGAAAACGTCAGGTGATAGCTTTCTAAAGAAAGCTTTAGAATTTGGTATCTAAAAACAGACACTGTGAAACTGAAGTGTGGAGGGAATTCATCACAAGCTTAATAATGGGATCAGCTTAAAATGTAGTTCTTAATCTTGCAGTCAATTCAGGGACAGTGGGAAAGAGAAAAAAAGGGGAAGAAAAACATTCAATTCAGAAAACTCTATGGATATAGTAGAATTTTCAGAATACTTTTTCCAAAAATGGATAGTTCTTCATTAAGCATGTTCTCCTAACATAAAATTAAAACAACAAGTCTTTATTGATGCTGTAGTTCAGATCTACATGGGTGGTCCCACGGTTATGTGTTTTTAGTTGGATTACTTTCTTCCTCTCTAAGATGTCTATTTATACTTTTTCTCTAAATGTTCAACATACCCTTCTTTATTCTTAATTGATACTGCTGCTTCATATTTCGGGGAAGGCAATGGCACCCCACCCCAGTACTCTTGCCTGGAAAATCCAATGGACGGAGGAGCCTGGTGGGCTGCAGTCCATGGGGTCGCTAAGATTCAGACACGACTGAGCGACTTCCCTTTCACTTTTCACTTTCATGCATTGGAGAAGGAAATAGCAACCCACTCCAGTGTTCTTGCCTGGAGAATCCCAGAGATGGGGGAGCCTGGTGGGCTGCCGTCTATGGGGTCGCACAGAGTCGGACACGGCTGAAGCGACTTAGCAGCAGCAGCAGCAACAGCAGCAGCTTCATATTTAATTGGAAAGTTAGAATGCAGAAGACATTCATCTGTGTGGATCTTACACTCAGGAATGGTGACTGGATGAAGAGCATTGTAAGTCACGAGTGTAGAAGTTGACTGTATGAGTACACTTACATATCACTTTAGGCAAAGTGAAGAGAGCCACAGAATGAGGTCAAGAATGGAGCCTAGGGATCTGGAACATTTTTACAGAGCTTGACAGAGAATGAGGAACCAGAGGGAAAATAAGACACTTTTAGGAAGGAGTAATCATGAGCATCAATCCCGATAGAGAGGATGAGAAAACAAGAACTAAATACCCTTCACTAGATTTAGTAATTAGTTCTTTGCTGACCTTTATGAAAGGAGATTAATAGAAATGGTACTAGAAAAAAGGAACATTCAGAGAGGGGGAAAAAGAACTCTTAGAAATTAAAACACACACACACACATACACACACACACACACACACACACAAACAGAATAAAAGGAAAATAAGCTTGAAGACTTTTTTTTTAAGGAAGTGGAGTTAAAAGACCACAAGAAGAAAAAGATGGGTAGAAAACATATGTGAAACAATGGACCAGTGCAGGAGGTCCAATATCTGAAAAACAGAAGTATAGAGTGTGAGCGCAGAGAAAATAAAGGAGAAAAAATCATCAAAATTTCTTAGAATTAAGGACAAAAGTTTCTAGCTTGAAAAGACCCTTTGAGTCTCCAAAACAAGGGCTAGAAATAGACCTACCCCAAATCCATTACTAAATATCAGTATATTTGGAATCCCCTTCATGGATCACTGCCTTGTTGTGGCGAAGGGACTTGCATAACTCAGTGAAGTTATGAACCATGCCATGCAGCCAAACAAAACCATCCCAAAGAAAAAGAAAAGTAAGAGGGCAAAGTGGTTATCTGAGGAGGCTTTATGAATAACAGAAGAACAAAGCGAAGCAAAAAGCAAGGGAGCGAGGGAAAGGTACATCCAATTAAATGCAGAGTTTCAAAGAATAGCTGGAAGAGACAAGAAGTCCTTTTTCAATGAACAGTGTTTAATAATAGAAAAAACAACAACAAAAGGGGAAAGACTAGAGATCTCTTCAGGAATATTGGCAACGTCAAGGGAGCATTCTGCCCAAAGATGGACACAATAATGGATAAAAATGGTAAGAGACCTAGTAGATATGCATGAGATCAAGAGGAAGAGATGGAAAGAATACATGGAAGAACTATACAAAAAAGATCTCAATGAGCCAGATTACGACAATGGTGTGCTTAGTCACCCAGAGCCAGACATTCTGGAATGCAAAGTTCAGTGGCCCTTAAGAAGCACTGCTGTTAATAAAGCTAGTGGATGCAATGAAATTCCAGCAGAAATATTTAAATCCTTAAAAGAGGATGCCGTCTAAGTTTTACATTCATTATGTCAGCAAATCAGGAAGACCCAGCAGTGGCCACAGGACTGGAAAAGGTGAATCCTCATCCCAATTCCCAAGAAGGGTGGTACCAAAGAATGGTCTAACCACTGGACAATCACACTGATCTCTCATGGTAGTAACCACATGCTTGAATCTTGCATCCTAGACTTCAATATTATGTGAACCAAGAGCTTCCAGATGTCCAAGCTGGGTTTAGAAAAGGAAGAGAAACCAGAGATCAAATGGCCAATATTCTCTGGATGATAGAAAAAGGAAGGGAATTTCAGAAAAACATATATCTGTTTCATCCACTACGCAAAAGCCTTTGACTGTGTAGATCATGACAAAGTGTGGAAAGCTCTTAGAGAGACGGGAATACCAGATCATCTGACCAGTCTCCCGAGACACCTGTTTGCAGGTCAAGAAGCAATAGTTAGGACCCTGTATGGAAAAACTGATTGGTTCAAGATTGAGAAAGGGGTACGACAGGGCTGTCACCCTGTTTGTTTAACCTATACGCTGAGCACATCATTAGAAATGCCTGTCTGGATGAATTACAATCTGGAATCAAGATAGGTGGGAGAAGCATCAACAACCTCAGATATGTGGATAATATCACTCTAATGGCAGAAAGCAAAGAGGAACTAAAGAGCCTCTTGATGAGGATGAAGGAGAGTAAAAGAGTCAGCTTAAGACTACATATTAAAAAACTAAGATCATGGCATCTGGCCCCATTACTTCATGGCAAATAGAAGGGGAAAAGGTGAAAGTAATGACAGATTTCCTCTTCTTGGGCTCCAAAGTCACTCACTACAGATGGTAGACTGCAGCCATGAAATCAGAAGATGATTGCTTCATGGCAGGGAAGCCATGAAAAACTTAGGCAGTGTGTTGAAAAGCAGAGACGTTGCTCTGCTGACAAAGGTCCGCATAGTCAAGGCTATGGTCTTCCCGGGGGTCACATGGTTGTGAGAGCTGGACCATAAAGAAGGCAGAGCACCAAAGAATTGATGCCATTGAACTGTGGTACTGGAGAAGACTGCTGAAATTCCCTTGGACAGCAAGGAGATCAAACCAGTCGATCTTAAGGGAGATCAACCTTGAATATTCACTGGAAAGACCGACGCTGAAGCTGAAACTCCAGTATTCTGGTAATCTGATGTGAACAGATGACTCATTGGAAAAGTCCCTGATGCTGGGAAAGATTGAAGGCAGAAGGAGAAGAGGGCATCAGAGGATGAGATGGTTTGATTGCATCACCGATGCAATGGACATGAACTTGGGCAAACTCTGAGAGATGGTGAGGGACAGGGAGGCCTGGAGTTCTGCAGTCCATGGGGTCACAAAGAGTCAGACACAACTGGGCGACTTAACAACAACAGTATTTGGAACAGAGAGGAATTTTCATAGGACTCTAAAAAGAAAAACCAGGTCACATATAGATAAATAGTTATCAGAATGACCTTTAACTTCTCAACAGCAAAATTTGAATCCAGTAGATAATGGAGCCTCTGAACTTCTGAAGGAAAATCCAGAATTCTGTACACAGCCTAACTGTCAATGAAATATCAGGATAGAATAAGACATGTTCAAACATTCATGATCTTTTATTTGCCACACATGTTTCTCAAGATGGTGCTGGAGGAGTTCCACCAAAATCAAGGAGTAAGCCAAAAAAGAAAGACAAAATGCCAAAGCAAAAGGGAACCACTGTGAAGGTAATTTTATATGTCAACTTGGCTAGGCTATGGTGGTTAGTTTTTCAGTCAAACACCAGTACAGATGTTGCTGTGAAGGTATTTTTTTAGACAAGATTAACATTTAGATCAGTAGACTTTGAGTGAAGTGGACTAACTATCATAATGTTGAAATGTAAGCTTCATTCAAGCAGCTGAAAGTATTAACAGAAAAGATAGAGGTCCTCAGAAGAAGGAATTCTTCCTCCAGAATACCTTGGGACTCAAAACTACAACATCATTTCTTTTCTAGATCTCCAGTCTGCTGGCCTGCTCTACAGATTTCAGACTTGTCAAGCACTGCTGTTGCACAAGCCAATTCCCTAAGATAAATCTCTCACTCTTGGACTCTCTTTCTGTACACTGTATTAGTTTGATTTCTCTGGAGAACTTTAACTAGTACACCAGCTCAGCATGAAGGCAAAGACAATTCTTAGGATGACAGCAAAAGGATGTCCCTGAGATGTAGCCCAGCAGGACCTTAAAGGCCTTCCTGGGACAGATGCTCCCACCACCCACCCATCATGTCCTCTGCCTGCCTCTTGTTTGTAGGAGGAACTTTAGCTTCCTAGGCCTCTTCCCTGACATCAAAAGACTAAATGTAATCAGAGGAGTGAGAAAATGTAGAAACAAAGGAAAACATTCGAGCAGTACAAAATAATAAGTTAGCCATTAAGCAAAGTCAAGAACTTTGAGTTCCTTCTCTAGGGCTAGAGATAATATTTTGAGCCATATACTTTGCGCTGTTTTGCAGATACTGAAACTCCCACCAGGTGGTAGAAGTTCAGTGCATGCTGACCACAAGCACATAGAGCCCAGACTGGTTGGAACTAGAAGGTTGAGGCTGACTCCCCATTACCTCACCACCAACCAATCAGAAGAATGTCCATGAGCTGATCATGTAAACTGAAACACTTTCCCTCATCTCTCACCCTTTAAATACCTTGCCCTGAAAGTCACTGAGGAGTTTGGGCTTCTTGAGCATTAGCTGTGCATACTCCTTGCTTGATGCCTTGTAATAAACACTGAATTTTTCCTCCACCACAACTGAGTGTCAGTAGATTGGATTTACAGCACATGGGTGAGTGGACCCAAGTTTAGTTTGGTAACAATAACACGTACACAGATGGCCTAGAGGGCAGCCAGTCCAGACAGGAGAATGAGTTCTCCTAAAAGGACACTGCCAATAAGCAAGAAAGAAATTGATAGCTCGTATGATGTGATTGACACAGGAGAGCTAAATCTCACCTCTAAAATAGAAAGTCAGTGGATAATAGCCGAGGCTGATGAATTAAAATACATCAGTGTATATACATCATTTAGAGATATCAGTTCAGTTCAGTTCAGTTCAGTCGCTCAGTCGTGTCCGACTCTTTGCGACCCCATGAATCGCAGCATGCCAGGCCTCCCTGTCCATCACCAACTCCCGGAGTTCACCCAGACTCACGTCCATCAAGTCAGTGATGCCATCCAGCCATCTCATCCTCTGTCGTCCCCTTCTTCTCCTGCCCCCAGTCCCTCCCAGCATCAAAGTCTTTTCCAATGAGTCAACTCTTCGCATGAGATGGCCATGTGTAAATGCCAGAAAAATGACCTAAGATATTTAAAAGGGAAAGGAGACTGAGAACTGGGGAGTATGGTGGTATAGGAAAACAGAAACATTTTATTATAAGACTTTCAAAAACTTGACTTTTGAATTATGTGACTTTAATATTTTGAATAAAACCTTTGAGTCTTCAGATTTTGCCAAAGTTCTTGCTAAGGAATTCTGCTAAGTTTGTTTCATTCTATTGGGTTATTAGTACAATTGAATGCCATGTTGTCTTTAAAAGTAACAATCACATGGGCTAGATATAAATATAGGGAGATATTTATAAAAGAAAGGGGCTTCCCTGATAGCTCAGTTGGTAAAGAATCCACCTGCAATGCAGGAGACACCAGTAAAAGTGAAAAAAATAGAAAAAGTTGAAAAATAGTCAGAGCACAGAGTAATTTATAAACTTTGAAGGCAATACCAAAAATCATATACATATACACACACACATATCATGTGTATAGACAATATGTAACGATATACACATTTGGTTTTGGGTCATTAATGAAATGGTGCATTATATGCCATTAAAAATAAAACACAGGAAGGTTAAGTCTGTTTTGACTTTCATGGTGATCACTTCCTAGGCTTCTTTATGACCTTACCATTGGTTGGGAGCAGTGTAATGCCCTCCACCACCTCACCGCACTTCCCAGTTTGGATGTCCATGTCCTAATCTCCAGAACCTGTGAGCTGCTAAAGCTGAAACTCCAGTACTTTAGCCACCTCATGTGAAGAGTTGACTCATTGGAAAAGACTCTGATGCTGGGAGAGATTGGGGGCAGGAGGAGAAGGGGACGACCCAGGATGAGATGGCTGGATGGTATCACGGACTTGATGGACGTGAGTCTGGGTGAACTCCAGGAGATGGTGATGGACAGGGAGGCCTAGCATGCTGCGACTCATGGGGTCGCAAGGAGTCGGACAGTACTGGGCAACTGAACTGGACTGAACTGGACTGAACTGAACTGAGTTACCTTATAAGGCAAAAGGATTTTGCAGATGTGATTAAGGTAAGGATCTTGAGATGAGGAGATAATCCTTGATTATCTGGGTGGGTCCACATACACACAAGGGTCCTTATCAGTGAAAGAGGGAGGCACAAGGGTCAGGGAATGAGAGATGATGACAGAAGCAGAGGTTGGAGTGATCTGATGACTAGAAGGGGCCCGCAATCAAAGGAGTGTAGGTAGCCTCTAAAAGCTGGAAAAAGCAAAGAATGGATTCTCCCCTTGAGTCTCCAGAAGAAACACAGCTCTGCTGACATCTTAACTTTAAACCCTAAAGATCAGTTTCAGACTTCTGACCTCCAGAACTATAAGATAATAAACTCGTGTTGTTTTAAGTTTCCCCTCCCCCTGAAAAAAATAAAAATAAGACACAGGAAGACTGTAAAGCATGAGAAAGTGTTCATGGTGCACTGTGACATGAAAAATTTAGAGTCTATGTAGGTTATGATGGCAGCTATGAAATATATTCATCTGGATAAGGACTCAGAAGTCATTTGTACAAATCAAATCATTTAGAGACAAAAAGAATACATTGAAGAATAGTGGATGCAATTTCTATAAAACACGACTTTTGGAGCTGTAAAGAAGGGAATATCTGAGATGAGGGAATGGGAGGCAGGACAAGGCTAGAAGAGGTTTTGGGGTTTACTTATTTGCATGATTTCTTTTTTTTTAAGCTGGGAGATGTTCTAGTTGATATCCATGATGAGGAAGGGACAAAGGAACTATAGAGACTGACAATGTGAAAGATCAAAGATGGGAGTGGGGAGGAGGAGAGGAGACAGGAGGTGGTGCCTGTGTGAGGAGGTAGAAAGGGGGAATTTAGAACACAGAGGGAGAGGTCAGCACCGGCCAAGAAAATGAACATATCACAAGGCAGTAACAATACTCAAGGACCATGGATGCTGCCTTTCTCTAACGACAACAGCTGTGATTTCTATATTACGATCCTTATTTCATGAATGAAAACCTGAGACTCAAAGAGGTCAAATAACTTTGATTATCTCTACCTGTTGGTGGGCCTGGGATGCCGGCCTGTACCTATTTGCCTTGGCTCTTCCCACTGTGTGATCCTTTGAGACAGTGGAAAGGATGTTGACAAGTTGACAAGTGTGTAAGTGGAAGGATGAGGAGTTGAAGAAGTTTTGAATGATGAAGTATAAACAGAAAAGTCCTTTTTGAGCAACCATCTTCTACTTCTAGAGTTCCTGGGAACTATATTTTCTGGATTCTATTCATAACATAGCGTTTAGCATAACAAAGTACTTAACATTGAGTATGTCAAAGTACTTTGATATTACTTTATTCTACTGCCAAGACACTAGTTTTTGTAGCATTAATTTATGTTCTATCTAAATGTTTTAAGTCATATAAATGACTGTATCCTGTGTTGGTTAGTGCATGATGAGGGTCCTTCCTCTGAATTATGCAAGGGCCAAGGATGCTTGAATTCAAACACAGGGTTGCTACTTCCTTTACTGTAAACTTACTTCTGCAAAGCAGATGTGCAAAACAAACAGGGAAGGGGCCACTTAAACCAGAGTGTTGTGATTGCATTTTGTTTCCCAAAATGTTGATGGGTTCCTGTGGACACCTGCCATGCTCTGAAGGGTGATGCTTTGGGGTGAGGCGAGATTCTGTCAGACCCACCAGGGTCTTGTCAATACCATCAGACACTAACCAGCTACACATGCCTGCCTAAGGGTCTGTGTTCTTTGGAGTTTGTGAAACAGGGGAGGTCAATGCAGGATTCTGGGGAATCAGATTCTCAGAGTGCCTCTCGAATATGTCATTAAGTATGTTTGGAGTCAAAGGCAAAGACTGTCTACAGTGGAAAGTCTAAGGGTCATTTCAGTCCATCTGAGCCTGACTCTTTGTGGAGGTGGGGACATGGGGACATGTATGTGCCTTCAGAACTCAGACAGCATACCCTCTCACTGTGGACTCCCTCCTCATCTGTGAAGTAAAACAGGCTGGAGAGGGAGCTGAGAAGGTGCTAAAACCTCTGTCGAAGGGGAAGCAGGACCAACCCTAGGAGTGTGATGAATCTGATGGTGAGCAGGGAGCTTCTAACTGGCAGGTTCTTTGTCCAGCAGGGTCCTGCATGGTTTCAGTGGCTGCCTCATCTACCAGGTATCCAGAATGAGACTCATGGGACAGATCAGAGCCAGCTGGATTCACAGAGATGCTCAGCTAAGCCTTGCCTAGGACACCCTACCTAGCTGACCGCCGATGGGTGAAAATAAATGCTTATTATTGAACACAACTGAGATTCTGTGGTTTTTCATAATAGTTGACTAATACAGCGTGCCTAGTTTTACTGTTTACTGAGTAATTTCCACAGAAGAGATGAACAACTGAGGAGGGAAGTCCATCTACAGAGCTCAAGCATGAAAGAAGGCATTGTGGATTTGGCTGCCTTAATGTGGTTAGCTAAAGGGCTCAAAAGACGCTGGAAGGATGCTGGTCTCACAGAGATGAACTCTGCCTGTGTATGTGTGTGAGAGGGTGGGGATTGGGATTCTGTACCCTAAAGCTCTACCATTTGATACTCTTCACAATGAGAACAAATGGAAGACTTGACATTCATCTGAGACTTAGTTTTTGGTATTTACCCATAGTAAAACTCTCTCTTCCATATCCTGTGCTTGTGTTTTCAATGAATCAGATAATGTGAATAAATGTGCTAGAGAAAAAACTGGACTCAGATCCAAACCAGAGACCCAGTCCTGGTCCTCCAGCATTTGCTAGCTACCTGGTTCTGATTGAAAGCTTCACCTTGCTAAGGCTCAGTTTCCACATGAGCTGCCTGCCCTAACTACCTCCCTCCAAAGAGCCAAATGAGACCTTGGAGGGAGAAACACATACTTTCATCAAACAGATGATAGAAGAACAAATCCATATAGTTCTGGAATAGAGGTTGTTGATGCATATCAATAACCTGGAAAGATGATTTTCAGTTTTCTTACTTTTGCATTTGTGAAGGAAAAAAAAAAGGCATGTGGACCTTGTCTCTGTCATTATCTGGCTGCTGTCTGTCCAGGTCAATACTGGTATGGTCACTGTCCCCTGAAACCAGGCAAGACCTGGAGACAGAGACATCAGCAGTTCAATTGCCCCTCTCATTTTTTGAATAAAATCATAAATTGGCTTTGAATTTGTCAAATTCTTTTCCTGAACCTATTGACTGATTTTTTTCCCTCATTTAATTTCTTGATGTAATTTGTTGTTGTTCAATAGCTCAGTCATGTCCTACTCTTTGCAACGCCACGGACTGCAGCATACCAGGCTCCCCTGACCTTCATTATCTCCTGGACTTTGTTCAAATTCATGTCCATTGAGTTGGTGATGCTCTCTAATCATCTCATCCTCTGCCTCCCTTCTCCTTTTGCTTTCAGTCTTTAACAGCATCAGAGTCTTTTCCAATGTGCCAGCTCTTCACATCAGGTGGCCAAAGTATTGGAGCTTAGTTTCAGCATCAGTCCTACCAATGAATATTCAGGGTTGATTTCCTTTAGGATAGACTGGTTTGATCGCCTTGCTGTCCAAGGAGCTCTCAAGAGTATTCTTCAGCACCACAATTAGAAAGTATTAATTCACTGGAGCTCAGCTTTCTTTATGGTTCAGCTCTCACATCCATACATGACTACCCTCAGTCATGTCTGACCCTTTGTGACCCCTTGGTCTGTAGCCTGCCAGTCTCCTCTGTCCACAGGATTTCCCAGACAAGAATACTTGAGTAGGTTGCCATTTCCTTCTCTAAGGGATCTCCCCGACTCAGGGATTGAACCTGGGTCTCCTGCATTGCAGGCAAATTCTTTACCAACTGAGCCATAAAATCATACCTTTGAGCAGAAAAATCATACCTTTGTCTCTATGGGCATTTGTTGGCAAAGTGACATCTCTGCTTTTTAACATGTGGTTTTGTCATAGTTTTCCTTCCAAGAAGCAAGCATCTTTTAATTCCATGGCTGCAGTCACTGTCCCTAGTGATTTTGGAGCTCAAGAAAATAAAATCTGTCACTACTTACACTTTTTCTCCTTCTATTTGCCATGAAATGATGGAACCAGATGTTATGATCTTAGTTTTTGTAATCTTGAGTTTCAGGCCTCAAGAGGCTCTCCTCTTTCACATTCAAGAGGCTTTTTAGTTCCTCTTCACTTTCTGCCATTAGAGTGGTATTATCTGCATGATGTGATGAATGATATCTATAAATATTTGAATGTTAAATCACACTTACATCCCTAAGATAAACCCAATTTAATCCTGATATACTGTATTTCTTATACACTGCTAAAATTTGATTTGTCAATATTTAGTCTAGAATTTTTGAATGTTCAGGAGTGAGATTGATCTGTAATTTTTCCTTTCTGTACTATCCTTGCCAAATTTGGGTTTTTAAGTTTATACCAAGTTCTCAGAATATGCCTCCTTCTCTATATTCTGGAAATATTAGCATAAAATTGAAACAATTTGTTCATTAAAGCTTCATAAAAAAAAAAAACAAAAGAACAATACTCCCTCCTATCCCTCATCACCAGAGACAACACAGCCCCATCACAAATGCTGCTTTCAACAGTCACTTGCCAGACCCTCAAAGCCCCATGACAAGGTCCTGGTGGGGTCTGACATTAACTCAGCTTCCTCTCCAGCCTCTGGTCGAAGGTAGCATTTAAAGTCCATATAAGACTTCCCTGGTAGTCTGGTGGTTAAGAATTCACCTGCCAATTCAGGGGACATAGGTTCAATCCCTGGTCTGGGAAGATTCCACATGCAACTAAATCCATGTGTTGCAGGAAGGGGGACCCCTTCCAGGGTCCAAAACTGGGCTCTTGTCTAACACTTGGAAATGAATTGTCCGAGGAGACATATGTGCTGACTTGGAAATGAATTGTCCGAGGAGACATATGTGCTGACAAAGCAAGAGATTTTATTGGGAAAGGGCACCCAGGTGGAGAGCAGTAGGATAAGGGAACCCAGGAGAACTGCTCTGCCACATGGCTCGCAGTCTCCGGTTTTATGGTGATGGGATTAGTTTCCGGGTTGTGTTTGGCCAATCATTCTAATTCAGAGTCTTTCCTGGTGGTGCACGCATCGCTCAGCCAAGATGGATGCTAGTGAGAGGGATTCTGGGAAGTGGAAGGGCACGTGGTGTTTCCTTTTGACCTTTCCTGAACTCTTCCCATTGGTGGTGGCTTATGAGTTCCGTATTCCTTACCAGGATCTCCGGTCATAAAACAACTCATGCGAATGGTTCCTAAAGGGCCTGGCCAGGGTGGGCGGCTTCAGTCAGTGTGCTTCCCATAACACATGCACCACAGAGACTGAAGCCCGCATGCCCTAGAGCCTGTGCTCTGTAACAAAAGAAGCTGCCGCAATGAGAAGCCCGTGGACCGCCCCTAGAGAGGAGCCCTCACGGCTGCAAAAAGCCTGCGTGAAGCAATGAGGACCCAACGCAGCCAAAAAAAAAAAAAAGATATTAACTACCCTCTCGTCCACATTCCTTTAGAACTGAATAACACAGAAATAGAGTAAAATTTTGTTTTAGCACTAGGAAAGATGGAGGTTGCCATTGAAAGGTCAGAAGCTGACAAGTTTTTGCTACCTACACTGTGATAAAGGACCAGGCTGAGGGAAGTGACAAGCAACCCATGATTCAAGCAAGGGAAATGAAACATTCTGGGAAGAGCACATTAATGGGACAAAGGGAAAAGCCCCCTAATGCTGAAAGTGAAGGGTGATGGCACTTGGATGCAGTCAAATTTTCAGTGTACAAATAACTCCAGAGCAGCTGACTGCAGCCCAAATGCCAGCTTCCATTGCACTGAGATGGCCTGGGAAAGACATTGCAATAGCAGATTTGAAGTGGAACATCTATTTTAGGCAAAGGAGCCAGTGCCCATACTAACTTCAGCTATACCATTGGGAAAGAAAACATTTGAGACAGTGGACATGTCCAGTGTGACAGGAAGAGAAAACTGTCTCCACATTGGATCTCTTTGTTACTTTAACCTTTCTTTTTATTGCTTTTGTTATTATAATAGCTATCTATCAGTTCAGTTCAGGTCAGTCCCTCAGTCTCGTCCGACTCTTGGCGACCCCATGAATTGCAGTATGCCAGGCCTCCCTGTCCATCACCAACTCCCGGAGTTCACTCAGACTCATGTCCATCAAGTTGGTGATGCCATCCAGCCATCTCATCCTCTGTTGGCCCCTTCTCCTCCTGCCCCCAATCCCTCCCAGCATCAGAGTTTTTTCCAATGAGTCAACTCTTCACATGAGGTGGCCAAAGTACTGGAGTTTCAGCTTTAGCATCATTCCTTCCAAAGAAATCCCAGGGCTGATCTCCTTCAGAATGGACTGGTTGGATCTCCTTGTAGTCCAAGGGACTCTCAAGAGTCTTCTCCAACACCATAGTTCAAAAGCATCAATTCTTTGGCACTCAGCTTTTGTCGCAGTCCAACTCTCACATCCATACCTGACCACTGGAAAACCATAGCCTTGACTAGATGGACCTTTGTTGGCAAAGTAATGTCTCTGCTTTTCAATATGCTATCTAGGTTGGTCATAACTTTCCTTCCAAGAAGTAAGCATCTTTTCATTTCATGGCTGCAGTCACCATCTGCAGTGATCTTGGAGCCCAAAAAAATAAAGTCTGACACTGTTTCCACCATTTCCTCATCTATTTCTCATGAAGTAATGGGACCAGACACCATGATCTTAGTTTTCTGAATGTGGAGCTTTAAACCAACTTTTTCACTCTCCTCTTTCACTTTCATCAAGAGGCCTTTTAGTTCCTCTTCACTTTCTGCCATCTGTGTGGATCACAATAAACTGTGGACAATTCTGAAAGAGATCAGAATACCAGACCACCTGACCTGCCTCTTGAGAAACCTATATGCAGGTCAGGAAGCAACAGTTAGAACTGGACATGGAACAACAGACTGGTTCCAAATAGAAAAAGGAGTACGTCAAGGCTGTATATTGTCACCCTGCTTATTTAACTTCTATGCAGAGTACATCATGAGAAACACTGGGCTGGACGAAGCACAAGTGGGAATCAAGATTGCCGGGAGAAATATCAGTCACCTCAGATATGCAGATTACATCACCCATATGGCAGAAAGTGAAGAGGAACTAAAAAGCCTCTTGATGAAAGTGAAAAAGGAGAGTGAAAAAGTTGGCTTAAAGCTCCACATTCAGAAAACTAAGATCATGGTGTCTGGTCCCATCACGTCATGGGAAATAGATGGGAAACGGTGGAAACAGTGTCAGACTTTATTTTGGGGGCTCCAAGATCACTGCAGATGGTGATTGCAGCCATGAAATGAAAAGACGCTTACTTCTTGGAAGGAAAGTTATGACCAACCTAGATAGCATATGAAAAAGCAAAGACATTACTTTGCCAACAAAGGTCCATCTATTCAAGGCTATGGTTTTTCCAGTGGTCGTGTATGGATGTGAGAGTTGGACTGTGACGAAAGCTGAGCGCCGAAGAATTGATGCTTTTGAACTATGGTGTTGGAGAAGACTCTTGAGAGTCCCTTGGACTGCAAGGAGATCCAACCAGTCCATTCTGAAGGAGATCAGCCCTGGGATTTCTTTGGAAGGAATGATGCTAAAGCTGAAACTCCAGTACTTTGGCCACCTTATGTGAAGTGTTGACTCTTTGGAAAAGACTCTGATGCTGGGAGGGATTGGGGACAGGAGGAGAAGGGGACGACAGAGGATGAGATGGCTGGATGGCATCACCAACTCGGTGGACATGGGTTTGGGTGGACTCCGGGAGTTGGTGATGGACAGGGAGGCCTGGTGTGCTGCAATTCATGAGGTCGCAAAGAGTCGGACAGGACTGAGTGACTGAACTGAACTGAACTGAACTGAACTGAACTTTCAGTACAATGTTTCTATAAGTTGTGGTAGCAGGCATCTGCATTTGTTTCTTGTTTTAATGGAAATGTTTCATTCTTTTCATTGATGCTTACATTTTTCTTTGATGATTTTGGTCTGTTTAATGAATTTTCTTTTAATTCCAAGTTTCCTAAGAACTGCTTGTTTATTGTTAATGAATATTCAGAGCTATTAGATAATTTTGCTGCTATTGAGATATTTAGTAAGTTCGTTGTCTTTTGATTTTTATTGTGGCAAACTACATTATTGGTTTCCTAATACAAAATCTTTAATCTTTCCCAGCAGATAAACAAACTTGAAGATTGAAGACAGGAAGAGAAGGGGACGACAGAGGATAAGATGATTGGATGACATCACCGACTCGATGGACAACAGTTTGAGCAAGCTCCAGGAGTTGGTGATGGACAGGGAAGCCTGGTGTGTTGCAGTCCAAGAGTCAGACACAACTGAGGGACTGAACTGAACTGAATATCAAACCACTGGCATGGCTAGGGAGAATTTCACATGGTCACACTGTATTACCTTTTCTACACTTCCCTTGATAAGTTTGCTGTCATTTCATTGAGACATTTTGCATCTATTTTTATGACAGAGATTGCCCTGTACTTTTCCTTTCCCATACCTGTCACATTTTGGAATTAACTAAATATTCTTATGAAAGGAACTGGAGAGTACCTCTCTCCTTGCCCCTATACATTTGAATAGTTTTATGATTAGAAAAATCTATATTTTCAATGTATCTCAATGTAGAAACTATTTTGGCTTATAATTTTCTTGTGTGAAGTTTTTATACTTTTCACTAACTCCTTTTCTGGTCATAATTATTCAGGTTTGCTATTTCTTCTTGAGTGAGCTTTGGTAGGTTAAGTTTTTAGATATTCAGTTTACCCAAGCTTTCAAATTCATCTGTATAAAATTCATTTCATTTTATTGACATCTTAATATTTGTGGTATTTGTAGGTTAGTATTATTTTTATTACTAGTATTGCTTATAATTTATCTTTTCAGTTCAGTTCAGTCGCTCAGTCATGTCCAGCTCACTGCGAGCCCATGAATTGCAGCATGCCAGGCCTCCCTGTCCATCACCAACTCCCGGAGTTCACTCAGAATCACGTCCATCGAGTCAGTGATGCCATCCAGCCATCTCAAAGTACTGGAGTTTCAGCTTTAGCATCATTCCTTCCAAAGAAATCCCAGGGCTGATCTCCTTCAGAATTGACTATTTGTGGTCAGTTTTACCTAGAGCTTGTCAATTGTCTGCCTTCCCAAAGAACCAGTTTTTGACGTTGTTGAGTTTTTCTAGTGTTTAGTTGTTTTCTATGTTACTTACATCTGCCGCCATCTGTGAAATGGAATATCTCTGGCCATATCAATCAACCAGAAACGTCATAGCCATCAGCGATTTCAGGGCTCCAAATGTGAATGAGAGCTCCCCCAAACGGAAAACAATGTCTGTGATCCAGCAGATTCCCCACCCCTCACCCCTACCCCCACAGTGACTGCTGAGGAGCTGGGGAATGCAAGAAGCAGCCATCCTCTGCATCTGCCACCCAGTAAGGCGAACAGGAATGGAGGATGTAAACAATTAGGAAATAGGACATGGCCCCAGATAGCAGAGGTGCATGTGAAAGGAATGAATTCAGTGAGTCCAGAGGCTTGCACCTTCCCTTACACAGAAGAACGCTAAATTCCTTAGCTAGGTATCTGGTTTTCCTTACTAACAATAGTCTTTGATGTTCAGACTGCCTGCCCACTTTGTTGCAAACTTGTATATAGCCTGACTCCCTTTCCTGCCTGTAGGAGCAGTTTTCTCAGGGTTACTGAGATGCTGCCCCCTGGGTTCAGAGTTCCTAATAATGCCCACCAAATAAAACAACTCTCTTATTTACAGGTTGTGCCTAATATTTTTTAGTAGACTTATCCATGTTATTTTTTTCCTTCTACTGATTTTGGATATTTTATTGCCTTCCTTTATTTTTGAAGTTGAATGGTTGACTCAGTTTTTAGCTTTTTTTTTTCTGTAAAATGAACATTTAAAACAGTAAGTTGTTATAGCCACTGCTCACAAGCTTTTGACACGTAGCACTTCCATTATTGTATTGTTCTAAATAAACTGTACTTTTCATCATGAATTTTTCTTTGGCTCAAGCATTATTTAGAATTATGTTGCCTAATTTCAAAACAAATGAGGCCATCTTGTTTTATTCAGAGGGGAATGCTTATACTCTCTTAATTAAATTGAGGTCTGTAAAAGTGTGATCTTTTTGATAGCAATCATTGAATGTTTTTGGGATCACTTTATGCCTCAGCATGTGATCAATATTTGTATATGTCCCATGCCGTCTATGGGGTTGCACAGAGTCGGACATGACTGAAGCGACTTAGCAGCAGCAGCAGCATATATGCTGAAGAAGAATGTGATTTCTGTAGTGTTCTGTATATATGTTCATCAAAATAAGCTTGTTATTGTTAATTACATTCATTTTTCTTAACTGTTTACAAGTAATAGGAAAATATGTGTTAAAATCTTTAACAGTATACTCAGATTTTTTAATTCTCCTGAAATTCTTACAATTTTTCTTTCACATATTTGATAGTGTATATAATCTAAAATTTTTACTTCCCATTGAATTCCATTTCTTATCCTGAAATAGTGATGAGACAATTCTTCTAAGAAACATGAGACTCACTGGTTCACTTAAGTCAGCTCCATGACATTTTGTCTTGTTGGGGAGTCATGGTTTTCTTTCTTTCTTTCTTGCTCATAGGAGGGCAGTATGTAAGACTTTTATTTTTAATGGATCTTTGACAGGTTTCCACATCTCATGGCTTCAGGGTATTTTGGAAGTTCTGCTCTGTTGGTAGCACACTTCTTATGAAGATCAGTGGAATAGAGGCAGGAGATAGACGGACTCCAGGCTAGGCATTTACAGCTGGCCTCCTGTTCACACCTCCTGAGGTGAGAAGACGAGCTCCAGGTTCGACATTCGTTACCAGCCCCCTGTTTATAGTTCCTGATGCAAGAGACAAACAGGCTCCAGGACTACATATTTGTGACTGGACTCCTGTCTCTATTTTGAGATTGACACGTTAATATAAAAACCAGCAACGGAAATAGAGTAAATAGCTGGACACTGGACATTTTTATGGCAAGGACAGAGTGAAACTAAACCCTGTTAAAAGATTTCCATCCTTGTGGCAAGGGAGACATTTCACATGCTCAGAAAGACTCCTTGGGGGACCAAAGGAGGTAGTACCATCCCATAATATGTGATGATAATATTCCATAGGCCTCTGGGCTGGAATCCATCTTGGAAAAAGCTTGCACAGGCATGTCAGGGAGGGTCTTAGGGTAGGTCAGGTGTGGAAAAAGAAATCAGATAATTGGTTAGAGACAAACAGAGATCCAGAAAAACTGCCCCATGTGCATAACTTCACTGCCTCTTTGCTGCACTTCTCCCCACCAGGAGGGGTACTCACATCCGGCCTCTCTGGGTCTGCATCTCTGTCTTGCTTCCACATTAACTAAGCAAACCACTTCTCTGTGTGCTCTCCCACTTGTGCTATGTCTCTAATAATAAACTTTGTACTTGCATGAATAGCTTTTGCCTCTGGGATAAATGCATTATTTTTGCTGGGGGCAAAGAAAAATAGCTTCTAGCCTCTAGTCTTTGCTGTCTGGTGGCAAGGATTCCTGTTTTTCATACAGGCTTTCCAGATCCGATGCTTAGGCAGGGAGTTAGGACCTCACTTCATGCCACCATTCACTGCTGCCTCGCACCAAGATCAGAATTGTTTCAGAATTTAGAAAATTATAATTTTTCCCAATAAGGGCTGGTAAATATGGGCATTTTCCCAATGCCATTTCCACCATTTCAATGTCCTTAGTTTTGTTTGTTAGATTATTTATAGGTGTTTTATACAAAGACATGGTAATGGATTAATATCCTCTCATGGCATCCAGGATATAAAAAACATATGTGGGAGTAATTTTTAAAAAATGAGCTGTAGTTTCATATTGGAACACACACCAATTGGCACCTCTGTTTTCTCTGAGATTATTCTTCAGTGGAGACCTCAATGCTGTGTGTGTACCATGTGACTTCACTCCCCTGCCCATCAAAGAGTGGAGGCTGTGGGCTCTTGAACCATGCATTGTGAAGAAAATTTGGAATATGGATTTAAAAGTATGAGACGTGATCTTGTGAGCTGGAAAGACACAAAAACATGGGAGATGGAGATAACATTCTGGTTTAGCCATCTTCTGCCATGAATACAGAGAAAGTCATCAAGATGGAAAGAAGAGAGAAGTTGAATTTGAGAGGAGCAGAGAAGAACTATATGTGGTTTCAGAGAGAAGGAGCCTTGGGTCTAGCAGCCAATATAGTTCCAAGACCCAAGTCTTCTTCTCCTTTTCTTTCTCTAAGAATAATTTTAGATATTCTAATATCCTTGCAATACCCTTTCCCCTCTTTTGGCTTATGCTACTTTGAGTGGATTTCTGTTGATCTGAAATGTTACTATGCACATCAACTATAGGGCAGTCTTCAGAGCAGTTGATGGTCTTGGAACTATTCCCAGAGCTGTGGTTAGTAGTGTCCGAGGCAGCTGAAGGGGCTCTTTATAAGGGACAGGTCCTGAATACAGGCTAACGGTTGGGTCTAATGTACTTCGACAACTTGCTGCCACCATACAGCACTTTTGACCATGAGCTTTCCAAATAGAAATACTAAAGAATTTTAGTATAAACTGAACTCAGTGCTAAATAGGTTTATTGACTCTTAAGGAAACCAAACAGGACTAGAAGAGAACATTTCAGAATGATATGATAAACACCATTAGAACCCACATTTTTTTAAATAGAATATTCTGATGACTAAATCCACAGGAACTTTTTTTTTTTAGTTCTCCATTGCTTCTTCACATAAGGAAATGTTCAGAATCCAGAGTATATCAACCTTGAAGCACTTTTCTGGGTACAGAATCGGGTTTGCTTCTGATAAAAAAAGAAGAAAGCACTATCAATGCCTTTTCAAGGACCCGTTTTTGTGGGGATGGTGGTGAGGAATGTTGCATAGTTCAAACCAACTCTGCAATAATTTCAAGATTTAGCTAGCTAGCCATAAATTAACCAATAAAGAGATCTAAAAAGTTGGTGTTATATTCGGTCCCTGAGTGGACACTCTGTTTCTATGTAAATTATTGTTTGAATGCTCAGAATTGGTGATTGTTTGAGCTATAAGAAACCAACAGATTCTATCAGCATTCTCCTTGCATTTAGTGATTTATGCATTTCTTGAGTTTACTCTAGATTCACCCATGAAAGGAAATATTTCAGAATGGTTAAAAATCACAGAATCCAGAGCCAAAATACTTAGGAATGACCCAGGCAAGGAGTTTGTGTCCTCTTTCTGTGCCTGTTTCCTCATCAGAAAATGAGAATAACAATAAAGACTATCACATAAGACTGGGATCAGAAGCAAACGAGCTAACTCACCTAAAGCCCATTGAATGGTGTATGGCACAGAGCAAGCACTACTTAAGTGTTAGCCTTGATCACCACCTCCTGAGTAATTTGTGTCCTCTGTGGACAGGCCTGAAAACAGACTGACAATCCCACCAGCACTAACTTGGAATGCGCAGTAGGGGAGTTCCTCACCCTGAATCTCTTCAGCCATGTATGTTGGAATCCCCTTACACATGGTAACAACGGATTCTCCAAACTGGTCCAAGTTGTTGACTTTGTCAGGCTTGACTGAGTAGATCAGGCTCTTGGGAGGTGGTCCCTCTGGTCCTCTACCCTGAAGCTGAGTGTGGGAAAGACAGGTGACAAGAAGGAGAGAGAGGAGTGTTAAACCCAGTGGTTTGTTGAATTTGGGAGTTGGATACAAGGCCAAGCAGAGACATTGCTTTGCCAACAAAGGTCCGAATAGTCAAGACTATGGTTTTTACAGTCGTCATGTATGGATGTGAGAGTTGGACCATAAAGAAGGCTGAGAGCCGAAGAATTGATGCTTTTGAACTGTGGTGCTGAAGAAGACTCTTGAGAGTCCCTTGGACAGCAAGGAGATCAAACCAGACCATCTTAGAGGAAATCAACCCTGAATATTCATTGGAAGGACTGAGGCTGAAGCTGAAGCTCCAATAATCTGGCCACCTGATGCGAAGAGCTGACTCATTGGAAAAGACCCACCTGATGCTGGGAAAGGTTGAGGGCAAGAGGAGAAGGGGACAACAGAGGATGAGTTGGTTGGATGGCATTACTGACTCAATGGACATGACTTTGAGCAAACTCCAGGAAATTGTGAAGGACAGGAAAGCCTGGCGTACTGCAGTTCATGGGGTCACAAAGAGTAGGACAACTGAGGGACTGAACAACAACAAGGCCGACAGGACATATTTCTTGGCTATAATTTTTCTATAATCAAAATGAAGAAGAACCAGTTACAATCCTGTATATCTCAACACTTTGAAATGTCCTAAGGGATTTAGCTGATTCAAAACCTCAGCCTTTCATAACAGCCTAAGTCTGAGGGTAAATTTACACTGAAGGTTGTAGCTCATTTGGTCATTTTATATTTCTTGGATTGAGCTATATGATAGTTTCTGAAAATGCAGTTTGTTTTCTTTCCACTGTCAATGAAAGATACCCACTTAAAAGTTATACAAATATAAACTTAGGCTGACATTTTAGTGACAGTTTCCTTCTCCCTGCCCACCACACCTAGGGTTACCAGATAAAATACAGGACACCCAGTTAAATTTTGATTTCAGGTAAACAAAAGATCGTTTGTAAGCATGTCCCAAATATTGCATGGGACATAGTTAGGCAAAAATATTATCCACTGTTTATCTGAAATTCAAACCTAACTAGGTATCCTCTATTTTTGTTTGTTAAATCTAATAACCCTAACCCAACTCTTCTGGGAAAATGGCCTTGAAGTGTGGAGGAGTCCCCTTGATGTGAACAGAGCTCTGTTCCCCCCATAGGAAGAGTGAGGTGTTCTGATCAGACTTCAGAGGGGCCAGTGTGAGTCTCAGCATTTGAGTGTGATGGCAGTTGCCTCTCCTCAGGCAGTTCCAACTCCTCTTCCCCTTTTGTGCTGCACAGGACAATGTACTATGTGGTCAAGAGGGAGCAACTGTGACCTTCTCATTGTTTGTTGGAAATCATAAGACCCCTCGAGCAAAGAATAAAGTGATTTTTGCTTTTACCTTGTTTTTCTTGGCCAGCATACCAAGGGCTTGAATAGAGGGCATGACTTCCTTGTTCATTTTGTGCACAAAGCACGACTTCTTCTTAAAGGATCTGATTACAGCAAAGCCCTATTAAAGAAGATGGTGGATGGTAAGCAGTATGTTCTCCAAGATGTCTTTCTCATCAGAAATTAGTTTCACCAGCAGAGGGAAATGGAATTGTGAGATCGCAATGAACTGAGATAAGAGCGCTGGATCTAGCCCTGATTTGCAATCATATTTATTGCTGACATTTGTAAGCATAGATCACAAACTCTTTGAGGGACAGATGGTTGAATTCACTCAGATTCTAGCCCAGCAAGAGTCTTCCTACATGTTTGTTTTGCCGAAATAAATTTTAAAACACTATCATATTTTAATCTCCTTTGATCTTCACAACATTTCAAGGAGGCTAGCAGGATAGTAATTAGTTTTCTAATTGACCAGATGATAAAACTGAAACTACAAAGAGTTGCCTTTTCTAAAGGACAAGTTTTGTTAAATATAGAGCTGATAATTGCAGAGTTAGGTTTTCTAACTAGAGCCAAGTGGGTATTATTTTTTGTTGTTTTTTTAGGTGCCCTTACATTTAATTTATATTGTTACATACATTTACTTTGGTCCTTTTGAATTATAAATGAAATGCCAATTTCTGTCTTTTTAGGAAATTGACAATAGAATGATGTGGACTATGGTTTGACAACGGTAATATTATGAAGGTCTTTCATCTTTATTGAGGGTTTCTGCAGGTAAGGCCAAAGGATATTTCACTGGTATTATAGCCTCATACCATTCACTGGATTCTAATTAACATTCATTGACTTGAATTTTAACTTACTATTAGAAACTTATTGACAGCAATTTTATCTAGGAAGTGAAGCTGAGTAAGCAAAAGAGACACTTTTACTTATAACTATCTTGTTTGCAATTAGAATTTACATAAGTTTTTTTAATATTTTTTATGGTTAGCAAGCAGTTTTCATTATTGTTTAAAAAGAAATGCCATGTTTGCAAAGAATAGAAACTGCATGTTGACTACCTACACTTCCGTAATCCCAGAGGGAATTCCAGGAGCCCCATCCATTGTTATTGTCAATATTGGCCACGCCATGTTCATTGTTGACACTCACTGACTGCTGCCCACTTCCACCACTGTTGTTGTTATCATTAACGTCGATATCCTGAAATTTACAAGAAATTGACAACGATTTAATACCACTTTTCTCTTTTTTTGCAAATGCATTTTGGTAATACACTTTAAAAAATGAAGCTTACATAGTCAGCAAGAGTAGGAGTCAGGAAGATGCCAAGAAGTCCAGCAAAGACAATCTGAAATCACAAATAACATTGGTTTACTGTTAAATGGCAAAATGATGTCCTCATCATCTTTTTCTAGCTAAACTTATAAAAGCTTATAAACTTATAAAAGCTAAACTTATAAAACTTACTAAATTTATTACTCTGTTGAGTGATCTGTCTTTTCTTCTTTGATCGTCAACTTTTTTAAACCGTAGAAAATTTAATGATAATGTTGAATTGTAGGTTAGTTATAAATAATTATGTTGATTGTTTCAGAATTTTTAATGTAGGTCTTAAGAAAAACTGATGAAGTATAAGTATATTAACAAATAGCGTTGACACTGAATAGCATACATGGCATGGAAATGGTTTTAAGTTCTGAGAAGCAGACCTGAAAATGAATTAAGATAACTTTCCTAATGTGGTCTAGAAGTCAAATAGGACTAATTTCCAGATCAAATTATTGACCTGAATGCTTTCTTCTCTTCCTAGACCCCCTAATCTCAAAAGCAGTCTTTTTATTAAAAACATTTTTTATTGTGGTGAAATGCACACAATATAAAACATATTATTTTAACAATATTTAACTATATGGTTCAGTGACACTAAGTACATTCATATTGTTGTTCCTATTTCCCCTTCCCATCCCACCCCCAGCCTCTGGCATCTATCAATGTACTTTTTGACTCTATGAATTTAACTATTCTAGATATCTCATGTTTAAGTGGAATCAAACAGTATTTGTCTGCATCTACAAGGCTGTGGTTTTTCCTGTGGTCATGTATGGATGTGAGAGTTGGACTGTGAAGAAGGCTGAGTGCCGAAGAATTGATGCTTTTGTGCAGGGGACGACCCGTGAAGGGTTAAGTCTTGGGAGCTCCCTGGCAGGTATGCCGGGCCCTAGGACACGTGCCTAAGCTCCCTGTCCCGCCACCCTCAAGAGTTTTTATAACCCTTAAGGCTCCAAGATGTTTGGTTTCGGCAACATTTCATAGAAGATAGATTATCTTATTGTGTATATTTCATAGAAGATAGATATTCTGATTGTGTTCTGTATACAATGGTAAGGGTCTGGTGATTGTATCCTGAGATTAAAAAACAACCTTGTGAGTGCCTTAAGTCACGTACTTTACCCTATATATACCGCAGCACAATAAAGCAAGGTATCAGCCATTTGGGGCTGATCCTCTCAACCCCATCTTTTGTCTATCTCTTATTTTCTTAGCGGGGACGCTCCGTTCTCTCCCTGTGCAGGTGTGACTCTTGCTTGTGCTGGCCGCGGCAGGTGGCGCCCAACGTGGGGCTCGAGCTCGACAGTTTTCCTCGCCACTACTCTTATTAATTGAAAAGAGTGAGTATATGAGTAAACAAGTGAATTAATTTGAGGAGGAGTAGTAAGGTATATAGTTGAGAGTATAAATATGGGACAGACGCATAGTCGCCAGTTGTTTGTGCATATGTTATCTGTAATGTTAAAACATAGGGGAATTACTGTTTCTAAACCTAAATTAATCAATTTTCTTTCATTCATCGAGGAAGTTTGCCCTTGGTTCCCCGGAGAAGGTACAGTAAATTTAGAGACATGGAAGAAGGTAGGGGAACAAATTCGGACTCATTATACTTTACATGGCCCTGAAAAAATCCCTGTCGAAACTTTATCCTTTTGGACACTAATTCGTGACTGCCTGGACTTTGATAATGATGAATTAAAACGTTTAGGAAATTTATTAAAACAGGAAGAAGATCCTCTCCATGTTCCTGATTCGGAACCCAGATATGCTGTTCCCGAGGGGGTTAAAAGCGACCCTCCGTTTTCTAACTTATTGCATCCTTCAGATAATGATGATTTACTTTCATCCACAGATGAGGCAGAATTAGACGAAGAAGCTGCTAAATACCATCAAGAAGATTGGGGTTTTTAGCACAAGAAAAGGGGCGTTAACATCTAAAGATGAATTGGTTGAATGCTTTAAAAACCTCACTATTGCTTTACAGAACGCAGGAATCAAGCTTCCTAGTAACAATGCCAAATCTCCTTCTGCTCCGCCTCTTCCCCCTGCTTATGCTCCTTCTGTTGTGGCTGGTCTCGATCCCCCTCCAGGGCCCCCTCCACCGTCTGAGAACATGTCTCCGCTGCAAAAGGCATTGAGACAGGCACAGCGACTTGGTGAGGTTGTCTCTGATTTTTCTCTTGCTTTTCCTGTCTTTGAAAATAACAACCAGCGTTATTATGAATCACTGCCTTTTAAACAACTGAAAGAGTTAAAGATTGCTTGCTCACAATACGGTCCTACCGCTCCATTCACCATTGCTATGATAGAAAATTTGGGTACTCAAGCTTTACCTCCAAATGATTGGAAGCAGACAGCTAGGGCATGTCTCTCAGGGGAGATTATTTATTATGGAAATCTGAATTTTTTGAACAATGTGCTCGTATAGCTGATGTTAACCGACAGCAAGGTATACAGACCTCCTATGAAATGTTGATTGGTGAAGGCCCTTACCAGGCTACTGACACTCAACTTAATTTCTTACCTGGTGCATATGCACAAATATCAAATGCGGCTCGGCAGGCATGGAAAAACTTCCTAGCTCCAGTACTAAGACAGAGGATCTTTCAAAAGTCCGGCAGGGACCTGATGAGCCTTACCAGGACTTCGTGGCACGACTTTTAGATACTATAGGTAAGATAATGTCAGATGAAAAGGCTGGGATGGTATTGGCAAAACAATTGGCTTTTGAAAACGCTAACTCTGCTTGTCAAGCTGCTTTAAGACCTTATCGAAAAAAGGGAGATCTGTCTGATTTTATTCGCATTTGTGCTGACATTGGACCCTCCTACATGCAAGGCATTGCTATGGCAGCAGCATTACAAGGAAAAAGCATAAAGAGGTACTTTTCCAGCAGCAAGCCCGGAACAAGAAAGGACTTCAAAAGTCAGGTAATTCGGGTTGCTTTGTTTGTGGTCAGCCTGGCCATCGGGCTGCAGTGTGCCCTCAAAAACAACAAAGCCCTGTTAACACTCCTAATTTGTGCCCACGCTGTAAAAAAGGAAAGCATTGGGCGCGGGACTGCCGTTCCAAAACGGATGTTCAAGGTAATCCTTTGCCCCCGGTTTCGGGAAACTGGGTGAGGGCCAGCCCTGGCCCCGAAACAATGTTATGGGGCAACACTGCAGGTTCCAAAAGGACCATTGCAGACCTCTGTCGAGCCACAAGAGGCAGCGCGGGATTGGACCTCTGTGCCACCTCCTACACAGTATTAACTCCCGAGATGGGGGTCCAAACCCTTGCCACAGGAGTGTTTGGGCCTTTACCTCCAGGGACAGCTGGACTGCTTTTAGGGCGCAGCAGTGCGTCTTTAAAAGGAATACTTATTCATCCTGGTGTGATTGACTCTGATTATACAGGAGAGATAAAAATATTAGCCTCCGCTCCTAACAAAATTATTGTGATCAATGCAGGACAGCGTATAGCTCAACTTCTTTTAGTTCCATTAGTCATACAAGGAAAAACAATTAACCGAGACCGTCAAGATAAAGGTTTCGGGTCCTCTGACGCCTTTTGGGTGCAAAATGTTACCGAGGCACGACCAGAACTTGAGCTACGCATTAATGGTAAGCTTTTCCGCGGAGTGCTTGATACAGGGGCCGATATTAGTGTTATTTCTGATAAATATTGGCCTACTACATGGCCAAAACAGATGGCTATTTCCACTCTCCAGGGTATTGGCCAAACTACCAATCCAGAACAGAGTTCATCCCTTCTTACTTGGAAGGATAAAGATGGACATACAGGCCAATTTAAACCTTATATTCTGCCCTATCTTCCAGTTAATCTATGGGGGCGTGATATATTAAGCAAAATGGGTGTTTATTTATATAGTCCTTCACCCACTGTGACAGATTTGATGTTAGATCAGGGCTTACTTCCAAATCAAGGTTTAGGTAAACAACATCAAGGCATCATTTTGCCCCTTGATTTAAAACCTAATCAAGATCGAAAAGGCTTGGGGTGTTTTCCTAGGGACCTCTGATTCTCCTGTGACGCATGCCGATCCTATTGATTGGAAATCTGAGGAACCGGTATGGGTCGATCAGTGGCCCCTAACACAGGAAAAACTTTCTGCCGCACAACAGCTGGTGCAGGAACAGCTGAGACTTGGGCATATTGAACCCTCTACCTCTGCTTGGAATTCCCCAATTTTTGTTATTAAAAAGAAGTCTGGGAAATGGAGATTGCTACAAGATCTTCGTAAGGTAAATGAAACAATGATGCATATGGGAGCCCTACAACCTGGGTTGCCCACTCCTTCTGCTATACCTGATAAATCCTATATCATTGTTATAGATTTAAAAGATTGTTTTTACACTATTCCTCTTGCACCTCACGATTGCAAAAGATTTGCTTTCAGTTTACCCTCTGTTAATTTTAAAGAGCCTATGCAACGCTATCAATGGAGAGTTCTCCCGCAAGGAATGACTAATAGCCCTACGCTGTGCCAAAAATTTGTTGCTACAGCAATAGCTCCCGTTCGTCAACGTTTTCCTCAGCTATATTTGGTTCCTTATATGGATGATATATTACTAGCTCATGCTGATGAACATCTATTGTATCAAGCTTTTTCGATTCTAAAACAACATTTAAGCCTTAATGGTCTTGTTATTGCTGATGAAAAAATTCAGACTCATTTTCCTTATAATTATTTGGGTTTCTCCTTATATCCTCGTGTTTATAATACCCAATTAGTAAAATTACAGACTGACCATTTAAAAACTCTAAATGACTTTCAAAAACTTTTAGGAGACATTAATTGGATACGTCCTTATTTAAAATTACCCACTTATACCTTGCAGCCATTATTTGACATCCTTAAAGGTGACTCTGATCCTGCGTCACCCCGAACACTTTCTTTAGAAGGACGAACTGCTTTACAATCAATAGAAGAAGCTATTAGACAACAACAGATTACTTATTGTGATTACCAACGATCATGGGGTTTGTATATACTTCCTACCCCCCGAACACCCACAGGGGTTCTCTATCAAGATAAACCTTTGCGATGGATATATTTGTCTGCTACTCCAACTAAACATCTGCTCCCTTACTATGAACTTGTTGCAAAAATTGTAGCAAAGGGACGTCACGAGGCCATCCAATATTTTGGTATGGAACCCCCCTTCATTTGTGTTCCTTATGCTTTAGAACAACAAGATTGGCTTTTTCAATTTTCAGATAATTGGTCTATAGCTTTTGCAAATTACCCAGGACGGATTACTCATCATTACCCTTCTGATAAATTGTTACAATTTGCTAGCTCTCATGCCTTTATTTTTCCAAAAATAGTTCGCCGACAACCTATTCCCGAAGCGACACTTATATTTACAGATGGATCTTCTAATGGAACTGCAGCTTTAATCATTAACCATCAAACCTATTACGCACAAACCAGTTTTTCTTCTGCTCAAGTTGTGGAATTATTTGCAGTCCACCAAGCGTTGCTAACTGTACCTACTTCCTTCAATTTATTTACAGACAGCTCCTATGTGGTCGGTGCCTTACAGATGATTGAAACTGTTCCAATTATCGGCACCACCTCTCCTGAAGTTCTTAACTTATTTACATTGATTCAACAGGTTCTCCATTGCCGCCAACACCCCTGTTTCTTTGGACATATTCGTGCACACTCCACCCTTCCTGGTGCCCTGGTACAAGGCAATCACACTGCGGACGTTCTTACTAAACAAGTGTTTTTCCAATCAGCTATTGATGCAGCCCGAAAATCCCATGATTTACATCACCAAAATAGTCATTCTTTACGCTTGCAATTTAAAATTTCCCGTGAAGCTGCACGGCAAATTGTTAAATCTTGCTCTACTTGTCCTCAATTCTTTGTTCTCCCTCAATATGGTGTCAACCCTCGAGGTTTACGCCCTAATCACCTCTGGCAAACAGATGTTACTCACATTCCTCAATTTGGGCGTCTTAAATATGTTCATGTCTCTATTGACACTTTTTCCAATTTTCTCATGGCCTCCCTTCACACTGGAGAATCGACACGTCACTGTATTCAACATTTGCTGTTTTGCTTTTCTACTTCAGGAATCCCACAAACCCTTAAAACAGATAATGGACCTGGTTATACTAGCCGTTCTTTTCAACGTTTTTGTCTTTCTTTCCAAATTCATCATAAAACAGGAATTCCTTATAATCCACAGGGACAAGGTATTGTGGAACGAGCCTATCAACGCCTTAAACATCAATTATTAAAACAAAAAAAGGGGAATGAACTGTATAGCCCCTCACCGCATAACGCCTTAAACCATGCTCTCTATGTTTTAAATTTTTTAGCTTTAGACGCAGAAGGCAATTCAGCAGCCCAGCGTTTTTGGGGAGAACGATCCTCATGCAAAAAACCACTTGTACGATGGAAGGATCCACTTACCAATCTGTGGTATGGGCCAGACCCTGTACTAATATGGGGACGAGGGCATGTTTGTGTTTTTCCACAGGATGCCGAAGCGCCGCGCTGGATTCCGGAAAGGCTGGTACGCGCGGCAGAGGAACTCCCTGACACATCAAATGCAACGCATGACACTGAGCGAGCCCACGAGTGAGCTGCCTACTCAGAGGCAAATTGAGGCGCTGATGCGTTATGCTTGGAATGAGGCTCATGTACAACCTCCAGTGACACCTACTAATATACTGATCATGTTATTATTATTGTTACAGCGGATACAAACGGGGCAGCTGCGGCTTTTGGGCATACATTCCTGATCCGCCTATGATTCAATCCTTAGGATGGGATAAAGAAACAGTACCTGTATATGTTAATGATACAAGTCTTTTAGGAGGAAAATCAGATATTCACATTTCTCCTCAGCAAGCCAATATCTCCTTTTATGGTCTTACTACTCAATACCCTATGTGCTTTTCTTATCAATCACAGCATCCTCATTGTATACAGGTGTCAGCTGATATATCCTATCCTCGAGTGATTATTTCAGGCATTGATGAAAAAACCGGAAAGAGATCGTACCGTGACGGAACCGGACCCCTCGACATTCCGTTTTGTGACAAACATTTAAGCATCGGCATAGGAATAGACACTCCTTGGACTTTATGTCGAGCACGAATTGCATCGGTGTATAACATCAACAATGCCAATACCACCCTTTTATGGGACTGGGCACCTGGAGGAACACCTGATTTCCCCCGAATATCGAGGACAGCATCCACCCATTCTCTCTGTAAACACTGCTCCTATATTTCAAACTGAACTGTGGAAACTTTTGGCTGCTTTTGGTCATGGCAATAGTCTATATTTACAGCCCAATATTAGTGGGAGCAAATATGGTGATGTGGGAGTTACAGGATTTTTATATCCCCGAGCTTGTGTTCCTTACCCATTCATGTTGATACAAGGCCATATGGAAATAACGCTGTCATTGAATATTTATCATTTAAATTGTTCTAATTGCATACTTACTAATTGCATTAGAGGTGTAGCCAAAGGAGAACAAGTTATAATAGTAAAACAACCTGCTTTTGTAATGTTACCTGTTGAAATAACTGAAGAATGGTATGATGAAACTGCTTTAGAATTGTTACAACGCATTAATACGGCTCTTAGCCGTCCTAAAAGAGGTCTGAGCCTGATTATTCTGGGTATAGTGTCTTTAATCACCCTTATAGCAACTGCTGTTACTGCTTCTGTATCTTTAGCACAATCCATTCAAGCTGCTCATACTGTAGATTCCTTGTCATATAATGTTACTAAAGTAATGGGAACTCAAGAAGATATAGATAAAAAAATAGAAGATAGATTATCAGCTTTATATGATGTAGTTAGAGTTTTAGGAGAACAAGTTCAGAGCATTAATTTTCGCATGAAAATTCAATGCCATGCTAATTATAAATGGATTTGTGTTACAAAAAGCCTTACAATACTTCTGACTTTCCGTGGGATAAGGTGAAAAAACATCTGCAAGGAATTTGGTTTAATACTAATGTTTCTTTAGATCTTTTACAATTGCACAATGAAATTCTTGACATCGAAAATTCTCCAAAAGCTACTTTGAATATAGCTGATACCGTCGATAATTTTTTACAAAATTTATTTTCTAACTTTCCTAGCCTTCATTCACTGTGGCGAAGTATAATTGCTATGGGCGCGGTTCTGACTGTTGTGCTTATCATAATTTGTCTAGCTCCTTGTCTTATTCGTAGCATTGTTAAAGAATTTTTACATATGAGAGTTTTAATACATAAAAACATGTTGCAACACCAACATCTTATGGAGCTTTTAAAAAATAAAGAGAGGGGAGCTGCAGGGGACGACCCGTGAAGGGTTAAGTCTTGGGAGCTCCCTGGCAGGTATGCCGGGCCCTAGGACACGTGCCTAAGCTCCCTGTCCCGCCACCCTCAAGAGTTTTTATAACCCTTAAGGCTCCAAGATGTTTGGTTTCGGCAACATTTCATAGAAGATAGATTATCTTATTGTGTATATTTCATAGAAGATAGATATTCTGATTGTGTTCTGTATACAATGGTAAGGGTCTGGTGATTGTATCCTGAGATTAAAAAACAACCTTGTGAGTGCCTTAAGTCACGTACTTTACCCTATATATACCGCAGCACAATAAAGCAAGGTATCAGCCATTTGGGGCTGATCCTCTCAACCCCATCTTTTGTCTATCTCTTATTTTCTTAGCGGGGACGCTCCGTTCTCTCCCTGTGCAGGTGTGACTCTTGCTTGTGCTGGCCGCGGCACTTTTGAACTGTGGTGTTGGAGAAGACTCTTGAGAGTCCCTTGGACTGCAAGGAGATCCAACCAGTCCGTTCTGAAGGAGATCAGCCCTGGGATTTCTTTGGAAGGAATGATGCTAAAGCTGAAGCTCCAGTACTTTGGCCACCTCATGTGAAGAGTTGACTCATTGGAAAAGACTCTGATGCTGGGAGGGATTGGGGGCAGAAGGAGAAGAGGCCAACAGAGGATGAGATGGCTGGATGGCATCACAGACTCGATGGACGTGAGTCTGAGTGAACTCCAGGAGATGGTGATGGACAGGGAGGCCTGGTATGCTGCGATTCATGGGGTAGCAAAGAGTCGGACATGACTGAGCGACTGAACTGAACTGTGTATATGGAGAAGGCAATGGCACCCCACTCCAGTACTCTTGCCTGGAAAATCCCGTGGACAGAGTAGCCTGGAAGGCTGCAGTCCATGGGGTCGCTGAGGGTCAGACTCGACTGAATGACTTCACTTTCACTTTTCACTTTCCTGCATTGGAGAAGGAAATGGCAACCTACTCCAGAGTTCTTGCCTGGAGAATCCCAGGAACGGGGGAGCCTGGTGGGCTGCCGTCTATGGGGTCGCACAGAGTCGGACACTACTGAAGTGACTTAGCAGTACTGTGTATATATATATTCAAAGCAATGGGTTAGTAACCAGGTTGGATATGAATGATGAGAAGCCAAAGATGGAGTATCTGGCTATCAAATGTGCTTAGTAGAAGGGAAGTCAATCACTGTCCCAGGATACCTGGGTAATCATACTTGTCACTGAGTACATGATACTGGCTCTCAGAACACAGAGCTTTATGCAGGATGCACACTTCTGGGTCCCTGTCTTCATTTTCTTTGCCTGGAACAAAATGGTTTGAGACCTGCACTAGTGATTCAACATAATATTAAAAAAAAAAGTTTGATGTATCCCCTGATAGTTTAAAAGGAAGGATGAAAAAAATCAGATCTGGAAGAAATTTTAAAGATCTATTAGTACAACATAATTCTTCACAGATGAGAAAATGGAGCTTCAGAAGTTGAGTGACTTGGCCAAGGGTGTACCTTTTGTTCATACCACAACTGGAAGAGAAATCAGATCTAACCTGTGTCTGAAGTTCTTTTTTTTTTTTTCCTTAACCTTCCTATCACTAGCACTTATTTCCAGAAAATTATTTCACACTTGTAACTCCATTATGAAGCAGAATCTACTGTCCTATATTTTAATGTTTAGTATGTCAAAATATGAATGTTTATTCACCCTACTCTAGCCCTTTTGCATCCTGTATGAGACACACAGCATCACTGGTTGCTTTGGCAGAATTTTGCTATCCATTTGCTACTCTCTTAGCCTTTCTGAGAGGTTCTTCTGTCCTTTCTCTTCTCTGTGCCAAGGATTAGACCAACGAAATTGTAAGCACCAGTCAGATATTTAGCAAATTTTCCAGTGGGCTATGAAGGGGATTCTTTGGCACGTTTTTCCCACTGCTTTTTCCTCCTGTCCTTCAGCTCTCTCCCGGGACTCAAGCTAGGCCAAAACTAATGAAACTCAGGCCCTGATGTCTCACTGCAAAAATTCATTGAGAGACAAAGTTTTAAGAGGTGGAGTTGTTAGGATCCAGAGAGAAGCCACTCTTCAGGGTGTGAACCATTGCCAAGGGCAAGGGCTGGAGCCACGGAATTAGGCCTGGCTAGGTTTTGTGAGGGGGTGGAATTCAAATGCTAATGAGCGGGAGGATCATCCCTACCATTGGGGAACCACCCACTCCTCCCTCTTTTGACCCGCCTTGGAGCTGTCCTGCCACCTCTGGGTGTGTCTGTTGCCTTATAGATTGGGGATTAAGGTTTACTTGAATTTGACTTGTCATCTTAGACCCAAGTGATTTTAATTGGTTTACATTATACCCTTGTGCTATGTCATTCTTTCAAAGGTTGTGCTCTGCCCCCGTCCCTCCTGTTTCATGCTCTTTGCCTGAGCCCCATCCAGACCGACAAGTTTGCCTCTACGATCTTCTGGAGAGACAACCAGAAAATAGCTGGCCTTGGGAGGGAAATACTCTATAATATCCAACTCCCTAATCCTACCCAGCTAGAGAAGGCAATGGCACCCCACTCCAGTACTCTTGCCTGGAGAATCCCAGGGATGGGGGAGCCTGGTGGGCTGCCCTCTATGGGGTCACACAGAGTCAGACACGACTGAAGCGACTTAGCAGCAGCAGCAGCCTTTTACATGAAACAAATGAGATGATGAACTAGCTTCATGCTTTTAGTATTTTCATGAATATAAGACGATAGACAGGGTTCAAGGCAAAACTTTGCTACTTAGAGATCCATTTCACAGGAGGAAATGTGACAGTAAGTCTCTCACTAAGTTATTTTGATAATAAGCTTTTTATCTTGCCTGAACCTGCTCAGTAGTTTTTTTGTCAAAAAAGGAATTCAAGAATGTAATGAAAAATCAGATATTTTCTATAGAGTTAGCAGCTGTTTGCTCTGTGCCCAGATCTGAATCAACAGATCCAGAAAGCAATTTTTTTTAAAGATAGCATAGTATAAGATGCTCTGACTAATCCCAGTATAATTATCCTTTTCTATGGAGATGCTTATAAATGCCATGATTCCATAAGAAGGGATTATTCTTATTTCTACAAGTTTTTCCATGACAGTGATATTGTAATAAGAAGCATACTCCCACTTAGCTGAGAATATTAGCAGTTTCCAATTATAAGGTAATAAATTAAAAAGGAACAATCTACTCACTGTGAACTTCATCTTGACTTCACCAAAGCAATGAAGCTGAGATGACTGGTATGCATTCAGATAAAAAGTGTTCTCATATTTGTACTTGGCCAGCTTTACTCAAGCTAGGTGTGAACAGGTGGGGCCTAAGGCTTATCTTTCTCCATTTTCCATATCTGTGCCACATTCCGGCATACCAGGAAGCCTTTTGGAATATCCACCTGGTTGGCAAGGCATTTTGACATGGAGCTGATCTGACTCACTATATGTTGACATTGAAGATATCAAAATGAGCAGTATGATTGATGACAACTTCTGGTCCAATTGAAGCCGTGGCTGTGGGTATTTTATACATTGATATTACTGAGATTTGGGAAAAGAATCATCCCTAAAATCAAACAAGATAAGAAACTATGGACCTTGCAGAGAGCAGCTCGTGCAAGAACGTGGCATGGCTTCCTCTTCGTACCTTCAGCTGAGCCACTGTGATGTTTTTACTTGGGCTAAGACTGAGCGACTGAACTGAACTGAACTGAAGCTATTCTATTAGGGCTTCCCAAGTGGCGCGGTGGTAGAGAATCTGTCAGTGCAGCAGACACAGGAAAGGTGGGTTGGATTCTTGGGTCAGAAAGACCCTCTGGAGGTAGAAATAGTAACCCACTCCAGTATTCTTGCCTGGGAAATCCCATGGATGGAGGAGCCTGGTGGGCTACAATCCATGGGGTTACAAAGATTTGGTCACAACTGAGCATATGGGCGTGCAAACATATTCTATTAGCTACTCCCACCAAACCTATATCTTTCTCTGCAATCCTGCACTCTCTCAGTGATAGGACCATACATCTGGTTAGAAAACTAAGGACTCTCTGTGACTCTTCTTACCACCACATACAGTTAGTTACTAACCCTTGTTGTTTCATCTTAGAATTGACTCTGAACCCGGGCTTTGTCCACAGCTTTGTTCACCTGGACTTTTACAACAGTGATGTAATTGACAGCTCTGGTTATCAGTCTCATATTCCAGGGCATTTTCTCCATTTTCCCTAAGGCCGGTTTTCTAAAGTATTTAAGTAAACTGATTACTACTTTGAAACTGACTACTACTTTGAAATTTTCACTGGCAACCTACAAGATAAACTTCAAGCTCATTGGAATGGCACAAAGGGCCCTTTTTAATAAGATTTCCAAAGCCTCTCCAGCTGTATCTGTCACTCTATGCTAAAAATCTGTATTTGAGCCACACCAGGGTTCTCACTCTAGTGGAAACATTCAGGATGGTTCATGCCTCTCTGCCTTCCTTCATACATGCTGTTCCTTCACCCTGGAGTGCCAACCCTTGCTTTTATCTCTAACTGGTAATTGTTATTCATTTTCCAGGCCCAGTTCAAATATCACTGCCTCCATCACATTTTCTCCATATCCTGGGGCTAAATCTTTTTCTTTTTTTCCTAGAACTCTAAAAGGAATTCTTGTCCTTTGACTTGTTTTTAGATAATTAAATTTTCAGAAATGATGTTAACATAATCTGTTTTTGATGTTTTCATCAGAAGCAGAGAGCAGATATTGTCACTTGGACAAACAAGTAAATGCTCAAAACAATCTTGGAGGTGAATTAAAGTCTTAATTTTTTTTCCTGCTCTCTCTTACAAATGGAAGTTAGTAAATTAAATTACTGAAGAGAAAAACTATACCTCATGAATCACTGATCTATAAATTTCCCCTTGGGAAACCTTCCTGAGCCCATAGCTATACTTCTATGTATGGACAACAATCACAGGACTGGGTTATGTGGTTATAAAGCTTGATCACTATCCACATCTCTTTCAGAATTTGGTTTGAGTGATTTAGTGTAGCTGTGGTAAGATTTTATGTTTTTAATATGTTCACTAATCTTTTCCAAACTTTCTGTTTAACTGCAGAAGATCAGGAAGCCTGGGATAGAGGCAGAGATCTGTGAAGTGGTCTTCATCTTCTTCATGTGCTGTCATGTGACTTTAAAAGCAGAGGGGACAGCCTGGTGTCTGTACACTCAGCCACGTGTAGTTACTTTGGTACGTGGCTGTGGTACCTAGGATATGTTTTGCATGTCATATCTTGCGAAGGATTGGAGGTTGACATATTTTCCTCTGGGCCTATGGAATGCTGGTCTGGAAGATGCTCTACAGTGAGCAAATAGTTAACTAGCTAACTAGAGTTCAAGGTTCAGTAATCTCCCTTTTAGGGACTGACAACTCACATTTACCTATCAAACGTGCTGAGGAATTTGTAGAGGAGAAATCCATGTCGTATTGTTTCATCCAGATTCTCCTAAACTTAACTGACCATAGAACCTGGTTTATCATTTTTTCTTTTATTGATTTATTTTTCCTAATACCTATTAACGTTCCTGGGAGGCAACTTCCTTAGGGAGACAACAATTGTGCTGCCTCCGAGAATGCATCTTGGATTTGACAATAATTCATCCTATATATAATATTATATTTCAGTGGCCTCAAAAATCAGAAGAACCTCTTCCTCTGTACTTTGTGTGTGCTGTGCTGTGCTTAGTCACTCAGTCATGTCCGATTTTTTGTGACTCCACGGACCGTAGCCCACCAGGCCCCTCTGTCCATGGAATTCTCCAGGCAAGAATACTGGAGTGGGTTGCCAAAACCTCCTCCAGGGAATCTTCCCCACCCAGGGATTGAACCCAGGTCTCCCATTACAGGTGGATTCTTTACTGTCTGAGCCACCAGGGAAGCCCATGAATACTGGAGGGGGTATCCCTTCTCCAGGGGGTCTTCCTAACCCAGGAATCGAACTGGGGTCTCCTGCATTGCAGGTGGATTCTTTACCAGCTGAGCTACCAGGGAAGCCCATACTTCGTGTGAAAGTGAAAGGCACTCCCTTGTGTCCAACTCTTTGCGACCCCATGGACTATACAGTCCATGGAATTCTCCAGGCCAGAATACTGGAGTGGGTAGCCGTTCCCTTCTCCAGGGGATCTTCCTGATCCAGGAATCGAACTGGGGTCTCTTGCATTGCAGGCAGATTCTTTACCAACTGAGCTATCAGTGTAGTATGTATGAAATATACTCAACTCACCCCACACGCTATATGTGTGTGGGGAGCAGTCAACTCTGACCCCAACACTAGTCTCATCCAAAAGTCTGAAGGAAGTGGGAATTCCCTGGAAATCCAGTGGTTAGGACTCTGTACCCGTACTGCTGAGGACCCAGGTCCAATTCCTGCTAGGGGAACTGAGATCCTACAAGCCACGTGCATGAGCAAGTCTCCGGCTCCCTTCCATTCTGAGAGCTATGTTTTATATGTTTGTCTTCCCTTGAGAGAAAAACAGGTGTTTTTGTCACCTCCATAGAACCTAGAATATATATGGCACATATACGATGCTTTATAGGCCCATTTTGGGCTTCCCTTGTGGCTCAGCTGGTAAAGAATCTGCCTGCAATGTGGGAAACCTGGGTTCGACCCCTGGGTTGGAAAGATCCCCTGGGGAAGGGATAAGCTACCCACTCCAGTATTCTTGCCCGGAGAATTCTAGAGAATTCCATGGGCTACATCCATGGGGTCCCAAAGAGTCGGACACAACCCAGTGACTTTCGCTTTCAGGCCCATTTTAAAATTAAGAATTAGAAAAAGGAGAGGCTTCCCTGGTGGCTCAAACAGTAAAGTATTTGCCTGCAGTGCAAGAGACCCAAATTCAGTCCCTGGGTCAGGAAGATCCCTTGGAGAAGGAGATGGCAACCCACTCCAGTATTCTTGCTCGGAGAATTCCATGGACAGAGGAGCCTGGCAGGCTACAGTCCATGGGGTCGCAAAGAGTCAGATACGATTGAGCGACTAACACACACTGAAAGAAGTTCAAGCTAGAAGATAAAAGATGCACAATATTTATTCATTTCTGATTTTTGGAGCCAGCTAGATAGGTGCTGCCTTGCACTGGCTATGGTAACACAGCAAGGGAGTCTCGGGAGATGGTGTGACCCCAGTGCCCAAGGTCAGTGTGGGGCAAACCAGCCACTGCAAAAATAAAGGCTCCTCTGCCCAGAGAGCTCAATGCTGGGCCATGCCAAGAACAAGGCCCTGTTTTATCTCACAGCACACACACCCAGGACCTCACGTCATCCCACACCCTGTATGTCCAGCTGGGTGGAAGCTCTCTTTGTGTGGATCAAACAGGGGTGTGATATGAGTGTGATATGGTCAGACCACAGATCCGGAGGAACTTTCAGAGCTGTTCTGCATAAATCAGTCTTCTATTCCCCTTCTCTTTCTCTGAGTGAAAGGGATATTTACTTACAGGGCAAATTTTCATCATTAAATACCCTCATTCAAGATTCCTGCTCTGGTGTAGGTACGTAGAGGGGCTGCCCTCAACACCTAGGAAGCCAGAAGGAATCTCATCTTCCCTTTCCTTCTCCCCCATTTTCTGATATTTGGGACTAATCTGGCCTTTAACCCCTGTGACTTCACACTATATTTTCTTTGCTGGAGAGGGGAATCCCCTTCATGCCGAGCTTCTGTCTCAGTCTCTCTGCCTCTGTTTTCTTGCTGAACACCAGTCTGTGATGGTCCCATATCAGATGGTTGATTGTGAGATCTGAGCACCCTTCATCACCTGGAGGTGGGGAGTGGAGGGGACTTCTGCCCCCCTCCCACAATCTTGGTTTACCAGTTTGCATCTAAGACTCTAAAAACAGTCCCTGTGATTACAGCTCCCAGGGCTTTTAACCGTGATGTACTCCTATTGAATCCTCCATATGTATTTCTGGCCAGGAATGACACATCTGAAAAAATAGCAATAGGAACATGTAGAATAGCATGTTAATAATTATTGCTAGAAAGCTTCCAATTCCAGAAAATCCATACTTATTACATAGTTGTTTTTTTGTATAGGAGAGAAATTTTTTTCAAATTACAGCAACTTGAAGGGAGCTCTTTCTTCTGGCATCACAGAGCCTTCTCTTTTTGTTATTTCCTCTAGGACCATTGCCTGCCAAAATCTATATAATGCTGCCTTTCTTGCATTGCTGCCTGTATGGCTTCCCAATCACATCTGCCAAACCTCTGGATCCCCTCAGAGACAACCAGTGATACATTATGACTCCAATCGGTCGCTAAGCTTGAGCGTTAGAGCGTTGTGAACAGCATTTGGAAACATCTTGCTAAAAGAAGGTCTCCTGAGTGATGACATCATTTCTATAAAATATATGAAAGTAGAGATAAAGGGAATATTGATTAATAACTTCATTTTTCATCACTATAAAGAGTAATCAAATCAAAGTACTTTTATTCTGAAAAGGAGTTGGAGAAAATATGTCTACTTGAGGAACAGAAACAAAGTGATAATAACGTGCTGCTTTATAATTGTTTACAGGTAATTCAGAAGTAATAGCACATTCCTTGTTGATTGCTCATATTGAAGCAATTTCGAGAAAGTGGTGTGAAAGCTCATGCTGATGGTATGTTCCTTCAGCCATAGCAGTCAGGCCTGGAAAGGATCAAAGTGAACACTGGAAGATGAAAATCAGATTCTAAAAGATGAGAACCAAAAGTAGCATAGCTGTGAGGGTCACACCTGGAGCCCAGGTTTTGTGAGGACCCCATGGCCCCTGCACTGAACTATCCCCATGACTTCCCTGGCAGAAGAGGCCAAAGTGAAGGACTTGCCCTAAGACTGAGCCGTGAAACATGATTTGTGGATCACTGAATGTTCTGCAGGGTGACTGATCTAAACTGGTTTCCTTTTCTGCATCCCAGATAGAAAATACGCACATGTGTGTAATCTGTTCATGTCTGGAAGCACATATCCTCAGAGGAAGAAGCTGGATACTCAGAGGTGCTTCAGGGAATACTGAGCTCCATGTTTATTCAATTATGTACTCGTTCTACCCACAACCCCAGTCTCCAGTTCCTGGAAATGCTTAATAGAGTGTATCCATTGGGATTTATTCTGGAATGTATTTTTTCTTCAGGGGTCCAACTGCATTTAAATAAAGACTCAATGCGCCTCATCCAGCCTGGGAAGTTTTTTCATTTGCTGCTCAGACCTACAATTCTTTGCTCATTTTCTCATATTGAAAAGTAATCAATTAACCATGTTAATTAATCATGTTAATTAACCAGCTAAGGCAATGAGCCAGTTAAACACAAGTGCTATAGAAGATTCAAAACTATAAAACAAGTGCTCACACTCCAAGATCCTGAAATCTGTCCAAGGGCAGGATTGGTTTTTGGAGATGTGATCACTATAGTACCCATGCAGAACTCATGCTCAGAAGAGGGCCCCAAACTTAACGTTTTGAAGTTGCCAACTTGAAATTCTTGTTAATTATATTTCTGAATTTGTGTTTTGTAAGTAGAGTCCAATGGGGCAATGCAGCATGCCCTGGGGGCTTGGATTTGTGGCTCGTGGGTCGTCCCTATTCCTGCTTCTCCCCAGCTTCCTGGATGGTCTCTCCACCGACCATTCCTCTGCCTCTACTCTGGAGTCGGGGTGCAGATGCAGACATGAACAAGGTCAGACACGTATACCTGCATGCTGAGTCATAGTGAGGGGCCCCGGGAGCCTCTGAGGATTTGCAATTACTTCCAACTATCCCCATGCCTGAGAGACTGTGACATTAACTATCAAATCAAAGACACCATCAAAGGTTGAGAGAAAGAGAAAAACTATGGAAGAAAGGAAAAAGCTTTTTTTTTTTCTTTTTAAAATATTTATTTATTTATTTTAATTGGAGGCTAATTACTTTACAATATTGTGGTGGTTTCTTGAGCAAGAGGTCCCATATTTTTATTTTGCCCTTGGCTTCACGGATTACGTATCTGGCTCTGTAAGGAGACAAGACACACACATAACATGGATATATCAAAGTAATGTAAGAGGAAGGTTCTGGGAGGCTTTGAGCTTATCCAAGGTCACATGGCAGTTAAAAATGGAATAATCCTTTTATGAAACTCGGAAGCCTATATTCTTTTCTTTTATGCCTTGCAGTTTTTCCAAATGAGAAGTAGAGACAAAACATTCAGAGGAGTGTGCGCTCTTTAAGCTGGAATAGTTATGGGGGCTTCATGCAGAAGATGGACCTTTGGTCAAGTCCTGTGGGGCAGTCTGGATCTAGACACCTAGGAACCAAGTGTCAGCCTAGGGGAGCAGCAGAGCCAGGTGGTGTGAGCTGGGGGAGTTCCGTGGCTGTGAGAATCACCTTACAACGTTCTTAATTACTCTCAGATTCCTCTTTATAGTTATGAACTCTCCCATTTAATTGCATTTCAATAGAGAAAAGTTGAGTCAGAATTATTCTGCTTATCAAGAACTGACAATTTGCTACACACTAAGCTGGAGATATTCTAGGGATTTAATCCTCACTGATAGCCATGTGAAAATTCCCTTTCTCCCTGGGCTCTGAGCTCAGGTATGTCAACCTCATACTTCCCTGAATGTGTGAAGGCTCCTTCCTCTTTGCCACACCTATGAGTTCCTTGCACTCCTCCCAGAAAAATAATATTTTAGTTGGTGTTAATTTCCATGGGTGTTTCTCTAAAAAGGCAATCATTCATTTTTTAAAATAATTAACACACCTTTAAATTTGATTTGCTGTCTTCATATAGGTACATATTCAAGGGGGTATCTAAATAGATATGTATATTTTAGAAATGTAGATACTATTTATTGTGTAGAATTTCATGGCTCACCCTAAAATAAATCGAAGAATTGACTCCTTTATCATGCTGTTATTGCCCACTTAATCTTGGATAATTTTTTTGAAGCCTGCTTTATCTAAAATTAATATAAATACTCTAGCTTTTAAAAATTAGTGTTAGATGGTATGTATTTCTTTACTCATTTACTTTAAACTGTATTTTAATATATAATCTGTGTCTTTATATTTAAAGTGAGTTTCTTGAACATAATATGTAGTTGAGTCTTGTTTCTCTGATCCACTTTGACAATCTCTTCTTTACTTGGTGTATTTAGATCATTCATATTTAAAGTAATTATTGAAATAGTTGGATTAATATCTAATAGGTTTGAAACTATTTTGTATTTGTTGCATTTTTTATCCTTTCCTTTTTTTTACCTTCTTCATGTTTTTAAAAGTTTTTTTAAAAGATAAGTTTTAAGTTGGCATTAAAATTGAGTGGAATTCCTGTATCCTCCTTGCCCTCACACATGCATAGCCTCCCTCAGCAACACTGAAACGAAGGGTACATTACAATTGATGAACCTATACTGACACATCATTACCACCCCAAATCGATAGTTTGCATTATATTTGAACATCTATCTATCTGATCAATTAAGAATAAGGAAAAAGATTTACTTTTACCTTCTTTATTCCTTCTCTGATTGTCTTAGGCATTCAGACTCGGTGGTTTGTAAACAATACGTATTTATTTCTCATAGTTCTAGAGGCTCATAAGTCCAACAGATTCATAATCTGTGAGAGCTCACTTCTTCTAGGAGGGCCATCTTCTTACTGAGAGGCTCTGTAACTTATCAAAGGTCACATGGCAGCTAAAAAATGGAAAGATGTTTTCATGAAATCCAGGAGCTTGTACTTTTCTTTTGTGCCTTGTAGCCTCTTCAAATGAGCGATGTAGACAAAACATTCAGAGGAGCGTGAGCTCTTTAAGCTGGAGTAGTTACAGAGGCTTCACCCAGAAAATGGACCATTTTTTTTACCGTATACTCACTAAAAGAAGTAAATGGTTTCTTATTAAATTATTGATTTGCAATTTCTTCATAACTAACAAGACTGAATGTGCACTATGAATAATAAATAGTGACCACAATATTAGCTAACTTCTTAAGAACCTACTGTGTCTGCTACTCTTCTCTGGGCTTATATGTGTGCCCTCGCTTAATCTTCATGGTACCCTTGTGAGGAGATGTTTTCATTACCCTTTCTTTACAGATGAAGATATCGAGGCACAGAGAGATTAAATAACTTGGCAAAGAACACTCAGTGAGTAGCTGGAACACCTAGACAATTCAGATTCAGGTAGGATGTATCAGAAGCTGTAACTCAAAGCACCTCCTATTGTTTTTTCCCGCTAATCATGTCTTTGGCCATTAAAGAGATGTTCCATGTGATCATTTTATAACCTGTGGATTTGTAAAATGTTTCATAAGTTGAGACTAAATCTACATCTGGGACTCAATTTCTGTTTTGTAAATAGGTCTATTTTACTCTTTTTTAAGATTCCCTATTTAAGCAATACCATATGATCCTTGCCTTTCTCTGTTTGACTTACATCACTCAATACGGCAATCTCTAGGTCCGTACATGTTGCTGCAAATTACTTGTGTTTCTTTTCTGATACATCAGTTCAGTCGCTCAGTCGTGTCCGACTCTTTGCGACCCCATGAATCGCAGCACGCCTGGCCTCCCTGTCCATCACCATCTCCCGGAGTTCACTCAGACTCACTTCCATCGAGTCGGTGATGCCATCCAGCCATCTCATCCTCTGTCGTCCCCTTCTCCTCCTGCCCCCAATCCCTCCCAGCATCAGAGTCTCTTCCAATGAGTCAGCTCTTTGCATGAGGTGGCCAAAGTACTGGAGCTTCAGCTTTAGCATCATGCTTTCCAAAGAAATCCCAGGGCTGATCTCCTTCAGAATGGACTGGTTGGATCTCCTTGCAGTCCAAGGGACTCTCAAGAGTCTTCTCCAACATCACGGTTCAAAAGCATCAATTCTACGGCGCTCAGTCTTCTTCACAGTCCAACTCTCACATCCATATATGACCACAGGAAAAACCATAGCCTTGACAAGACGGACCTTAGTCAGCAAAGTAATGTCTCTGCTTTTGAATATACTATCTAGGTTGGGCATAACTTTTCTTCCAAGCAGTAAGCATCTTTTAATTTCATGGCTGCAGTCACCATCTGCAGTGATTCTGGAGCCCCAAAAAATTAAGTCTGACACTGTTTCTACTGTTTCCCATCTATTTCCCATGAAGTGATGGGACCGGATGCCATGATCTTTGTTTTCTGAATGATGAGTTTTAAGCCAACTTTTTCACTCTCCTCTTTCACTTTGATCAAGAGGCTTTTTAGTTCCTCTTCACTTTCTGCCATAAGGGTGGTGTCATCTGCATATCTGAGGTTACTGGTATTTCTCCTGGCAATCTTGATTCCAGCTTGTGTTTCTTCCAGCCCAGCATTTCTCATGATGTACTCTGCATAGAAGTTAAATAAGCAGGGTGACAATACACAGCCTTGATATACTCCTTTTCCTATTTGGAACTAGTCTGTTGTTCCATGTCCAGTTCTAACTGTTGCTTCTTGACCTGCATACAGATTTCTCAAGAGGCTGGTCAGGTGGTCTGGTATTCCCATCTCTTTCAGAATTTTCCATAGTTTATTGTGATCCACACAGTCAAAGGCTTTGGCATAGTCAATAAGGCAGAAATAGATGTTTTTCTGGAACTCTCTTGCTTTCTGCATGATCCAGTGGATGTTGGCAATTTGATTTCTGGTTCCTCTACCTTTTCTAAAACCAGCTTGCATCAGGAAGTTCATGGTTCATGTATTGCTGAAGCCTGGCTTGGAGAATTTTGAGCATTACTTTACTAGCATGTGAGATGAGTGCAATTGTGCGGTAGTTTGAACATTCTTTGGCATTGCCTTTCTTTGGGATTGGAATGAAAACTGACCTTTTTCAGTCCCGTGGCCCAGTGCTGAGTTTTCCAAATTTGCTGGCATATTGAGTGCAGCACTTTCACAGCATCATCTTTCAGGATTTGAAGTAAGTCAACTGGAATTCCATCACCTCCACTAGCTTTGTTCGTAGTGATGCTTTCTAAGGCCCACTTGACTTCACATTCCAAGATGTCTGGCTCTAGATTAAGTAGGAAGTCAAGAAACACCTGAAGTAACAGGCAAATTTGGCCTTGGAATGTGGAATGAAACAGGGCAAAGACTAATAGAGTTTTGCCAAGAAAATGCACTGGTCAGAGCAAACACCCTCTTCCAACAACACAGGAGAAGACTCTACACATGGACATCACCAGATGGTCAACACCAAAATCAGATTGATTATATTCTTTGCAACCAAAGATGGAGAAGCTCTATACAGTCAACAAAAACAAGACCAGGAGCTGACTGTGGCTCAGATCATGAACTCCTTATTACCGAATTCAGACTCAAATTGAAGAAAGTAGGGAAAACCGCTAGACCATTCAGGTATGACCTAAATCAAATCCTTTATGATTATACAGTGGGAGTGAGAAATAGATTTAAGGGCCTAGATCTGATAGATAGAGTACCTGATGAACTATGCAATGAGGTTCGTGACATTGTACAGGAGACAGGGATCAAGACCATCCCCATGGAAAAGAAATGCAAAAAAGCAAAATGGCTGTCTGGGGAGGCCTTAGAAATAGCTGTGAAAAGAAGAGAGGCAAAAAGCAAAGGAGAAAAGGAAAGATATAAGCATCTGAATGCAGAGTTCCAAACAATAGCAAGAAGAGATAATAAGCCTTCTTCAGCAATCAATGCAAAGAAATAGAGGAAAAGAACAGATTGGGAAAGACTAGAGAGATCTCCAAGAAAATTAGAGATACCAAAGGAACATTTCAGGCAAAGATGGGCTTGATAAAGGACAGAAATGGTCTGGACCTAACAGAAGCAGAAGATATTAAGAAGAGGTGGCAAGAATACACGGAAGAACTGTACAAAAGAGGTCTTCACAACCCAGCTAATCATGATGATGTGATCATCATGTGGAATGTGAAGTCAAGTGGGCTTTAGAAAGCATCACTACAAACAAAGCTAGTGGAGGTGATGGAATTCCAGTGGAGCTGTTTCAAATCCTAAAGATGACGCTGTGAAAGTGCTCCACTCAATTCTGATACTTAACATCTATTATATATTTCTTGATTATTATTTGTTAGTTGAAGTATAGTTGACTTACAATATTGCATTAGTTTCAAATGTACAACAAAGTGTTTCATATATATATACATATATATATATTCTTTTTCAGAGTCTTTTGCATGTAGGTTACTACAAAATACTGAGTGTAGTTCCCTGTGCTATATAGTAGGTCATTGTTGGTTATCTATTTTATGTGTAACAGTGTGCATAACATCTACTATATTTAAAGTTATTTATGTTTTTGATAGCAAGCTATGAGAACAGATACTGATTGGATCTGATTTATTTTCTATCCATTTCAGGATATTTATCTGGTGACTTTCATAAGTGAGACTGTCATCAAGAACAGAAGGAAGATGAAAAATAAAAGAAGGAAGGAAAGAATGAAGAAAGAGAGACAAAATAGATAAAGGTAATATGAAAAGAAAATAGCATGGTGAAATGTGGGGAGTCTAAGATATGGAGGGAAAGGACAGGAAAGTAAAGTTGAGTGTCTTTTGTGGCAATTGACTACATGAACATCTCTCTATCTCTATAACCACATCTTCTCTCCTTCATTTCAAATATCACTTCATTTCAAATACCACTCACTCATACCACTTAAGAAATTTAGTTTGCAATGAGACTATAATAGTGAGTTAAATGCCAAGCTAACAGTCTTCAATTTTAGCCTACAGTTGCTGGAGGATTTTAGAAAGTCTTTGAACACAAGAGCGACTTAAGCAATATGGTGCCTTTAAGTCTTGAATTAATTGGTTTTGAGGATGGAACAATGGAAAGTCTGGAAACAAGAAGACAATTTTGGCCTTTTTGCTTATGCCCAAAGGCTGGCTTCCTCTTTTTGGCACAGAGCTAAGGTTCATTTCCCTCACGTCTAGATATGAACTGTGGCTGGTCCTTACTAATGGATAATGAATGGATGTGGTCATTTTCATTCTGAAGTAGCTAAAAGATGTGTTTTCATCATGCTGTTGATCTAAACTCTCAACTGCTGGTTTGTTGATGCCAGGATAACCATCAAACTACATTTCAAGATGGGGAAGCTATATAAGAAAGAAGCTGGAAGCCATAAGTCATCCATTGGAGGAGAGCCGTTGTCCATGAAATCATCTGTATTGAACTTTATGTGAATGAGAAATAAAAGTTTATGTTGTCAAATCACTGAGATTTAGGTGTTTCTTGTTACAGCAGCTAGTGTAGCAATTCTGGTTACTTAAAGTCATTGTGCCAGGGACAGTGTGCGGTGATGAGAATGAGAAAATGGAGTCTGAGCTCACAGATTAAAAAGAAAGACACAAATGGGCGAGGCAATACAAAGGAAAAATGGCAGAAAAAGCAAGGATAACCTCAAGGTGAGCCTGAACACCTGGGGGAAATTGTCAGCAGATATAACAATGTCCAGAAAAAAAGCTGCTTTGAGGGAAAGAATGTAGCAACTTTTGTTTTAGAGGTATTGAGTCTCATATATTATAGTATATCCAAAGGTAAATGCCTGGCAACTTAAAAAAACAAGAGTTACAGAATTATGTTCGTGTGTGTGTGAGAGAGTGAAAGAAAAATTGCAAAAATAGGAGATGTAGGTGTCATAAAAAAGGTAATAGTTAAAATAAGCTCAAACTTATGTAAGGAAAACTAACAAAATCCGTAAGAGAGTGGATTTACTACTTAGTTTGAACAATAAAATAGCAAGAAAAAATCTTATCTTTGCCACTAACTGTGTCTATATATGACCTTGGCCAAGTTTCTTAACCTATTTGAATCCTATTTTCCTCAGGAGGGGTTTGGACAGGATTGAAACAGCTCTTTCAATTAGAATCACCCAGGGAAGTTTAAGAGTCCACGTGGCTGTGCCCCTTTTCGGACCCACTGAAGATGTGTCCAAGGTGTGGGTAAGGCCAGCAGGAGACCCTTCCATGTCGGCAACTTCACGCTCTCACTGGGGAGCTAGGCAGTTGAGTCTTGGATTTTATTTATAATAGCTTTTATAAGTACAGTGTCTCATTTACCCGATTTAAAAGCTTTACCCTTGAGTTGTGGATTAGGCCTATTTCCAAGTCTATCTTTTGTCAAGAAACTTTATGGAATCAGAAGACTCTTTGGTAATGCCTCCATCTCAGAAAGGCAAGAAGTTACACTTAGCACCCAATCAGAGAGGACAGACAGCGCCTGTTACTAGTGTGGACTCTGGTGATACAATGTGATGTCAGATTGTGCTCTGACCCCCACTTGCGTCCTTAAAAGTTGAGTTCTCTACAGTGTGGAGATTCCTTAAAACACTGGAAATAGAACTGCCTTATGACCCAGCAATCCCACTGCTGGACATACACACCGAGGAAACCAGAATTGAAAGAGACACGTGTACCCCAGTGTTCATCGCAGCACTGTTTATAACAGCCAGGACATGGAAGCAACCTAGATGTCCATCAGCAGATGAATGGATAAGAAAGCTGTGGTACATATACACAATGGAGTATTACTCAGCCATTAAAAAGAATACATTTGAATCAGTTCTAATGAGGAGGATGAAACTGGAGCCAATTATACAGAGTGAAGTAAGCCAGAAAGAAAACCACCAATACAGTATACTAACACATATATATGGAATTTAGAAAGATGGTAATGATAATCCTGTATGAGAGACAGCAAAAGAGACACAGATGTATAGAGCAGACTTTTGGACTCTGTGGGAGAGGGAGAGGGTGGGATGATTTGGGAGAATGGCATTGAAACATGTATAACATCATGTAAGTAATGAATTGCCAGTCTAGGTTCGATGCAGGATACAGGATGCTTGAGGCTGGTGCACTGGGATGACCCAGAGAGATGGTATGGGGAGGGGGGTTCAGGATTGGGAACTCATGTACACCCATGGTGGATTCATGTTGATGCATGGCAAAACCAATACAGTATTGTAAAGTAAAAGAAAGTAAAATTTTTTTAAAAAAATTGAATTCTCTGCACCTTAGTTTTCTTATTTGTAAAATGAAACATAATTAGAAAGTAACCCGTAGGATTGTTGTGAGGACCAAATGAATTAATATATGCAAAGTTCTTAGGAAGTGATAGAACATATTAGGTGCTCTATTAATACTAAAGTGAGTGTTAGTCATGTCTGACTCTTTGTGACCCCATGGACTGTAGCCTGTCAGGCACCTCTGTCCATATGATTTCCCAGGCAAGAATACGGGAATGGGTTGCCATTTCCTACTCCAAAGGATCTTCCCAACCCAGGGATTGAATAGGTGTCTCCTGCATTGCAGACAGATTCTTAACCATCCTGAGCCACCAGGGAAGCCCCTATTAATGCTAACTATGACACCACCCTTATGGCAGAAAGTGAAGAGGAACTAAAAGCCTCTTGATCAAAGTGAAAGAGGAGAGTGAAAAAGTTGGCTTAAAGCTCAACATTCAGAAAACTAAGATCATGGCATCTGGTCCCATCACTTCATGGGAAATAGATGGGGAAACGGTGGAAACAGTGTCAGACTTCATTTTGGGGGGCTCCAAAATCACTGCAGATGGTGACTGCAGCCATGAAATTAAAAGACGCTTACTCCTTGGAAGAAAATTTATGACCAACCTAGATAGCATATTCAAAAGCAGAGACATTACTTTGCCAACAAAAGTCTGTCTAGTCAAGGCTATGGTTTTTCCAGTAGTCATATATGGATGTGAGGGTTGGACTGTGAAGAAAGCTGAGTGTCAAAGAATTGTGGTGTTGGACTGTGATGTTGGAGAAGACTCTTGAGAGTCCCTTGGACTGCAAGGAGATCCAACCAGTCCATTCTAAAGGAGATCAGTCCTGGGTGTTCTTTGGAAGGAATGATGCTGAAGCTGAAACTCCAGTACTTTGGCCACCTCATGCAAAGAGTTGACTCATTGGAAAAGACTCTGACGCTGGGAGGGACTGCGCAGGAGGAGAAGGGGACGACAGAGGATGAGATGGCTGGATGGCATCACTGACTTGATGGACATGAGTTTGAGTGAACTCCGGGAGACGGTGATGGACAGGGAGGCCTGGCGAGCTGCAATTCATGGGGTCACAAAGAGTCAGACACGACTGAGTGACTGAACTGAACTGATGTGAACTGATTGTCATTATTAGACATACAGACTCAGAACTCTTGAGGGGACAGGGGACACATAAAAGGGTAGAGTGTAATACCTCTAATTCTAATATCTATTGTTTGATTTTAGGGGGGATTTTGGAGACAGATATGGGAGAAAACTGAAGATGTACTGTAACCCTTCTTGCTGTTGCTATCTTAGAAAGATTAAATGAAAAGCCCATTTTACATCCAATGCAGTTGAACAGCCAAGGCAGGGGAATTCCAAAGAGCTAGGTAACTCCCAAATTGCCCAAATGTCTCCTTTTTAAAAGCTCAAGTTTTAAATAGTTACTGGGTAAGAAGTCATTCCAGCTCTAGAACAAGAACATCATTTACGTTTTTTCTTTGCTTACTGTAGTAATTTCCCATATTGAACAATTCTGCCATTTACAGGTGCTATTTGCTTTTGTATTTTCCCACATTTGAGTTCAAGATCCCATCCTAATACTAGCTAGCCATTTCTAATGGTAGAATTATAAAAATCACTTGCATTAGTCTTTATTCTCTCTAATTTTTTAGTCTGAGAATTTCTCAGTGTATATCAAGATAGCAAGAACTATATGTCATCGTTGCGATGGAGTTTTCAGTTCAGTTCAGTTCAGTCGCTCAGTCGTGTCCGACTCTTTGCAACCCCATGAATCGCAGCACACCAGGCCTCCCTGTCCATCACCAACTCCCGGAGTTCACTCAGACTCACGTCCATCGAGTCAGTGATGCCATCCAACCATCTCATCCTCAGTCGTCCCCTTCTCCTCCTGCTCCCAATCCCTCCCAGCATCAGAGTCTTTTCCAATGAGTCAATTCTTCGCATGAGGAGGCCAAAGTACTGGAGTTTCAGCTTTAGCATCATTCCTTCCAAAGAAATCCCAGGGCTGATCGCCTTCAGAATGGATTGGTTGGATCGCCTTGCAGTCCAAGGGACTCTCAATGTTTAAACATAAAAAATTGGTTAATGCTGGTAATTGGGCAGAAAGATCTCTGAGACTTGTTCTTCATGGATTTCTGGAAATTGGCACCAACTCTGAAGGAGAGGAGAAAAAAGTCATAAGATGGCTTTTTCTTACAACATGTCCCCAGACAATACCCTCAGCTCTAGTCTCATATCCAACTCTTGGATGGAAAAATTCAACAAGCAGGGCAGGGGTGAAACGACACTGAGTGGGGCCAAACTAATATCTTAAGGGTGGACTTTACCATCAGGTGAGATTTAGGAATATAGTATTAGATATAGATGACCATGAGATGTTTGTGTAGAACAAGAATCTTGCAATGTTTTTAAAGGGTGGACATTGAAATCACAAATGCAACAGAGAGTAGATAAGTGGCGATATTTACAGAGTGACCAAGTCGTGAATTTTCACTATTGAGTAATGAGCTTCTCTGATATTATGTTATGTAGTTGGGTCTTAATCCTGATAAAGGAGTTTGTTGGGGTGTGGCATTGATAGGAACATGGCCTTTTTCAAAGTGATCCTTCTGGACAGAGATTTCCGCACCTGAAATCCAATATAAAGATAGAAGTTGCACTGGGCAGCCTCACTTGCTCCAGCAGATTCTTTTCAGGCAAAATGAAAATCCTTGTGAGTATTGGTGCTTCTTTATACTCTTATGGTAACTGCTTGCAGAGAATGTTCACATCCAATATGTGTTGGTTTTCAGGGGTCTTAGACAAATACTGCATGCTTCTAAGTTTCTTTGATTGAATTAATGCTGTCTTTGGCAGGAATAATGTCAAATATTAATTAGCCCATATTTATTTGTCCTTCGTCTGTTTCTTGAGATGTTTACTAAGAAAATACAAAGAAAAAATGGGAAATATCTAGGGAATTTTAATTTGTAATATTTTAATAATAATTCCTTATTGTGAAATTTGGAGGGAATATAGGCATTTTAGGATAACTATATTTACCATCTAAAAGGGAAATAGTGATTTGAAAATAATAATATCAGGGACTTTCCTGGTGGTCAAGTAGTTAAGGCTCTGTGCTTCCGCTGCAAGGGGCACAAATTCAGTCCTTGGTTGGGGAACTAAGATCCTGCATGCCATGAGGTATGGTCAAAAGTAATAATAATAATATCGATAATAAAAAAAAGCTGCCGTTTCCCAAGTGCATTCTTATGCTGAACATTCACATGAATCACTTCATCTATCCACTGCAACAAGTGTATGTGTGCTATGCTCATTTGCTTCTGTTGTGTCTGAACCTTATGTGACCCTATGGACCACAGCCTGCCAGGCTCCTCTGTCCTTGAGATTCTCCCTGCAAGAATACTGGAGAGGGTTTCTTACTCTAGGGGGGTCTTCCCGATCCGGGTATTAAACCTGTGTCTCCTTCATTTCCTGCACTGCAGGCAGATTCTTTACTGCTGAGCCGCTGGGGAAGCCACTGAACTGAGTAGTATTGCCCCATTCTACAGGTGAGGAGATTGAGGCACAGAGGAGTATGACTTCCGCAGGCCAGGAAATGTAGGATCTAGTCCTGAAATCTATCCATCTTAGGCCCCACATACAGAAGCAATCATGGCAGAGCAACCCTGCTGTGACCACTCCAACTGATCCCAGCCCTGATCCCAGTCTCCCATAGCTTCACATGGTAGCGCTCCATAGACAGTGAACTATGCTCTATGGCAGCATGGAGCTCCTTCCCCTCAGCCTCTACCCCTTATTCTCACTGAGTTGTTGAAGGAGAGAGTAATGTAAGTACCTCCCCATAAGTTGTTAAACACTGTCAATTTAATGAGTTCCTTCTCCCAGGATCTCTTGATTTTCCAAGAGAGATCTAACCCCCGAATGTACACCTGGGACCATGATATATTAATCACATTGTTGGGTGGGTGGCTATTTGGGGCAGGGGACATTTCTTGACTCTTTAATCATTCCACTGAGGTGCTCAGCCCTCCACCCATCTAACTCAAGCTTCTGTATTTGACCCATTAAACAGAACACGTAGGAGTGTCAGAGCTGGCCTTGGAGCCCAGGTTTTCCGTATGCAAGTAGACAGGTTGGATATCTGCACTTAGGTCCATGTTAGACATTCTATCCACAGTCACCAGGGCAGAAATATTACTAATGAGATACAAAGGGAAGTAGGAAAACCTCACTGCTGCTGCTGCTGCTGCTAAGTTGCTTCAGTCATGTCCGACTCTGTACGACCCCATAGATGGCAGCCCACCAGGCTCCCCAGTCCCTGGGATTCTCCTGGCAAGAACACTGGAGTAGGTTGCCATTTCCTTCTCCAATGATTGAAAGTGAAAAGTGAAAGTGAAGTCGCTCAGTCATGTCTGACTCTTAGCGACCCCGTGGACTGCAGCCTACCAGGCTCCTCCGTCCATGGGATTTTCCAGGCAAGAGTACTGGAGTGGGTTGCCATTGCCTTCTCTGAAACCTCACTGACAGGTACTAAAAACATCTGCCTTCCTGAAGAGTCTCTCCATCAGCAGTCTCAATGACAGTGCAGTGCCCTGTGATGTTCAGAACAGGGAACACAAAACCAGGATCAGCATATTGAATGAGACCCTTGTACAACTGCACCAAGATGTCAGCAGTGCCTCTGGGTCAGTCTCGCATTCTGCTGGCCTAACAGTTGTCTGATGGCATCACTAATGGGAATGTGGACGTTTTCTTTGATGTAAGCCTCAGAAGTTATTTGTGCCTCCATGATCTGATTTTCATAGTTTCCCTTTAGGTACCCTTATCACCCATGAATCTATTTTAAATCTATCTTACTCTCTTTATCTCAAGGAATTAAATGCTTTCTTAAACCGAAAAATACAACTTGATGCCTGACTACTAAAGCCAGTGTGAATACCTTCAGGGTCTTCCTCTTAGTGAAATGAGCCCTTTCTTACTGCTCATCTCTCTCAAGTATTTTTTAAAAATTTATTACTATTGTTATTATTATTATTACTTTTAACACCAAAAAGCATCTTGTATTTCCCCGAAGTATTTTTCTGGCATATTCTTTCTAGAAGGTTGTGTTGTTGGGAAGGGTCAGGAATTTGGTAACAAAGGGAAAACGAATCTGAAAATTAGGAAAAACTCACCAAATGCCTGTCAAATGAATGAGTGTTGGCACATTTTGGAAATGGACTGTTGCCCCTCCAGGACCTCCCACCAGTGTCTTCAGTATATTTTCTGAGATATTTGTGCTTGTCGTGTCCTGTGTCACCCCACTCCAAATGACAGCCCTATTGTGACTGGTCTGTTTTCCAGGTGGTATTTCTGGTAGCACTGGCCATCTTTGGGACACGATCTTTGGGAAATGAGGTGAGTGAGTTCACTATAGATATTATATCCTAGAGATATTGGGAGAGGAAAAAGAAGATACAAGATAATCTGAAGGACAGTAGAGAGTCCACATGCCCCATGCGTGGGATGAAATCCCAGAAATAACCAATAACAGAAACAATGAGGCTGACTATTTCTTCCAATCACAATACCTTAAAAACATAACCCATTGCTTTAAAATGTGGTCAATTTCATTTCTCATGTGATGTCATTGCTTTGCCAGTATATAATACAATGAACTAAGAGGAAGACCTTTGCATTCTTATTTTAGCATGGGCTTTTGGTCTGGGATGCCAGTGGCAACATCTCAATGTTCAATCTCTTGTTCAAAGCAATAGAAGGCTTTACTTTGCTGGGAGGGTTGCCTTTCAAATGTACATGATTTGTAAAAACACCATTATGTCTTTGTCAATCTAGATTTATAACATCATCAGCCCAACTGACAAAGGTGGCCAAATTCAGGAGACGATGACAATTGACAATGAAAAAAATGCTGCCATCATTAACATCCATGCAGGATCATGCTCCTCTACCACGATTTTTGACTATAAACATGTAAGCAGCAATATTTTATATTCTTCAAGAATGGACTTCTACAGGGTGGAGGGACAACCATTTATCATGCATTTGAATTCCAGGATCTATCCTTGTAATTCTTTCAGAATTTCCTTACTTCTCCTTTTCCCATTTCTAATTTAAAAATTGATGAGACAGGAAATATACAAATTTGTTTGATTTTTTCCGGTAGGAAGTATGATGATGCTGGCTCATTACAGGCTCAGAAAGTACCTAGAAGAGTGACTAAAACCAGGGCAAGGCTTGGCACACAGGCTCTCAAAAATATTTGTCAAATGTGTGAGTGAAGTAGGGCTTCTTCTAATACAAAAAATTCTGCAGAAAGAGAGCAATCATGAAACAAGCAGTCACAAAATAGCAGAAATCCTGAACAACTACATATTTAACTACGTACATAGGATATGAAATAAATTATACTTTTGGAAGAATTAAAGCATGTTAACTTAAAAATATTATGCTATATCCAAGTTTCAATTGCTGGAATTAACAATAAATCTCAGAAACCTGCTCAAAAACCTTATTCCATCCTTGATTCATTCGTTCATGTTTTTGTTTTCCATTTGCTCCTCTGGGTGACAAACCTGCTTTTATCTATGGAGAGAGGTATGCACTGTGGATATAAGTAGTCCATAGTCTATGGCCCTGGGCATTTGAACTTGCTTTTCTTGTAGAAACCTCCTCCCTACCTCTGTCCCACTGTTATTGGGAGCTCCCTGACACATTTGAAAGCATCAAGTCTTAGTTTTCAAGGAGTTGTGCTGAAATTCTTTTTAAGCAGATGTCAGGGAAATCCCAAAAAGTATCTTTAAAAAGTAGCATGGTGAGAAGTTGGTATAAACCTCTCCACTATCATCAGGCTTGGCTTCAGTTGATTTTTGGATTTTAGGAACTGGAAATTAGTGAGAAATAAAAGTTAGGGACTAGAAAGATTTGCATTATATACAATCTTATATGCTGAATAATTATTTGGAAGTATGCAGAGAAAATTCCACTCCAGATGAATATTCCAGAAGGTTCCTTTTGGCTCCAAGTTCTTCACGTTCCATTGTTCTTCCAATCCCAACTTCCTCCATTCCATCCTTATGCAGCCAGCTTGGGTTTGAGGTGGAGAAAAGCTGAAGAGAAGGTGAAGAGGGGAGAAGAGAGTCAATGAAACATGTATGTGTGGAGCGTGAGGGTGGTGTGGATATGTTGAGGAGATCTTCTAAAGTAGTACTGTCCATTGGAAATTTCTGCAATGGTAGAAATGCTCTGTATCTGCATTTTCCCATAGGGAAGCTACTAATCACTTGTGGTTACAGAGTACTTGAAATATGTGATGGAGGAAGTACACTTTAAATTTTATTTAATTTGACTTTAAATGTAAATGGAAACTCATGGCTGGTAATTAACATATTTGAAAGCACAGGTCGAAAGAATACGGTATTTACTCCAAATTGAGGACACAGCAGAACAAAATCAATAGAGAAAGACAAATAACAATTTCTCCTTAATCCTTCAAACCGCAAACTGCAAAACCAAAACATGAAAAGTGAGAGACACATCAAGAGTTTACACAAATTTAGAGATAGAAAGGACAAGTGAAAAAGTGAAATGACGAGGTAAAAGAAGTCAAATGGATAGAATGGATTGCAGCTTGAAAATCTTACTGTGCATGTTTCAAGCTTTCCTGAAGGGCTATGCTCACTAGGTTCAGAACCCAGGGAACTGGGAGGGGCAGTAACGGTGCTCTTGCTGCTTCAGGGCTACATTGCGCTCAGGCTGCTCTCCAGAAGAGCCTGCTACATTCTGAAGATGGACCACAAAGCCATCCCCGCTCTGGACCAACTCAAACGGTACATCTTTGAGAGGAAGGTAATTCTGGGGTAGCCTTAAGTATTCCCTGTTCTTGAGCCAGAGAATATGGGGTCCATGGAGAAATGAAGAGAGTAAGGGATAAGGATATGGTACTCTCCACTTTAAAGCATTTTCATATTCACTGATTTTAGAGCAGGAATACATCTCTTAGCTTGAGTTCCACTATGCAGCCCCCAGTTATAAGAGCTTATAATACAAAGGCTGCCTCTGCTCAGCCCTAGATATGTGTCCTCAGGCAAACCACTTACTTCCTTAGAAAGTAAAAATAACAATTAAAATTTTAAAAACCTGTCATAAATGCCGGGATCTTTGTAGAAGGACTAACTGCTTTTTTCTTAAAACAATGCTTTAGGAAGTAATGATTGGGAGGAAAAATAAGTGAAGTTGTAATATCCAATAACACAATGGTGCCAGTAAATACAATATAGTGAGAATAAGCCAACGTTGTGTGAGGCTGGGAACCTGAAGTTTAATTCTCCTTTTGTGTCTTCTCATTGGGCACTGGGTTCACCCTCTCTAGGTTTCATTGTCGTTAGCTGCAAAATACCATTGATAATAATGAGGCTTCTCTACAGACCAAGCTGTCAGAAGCGATGATGTCTTAAGATCCCTGACCACCTTCTGTCCAATAATTTGAAAGAGAAAAAGTCACAATTTAGAATAAGGTACACCACATTATATCTATTTATTTCATCTTATTCTACTCTGTCGTACTGATCTAGGCTTTGAACAGCATGTTCTCTGACAAATACATCTGGGTCAAGTACAACCCACTGAAGTCTCTGATCACAAATGTGAGTTGGTTCCTGTTTGGATCACCCATCAGGCAGCTTTGCGAACACGTCCCCTTATATCAGGGGGAAGTGGCTGATAAGACACGTAAGTACCAATAAATCATTCCTTCACCAAATATTTTCTGACTGCTCCAATATGTCAGGCACTCTGTTAAGTGCTGTGTGAGATACAAATAAACATGAAACATGACTCAATTGGGTTTATTGGGGGAATTAAATATCTTTCTTATGTGGAAATGCTTCTAAATGTTGGGGGAGACACAGAAGTGATTAAAACTCTGCCCCCAAGGAACACATGATCTGGTGGAGAAGTTAATTCATTAAGGTAGAGGATGGAATAAAAAACGATTCCTTTGGGACCAAGTAAAACTATTGGATTCTCTAAAGTATAGTATAGGGCTTCCTTGGTGGCTCAGCGGTAAAGAATCCACCTGGAAGGCAGGAGACACAGGACATGTGTGTTCGATCCACTGGTTGGGAAGATTCCTTTGGAGTAGGAAACAGCAACCCACTCCAGTATTCTTGCCTGGGAAAATCCCATGGACAGAGGAACCTGAGGGGCTACAGCCCATAGGGTCGCCAGGGGTCAGACATGGCTGAGCAACTGAACACAAAAGTACAGCATGGTAACTCTGGTTAAATTATGATATTGTATACTTGAAAGTTGCTGACAGTAGAGATTAGGAATTTCTACCACACAAACACAAAAGGGTTAACTATGTGAAGTGATGGATGTGCTATTTTGACCTTCTATAATGTATCTGTGTATCAAATTATCATATTGTACACTTTGGTGGTGGTTTAGTCACTTAGTCATGTCTGACTCTTTGCAACCCAATATACCGTAGCCCGCCAGGCTCCTGAGTCCTTGGGATTTTCCAGGCAAGAATACTGGAGTGGGTAGCCATTTCCTTCTCAGGGGTATCTTCCTGACCCAGGGATCAAACTTGAGTTTCCTGCGTTGAAGGTGGTTTGTTTACCACTGGGCCACCAGGGGAGCCCCACTATATTGTACCTCTTAAATATATACAAATATATTTGTCAAGTGTTTCTCAAAAAAGTTAAAGAGCAATCAGAATTTAGGATAAGATTGGTCCAAAAAAAGAGCAGGTAAAGTGGACTAACAGACGGGGAATAAAAACTCTGATTTATCCAGTTAACATATGTCACTGCAGTCATTCCTGGTATTTTTACACAAAATTGCTAAATATGCCCAAGTATTAAGAATGGCCAGAGTGAAAGAGAGGCTGGATCACAGACAGTGAAGGCAGCAAGAAAAATTCCTCAGAGTAGTGGGAGGTAGATAGAGAAGGAAAGAATTGGCTTTTATTACCTTTTTATTGCCCAGGTATTAAGATATTTTTCTTTTAATAAGGTCATTAGTACTTACAAGTAAAGGCACACTGACATACCATCAATGCAGAATGTCATGGCATCAGCTGAGCCACAGAGTACTTCCAGGAATTGTTAGTCTTATTTAAACTAATATATGATTATTCTTCACAAATATAGCTGAAATCTTGGGCAATATGAAATTACATGAACAACCCCTCATTAAGACATTTACAAAAGGGCACTGGTTTGCTAAATTAAATCTAATTTGCTAACGTTTTCACTCTCTTTCTTTCTAAAATTTCCCCATTTTCAGATAATACTGGTGCTGGAGCCTGCGCAAAGGCTGGGCTCCTGGGCATCTTGGGAATTTCCATCTGTGCAGATGTTCACGTGTAAGGCATTCAGCTCACCGGTTTCATCTTTTTAAAGAAATACACCCTTGGTTTCCACTCAACAGCCAAATTAAAATCTTTCTCAATGCCCCAACTAATTTGGAGATTCACTAGTAAAACATGACTGGTATATTTATAGATATCTGCGTGTTTGTTTTTAGAAACCACAAAGGGAAGCCAAACAATGTTTACATCAATATATGGAAGAAATTGCCAGGATTTCAAACAGAGTACATAGTATGAAAATTCCCAGATAATATAGGCGAGTTACATACAGGCTGGTCAGTTATGTGCAAGTCTCCATTTCTGCATCTGTCGTTTAGACCAGCTGTCCATTTCTCCATCCAACACACTGAGGTAGCTTAGGTAGAGCAGGGGCTCAGGTGACAGTAACTTCCACCTACTGAGAGGGATAGTTTATTTATACCCTTTAAAGACAACTTGACTGATCAGATGATGCAAACTTTATATATAAAATTTATGTTATCAAGTATACCTTCTGACAAAGTCCCCAGCTTTGAGGGCCATGTATATAGCTTTTAGTTCATCAGATTAGTAGACTCAACCGTAATAAACAGTATCATGACATATTTCATCCCAGAGGGTGGAGAGAGAGAGGGAGAAACACCCATCACCTAGAGAGAGATGCATATTCCTGAAAAGTTTTACAAGAGTGAGGGCTTGACTGGGAATATCAAGTCAATGTAGGAGGAAAACAATTTCTAACATTTCAAATAAACTGCAAAAGGTGGGCAAATTTCCAGCTCATATAGTTAATTCTCATATGGACTGGTCAATGAATGCAAGTTCAGAACAAAGAGGAACTACTTTAGCAAGAATTTCTATTGTCAGTTGCTCCTATTTCTAACATCTACTCCTTAATAACCATTAGCACCAGTATAGATATGCTGGCAAAACTACCATAGTAAAGAAAAGTTATTTTTCTTGTTAGGCAATGAGTCATTTATATGAAACCATTTGATAACAGCAGTAAAGAGTATATAATAAAGTGTCAAACAAAAGTATGTTAGCTGGGCCCCTAATGTTTGCAAATGATGGCACCCAAATCGAAATAACAGGTGGGAGTGGCGAGGCGGGAATTTATTGTCTCATCTACCAAAGGAAGATAGGTGTATTCTGGTCTTGGTTGGCCAGAACTAGGTGCTTGAAGGTGACTAGACTATCTTTTCCCACTCTCAACACTCTCTCTCCACATGTCAGCCTCAGTGTCTTGCATTAGCTTTCTCCGTGGTGGTAAAACCAACATTACTGTGAGCCCCAAGGTCTCCATCTTCCTTGTGTCATCATCAGAGAGGAAAGGACTCTTAATTCTAATTGCAAATTAGCTTTACTTTAAATTACCAGGAAGATAAAACAGTTATAAATCTATGTACACGCAATGTCAGAGCACTTAAACATAAAAAGCAGACATGAACAGATGTAAAGGAAGTAGACAGCGAGATAATAACCATGGGAGACTGCAATACCCCACTTTTAATAACAGATCTTTCACAGAAAATAAATAAGGAAACAGCAGGCTTGAAAACTATAAACTGAACAAGCCTGGCAACATGTACAGAATATTCCCCCTAACAGTAGCAAAAACACATTCTCCATAAGCACTCATGGAACATTCTGTAGGGTAGATCATGCTAAACCAGAAAACAAGTCTTAACAAATTTAAGAAGATTGAAATCATTCCAAGTATCTTTCCCAACCACAATGGAATAAAACTAGAAATCAATAACAAGAGGAAAGTATTCACAAATACATGGGAATTAAACAACATACACTTGAACAACCACTGAGTTCAGAGAGAAGTCAAAGGGAAATTAGAAAATATCTTGAGACAAACAGAAATGAAAACGGAATTACTGTCTTCCCTCTCCTGACCTTACAAAGGGACTCTTTCTGGAGAACATTTAATGCAGCCCCAGCTTCCTTGTAGCTTGCATTTGACTCACTCCTTTTAGGCATGTGCCTGTTCTATTTGATTTGCTTCTCCTATTAAGTTTAATTGAAGTGTAATTGGCCTACGATGCTGTTAGTGCCAAGCACACAAGATAGTGGTTTGATGGTTCTATACATTATAATATGGTCCCCATAAGTCTAGCTACCACCTGTCATCATACAAAGATACCACATTATAAATGACTATAGTCCTAATACCGTACCTTAATTTTGTGACTGAAGTTTGTACCTCTTAATCTCCTTTAAGTATTTTACTCATCCCTCCACCCCTTTACCCTCTGGAAACTACCTGGTTGTTCTCTGTACCTATGAGTCTGTTCTGTTTGTTCATTTGTTCTATATTTTGAGTCCACGTATAAGTGGAAATATATGGTGGTTGTCTTTCTCTGTCTGAACTGTTTCATGTAGACTAATATTCTCTAGGTCCATCCAAGTTGTTGCAAATGGCAAGATTCAATATTTTTAGGGCTAATAGCCCATTATGTGTGTGTGTGTCCCTTCCACTTATTCCATTGTGCATATATGCATCTTATTTTTCTATTCATCTATGGGTGGACACTTAGGTTGCTTTCATATCTTGATTATTGAAATTAACGCTGCAGTGAGCATATCGGTGAGTATATCTTTTAGAATTAACATTTTGCTTTTTTCAGCTAAATGCCTGGGAGTGAAACTGATGGATCATATGGTAATTTTATTTTAGTTTTTTGAGAAAACTTCATATTGTTTTTCTTTATAGTGGCTGCAGTCATTTGTATTCATACCAACAATGTACAAAGTGTTTTTTTTTTCTACATTGAGTTGTTTATATACTGTGGATATGCACCAATTTTCAACCGCATCATTTACAAATATTTTGTCCCCTTTAGTAGGCTCTCTGTTTGTTGATGGTCCCCTTTGCTGTGCAAGAGCTTTTAAGTTTAAATATGCCCCTTTTATTGATTTTTACTTTTTTTTTGTGCCTTAGGAAACATCCAAAAATATTGCTATGATTTATAGGCAAAGTGTTCTGCCTATATTTTCTTCCAGTTCTATACTTTCAGGTCTTATATTTAAGTCTCTAACCCATTTTGAGAGGGTTTTATTTTTTTCATGTATGGTGTGAGAAAATCTAATTTCATTCTTTCCCATGTAGTTGCCCAGTTTTCCCAGCACCAGAAGGATGTTTTTTGCTAGTTTTCAGATCATTCTCATTAACAGTTGCTCTGTATATAGTTGTAATTTTTGATGTGCCAGTGGAAGGAGGTGAGAGCAGGGTCTTCCTACTCCATCATCTTGGCCGATCCTCCTCCTTATCTATTGCCGGTCAGAATTTTTCAATCTCTACAGCAAAAACAAAACAAAACAATCCACCAACTACCTAATCCCCATTCCCCATTCACATCTTTCCTGCCAACAGTATTCATTTTCTGTTTAAGTAGCCATTAAAAAGATTCTTCAGTTTTAAGGACTATATTCCTTATTTAGTTCCAAGGCTTCCATAATGATTAGTCTAAATCGGTGGTTTTCAGTTAGAGCTTTTTAATAGACTGTCTTGGTTCGTCATAGCTTTTCCTCCATGGAGCAAGTGTCTTTTCATGTCACGGCTGCAGTCACCATCTGCAGTGATTTTGGAGCCCAAGAAAGTCTGTCACGGTTTCCGTTGTTTCTCCATCTATTTGCCACGAAGTGATGGGACTAGATACCATGATCTTAGTTTTTTGAATGTTGAGTTTGATGCCCAGGTGAATAGCACCCACCTGATGAGGCCAATGAAGCTGCCTCGTAGGAATAACTGCAGAGATACAGCTTTAACTGTGAGGATGGTCCTTCTACCTCGGGCAGGAGTAGGAAGAAGAGGAGTAGCACATTCTTGGCAGGGCCAGGGGCCCCGCTCCTGACCCTGGGGAATTTGAGAGCATGGAGTGGGCAGTGGGCCGGAGAGTAAGCTCTGGTCAGTCACTGCCCTTGGCTGGTGAGCCTGCCCACCCAGACCCACAGACCTGGGGTTCGAGGCCAGTCAGCTTATCCCTGAGGCTGCAGAGAGGCAGGCGTGATGAGGACAGGTAGGGGAGCCTCCTTCTAGGGTGGAAGGAGCGGGGCTAGTGAAGGGAGCAAGACTCCCCTCAAGGGAGCCTATCATTGGAGCATCATTCTGTGAGCTCAGAGGCAGGGAAATTGACCTCTATCTTGGGCCTCCTCCCTGAGAAGGGCCTAAGGGCAAGGGTGGAATTTTTGCAAGAATCTCAGAGATTTCTTGGCAGGAGGGTTTTGAGGAGTTCCCAGCTGGGATTTAGACATGATCCTTCCATGGCATGTTGGCAGGAAGATAAGGACAAAGCTGAGGGAGATAGAAAGCTCAGGGAAGAAGGAACTGGGACATGGTCATACCCAACAAGTCCTAGACGGGAGGAGCGGTGACGAACACCCTGTGACGTCTGTCTTGTGCTCAGATTTGCCCCCAGTCCAGTCTCCAAAGGGCTCAAGCTTCAGGCCTCAGGGTGGTGAGTGTGAGCAGAAGCAACAGAAGAGAAAAGCCTTTTCTCACTACACTTTCTCGCAGAAACCAGAGCAAACATTGCAGCAGTGTGAACAACTGACAACAAACCTCGGAAGGAGACATACTTTCCTATTTCGCGAAAAGTCCAGAGAGCCCACACTCCCCTGACTCCCTGAGGCTGAGACAGCAGTGTCTGCCCGGGGCGCATGCTCAGTGGAGGGGTGGCAGGTGTCGTGACTGCTCAGCTGAGAGCACCATGGACTGTGGGTTCCCAGTCCCCTTTGCCCAGACCTAAGAGGCAGCACTGGGGATGTTGACAGAGGTCAGTGACAGCAGCTGTACCAGTTCAGTTCAGTCGCTCAGTTGTGTCCAACTCTTTGCTACCCCATGAATCACAGCACACCAGGCCTCCCCGTCTATCACCATCTCCTGGAGTTCACTCAGACTCATGTCCATCGAGTCAGTGATGCCATCCAGCCATCTCATCCTTGGTCATCCCCTTCTCTTCCTGCCCCCAATCCTTCCCAGCATCAGAGTCTTTTCCAATGAGTCAACTCTTCGCATGAGGTGGCCAAAGTACTGGAGTTTCAGCTTTAGCATCATTCCTTCCAAAGAAATCCCAGGGCTGATCTCCTTCAGAATGAACTGGTTGGATCTCCTTGCAGTCCAAGGGACTCTTAAGAGTCTTCTCCAACACCACAGTTCAAAAGCATCACTTCTTCGGCGCTCAGATTTCTTCACAGTCCAACTCTCACATCCATACATGACTACGGGAAAAACCATAGCCTTGACTAGGCGGACCTTTGTTGGCAAAGTAATGTCTCTGCTTTTCAATATGCTATCTAGGTTGATCATAACTTTCCTTCCAAGGAGTAAGCGTCTTTTAATTTCATGGCTGCAGTCTCCATCTGCAGTGATTTTGGAGCCCAAAAAAATAAAGTCTGATACTGTTTCCACTGTTTCCCCATCTATTTCCCATGAAGGGATAGGACCGGATGCCATGATCTTTGTTTTCTGAATGTTGAGCTTTAAGCCAACTTTTTCACTCCTCACTTTCACTTTGATCAAGAGGCTTTTTAGTTCCTCTTCACTTTCTGCCATAAGGGTGGTGTCATCTGCATATCTGAGCCAAGAAATGGGAAAAAAAAGAAAAGAGCATGGAAGATTTCCCTGCTTAGAAGATGAATGATTTCATAAGCCAGTTCTAGGCCCTTCCAAAGACATTCCAAGATTATTGCAAAAGACTTAGCAAGAAGCTTGGGTTCTTTAGTCACAGATGGAGGAAAACACTTTGCTATGAATATTAATGTGATTGCATCTTAAACAGAAGGCTGGTGGTGTTGACAACATGGAATATGTTTGGGTCAGGGTGAGGGGTACTGGCTTGAGGTTCAATATGGTGAATTTCACTGAGTGATGGATTAAGGATAAATATTAACAATGGTCATCAGTAGGGTGGTGTTGTAGACAGGAATGTTTATTTCTCCCTAAAATTCATATGTTGAAATCTAATCCCCAATGTTGTGGGATTAGTTTCCTATAAAAGAGGCCCTAGAGAGCTCCCTTTTACCTTCTACCATGTTAGGACACAGCAAGAAAACAGCTGTCTACATATGAGGAAGTGGGCTCTTATCAGACACCAGATTTGCTGGTGCCTTGATCTTGGACTTCCCACCCTCTAAAAATGTGAGAAATAAATGTTTGTTGTTTATAAATTACCCAGTCTATGACATTTGGGAATTTTTCCCTTTCCAATCCCATTTCCTAAAATATCTAAATCCTGGTGTACACATGGAAGATTCTTTATAAGATGAAGATTGAGCTTGAAGGACCTGAAGGACCAAAATCTATCTTGACAAGTTCTATAAGGTCTAGAGCAGTGGTCCCCAACATTTTTGACACCAGGGACTTGTCTCATGGAAGGCAATTTTTCTGCAGACCGGAGTCAGGGGGATGGTTTCAGGATTATTCAAGTGCATTACCTTTATTGTGCACCTTATTTCTGTTATTATTACATGAGTTCCAATTCAGATTATCAAGCATTATCAAGCATTAGATCCCAGAGATTTAGGATCTCTGGTCTAGAGGACTATGCTAGTTGTTTCTCAGAGTTGGTACAGAGCTCTTACAGCCCAGTCAATGATAGCCAAACATGGGAGGGCAGCAGGCCTTGAACCAAGAATTTCTTGAAGGAAAGCAGTCTAGCTGGCAGAGTGTAAGGAGGGTAACAGATGGAAAGACACATGGTGGATGTCGGGAGGTGGGATGTCTAAAGTCTCTTGGAAGTAACTGGGATGTTATAATGATCAGGTGGAACGCGGAGATGATGGGAAATTTAGAAACAGCTGAAGCTCAGAAATCCAGAGGGGAAGGTGTGATAGATATCAGAACCAGTCAGTAGGCAGCAGTCCCCACCATCACGAGTCCTGAGGGTTTGGGAGCAGGGGTCCAGCAACTGTAATAGGGAGTCAGGCACCTGGGACCAGATAGGGACTGCTCCTGAAGATGCGGGAGGCTAGACGTCAGGGATAAAGTATACACTAGTCAAGGAAGGACTGATAGCCTTGGGGACTTCGCTCCAGGGCCACTTTAGGTCAAGCCTTGAGGGCAAGACCATGCTTCGTGGGCCTCTGCTTGACCGAGACTTAATCTGTCACATCTGATTCTTCCAGCCTGGATGCTCTGTGCACGTATTTCCACCAGCCTTATCCTTGACAAGATGCTTGTGACCAAATGCATAGTTTTAGAGACCCTGACCGACCCAGCCACACTTTATTTAAGCCCAGCTCGAGGTTTATTCTGGGCCTTTCCCATACGATCACCTTTCCATTCATAGCTGTAAGTCACATCACATCATGACTATGCAGAGCGGAGCTGAGCTCCAGCCCTGCCTCCGGCAAATCAGTGCTGAAATTCACCCCAGTCCGTCTACTCCACGCGCATGCGTGGCTCAGCACTCCCCATCCCTCCCATTCCAGTCCTGTCCCATTTACTCCAAACTCCAGCATGACCTTCGGTGGATGTCTATGTCTGTATTTCCAGTACTCTTTCCCTGTTTATTCTGGTTTAGGCAGGTCAGGGATGTTCTAGGTGCTATGGGTGGGGCTGACTAGGGATTCCCATGAAGGGGTTTAGACTGGTTCCAAAGAGAGGTCTGAGAGGCCTTGTTCAAGCAGTTAACTCTCTCTCAGGGATTTTCACTGTGCAGGCTGGGCCACAGTGAACACAGGCTGGGCCACAGTGAACAGCATCAATTTGCAGGCGGTGGAAAGGTGACCTCAGACCTGAAAGCTTAAGTCAGGCTGTGGCTGGTGTCTTTTGTTCTTTCTTTCTCTGTGTCCCAGATTCTTCAGGAATTCTTCAAGGGACACGCCAAAGAGAGGCCCTTAGAAATGAGGCCTTCCAGGAGAGGCATGTTCTCCTTTGTGCCTTGTTTGTATGTGATGGCATGGACAGCATGTGGATGGGAGTCCAGTAACTTTAGAGAGGACAGTGTAGGCAGGCAGTGTTCATATGTTAGATCAGGGAGGCAAGAAACTTTATTGTTCTAAGCCAATAGAATAGGGAGAAAGTGTATTCAGTTTATAGGTCACAAAGCTGGATTTTGGGTCAAAAGATAGGGGTAATAAGGCCTGAAATGAGCAGCTTTCCATTGGCAGAGGTGGGCTGGGTCCTTGAGCTCTGGGGTCGGGTCAGTGGCCCCATCCAGACAGGTCTGCTCCTCAAGTGGCCGACCTGGAGGTTCAGAGCCCAGGTATCTCCCCACAGATGGAGAGTCCCAGGAGGGACAGGAGTTGGATTTCAAAACAGGAATCTGGGTCAATAGCCAGTGCAGAACCTTTAAAAAGAAAGAGAAGCATTTTATTTAAAAGATCACTTAATTGCTCTAAGACTCTAAAGTAGAGTGGATATATTATGAGTTGCACCTGGATGAAGTGTGATGCTCAAGCAACTTTACTAGCCAGAGACTTGGGAACAAAATGGAAGATCTCATCAAAGCTGCAATAACGGGTCCCACATTCTTTTTTTCTATTTCTTTTATTGATCTTTAATCATCCTCTTTAGCCCCTCAGCCTCTCAAGTTCTCTTTGTTTTCCTGCTGGAAGTTCTCATTATGAAGAAGCCTTGTTCACTGGGTTAGTTTATACTCAGATGTAGTTGACAGACAACAGTGTAATGGGAAGTGGTTATTGACTCTGTCTGGAGCACCGGGGAGATTCTATTCTTATCTGGTAACTTCCCAAGCTGGTAGATACTGATCCCACTGTATCCCCATCAGGGATGCCAGCCACTAAGACATTTCTTTCCCAAAGTGTGGTCTATAACTGTCAGAGTCCTGCTTGACAGCATCTGGGCCGCCTGATAAAGAGATTCTCCAGAGCAATGGGCCTCCAGTGGGGGATTCCAGGCACTGTGCTGCTGGGGTGGGGGGAAGGGAGGGGAGGCTGAAACTTTGGGTCAGCTGAGAGTATCCACCAGCTGTCAGTTCTCAGTGGTGAAATGACTGTCCTAAACCATTCAGTAAAGCTAAGTTCACTCTGCTTCTCGTTCTCAGTAATCAGGAGTCATCTCTACCACCAGGGGGAAATGCATCTCAGGCTCCATTATTTTTATACCCAACTGCAAAGAAATGGAATAGACCTGAAAAGTGTCATTAGAATTTGTCAAGGACCTAAAAACCATTCCACACCTCTTGCCTCACCTGTGGTCTTGAGTTTCTAGGTAAGTTATTCATGTACCTTCTTTTTGCTGTTGGGCAAAATAAGTGGGGAACGCTCGGCACATGTCCTTGATGGGTGCTCCGAACTGGGCTAAGTTCTTGACCCGGCTGGGTAAAACAGTGTAGGTCAGGCCGTGGGTAGATGGATAATGCTTTGAAGTCTGGAAGATGTGACATTTCAAAAGGGTGAGACAGCAGGTAGAGGTGGTGCAGCAGGGAGCAAGAGTGAGAAACCTGTTCCAGTGCATGGGGCACTGGATGCAGGAAAATAGCCCTGAACTTGTTTCCTCTCTAATAGCAATATCCTATCTGACCACAAGGTGGCAAAATTACTCCAGAAAAGTCTGTGTGTCCCTGTGACTCAATCTGTACTCCTTTCACCCTTGAATTCTCAGCTCTTCCGGACTCCAGTGCTATTCTCATTTCTAATAATGATATACAATAAATTTGAAGTTATGGTCTTCATTTATATTATGCTTTTTACTTGTTATAAATCAGATGAGGGGAATACTTTCTACCTCTCTTTTTAAAAAGTGATAAATTATTTTATTTTTATGTGATCCAAAGGCATTTTCTTCCCCAGGAATCAGCAGTCCTCTGCCATGGACATTAGGGACACTGCCCAAATGTGCTGGGTTGGTTATTTAAGCAAAATGACGCCAGATTTCAATGACTTCCCAAGGGCTTCCTGCTGATTTTTAATTTATCTGACAACCCTTGTCATTTAAGAGAAAGGAAGAGAGTTTCAAGAGTCCTAAACTCATTTTCAACGATAATATGTGTGTATGAGCTTAAAGGCTCTGCAGGGGAGGAGAGGAGGCATGAGATTGAAAATACTCTAGTATTTCACTTTAATATTTATATTCACTAACGTGTAGTTCACACCCTTTGGGAATACATCAAAATTACGTCATTGCATGGAATGCAATGGTTCATTTTCATTAATGTGATGTGACTTAAATAGGCCATGGATTGGACTTGGCGTCCTTTGCACGATGATGGAGTCCCATGGGCGTTAAGATCAAGCATGAACTGAATTCCCCAGCATGTACAGCATCATCTTAGGAGGGCAGAACATGGAGTCGGAAAACACCAAACTAGGAGGGGACTCCAGTGAGCTGATCTCACTTACCTGGTGGTCCAGGGCCTTAACAATGTCATCCAAAGTTGGGAAGACAGCTTCATCCATCTTGGCCAGGACACAGGCCATCTTGCTAAACAACTTAGCCACCAAGAGGGCCTTAAAGCAACACAGCAGAACCCTGTCATTCAGTCAGTCACAACAGGGGGGCCTCCTACTTGTCATCAGGGCTGCACAAAGCTCTCCTTTAGACTGTGGTGTGGAGCATCCTGGCAGAGCAGGCCCTGGGCACCCTAGCAAAGTGTCAGCCACAGGACTGGCCTTGCACATGGGGCCCTGCTGCAGGCATCATGGGGGGTATCCCCTGGGGCACTCTGCATACCACTAATAGACTGCGGGGACTGGAGGGACAGGGGGTCAGCCGCAGTGACAGCTGTTCATGGTCCTCAGCAGCCTCCATGACCCCCAGCTTTCCCATCTGTAAAGCAGGAAAAGTAGACTCTCTCCAGGGGCATGTCATGAACGGATGAGACAGATACCGCCTGCTTGTGAAGCCAGGGTGTGAGTTAGTGTCCTTTCTGGGTTTACAAGGAGGAGCCTGGGCTTAGACCTCTAGAGTCAGATCCCGGCCCTCGGTCTGTCACTGACTGCCCTGATGTAGCCTTAGACCTGACCTTTGGCTTCTCTGAGCTTTGGAGTAAAGAAACAGTTCTCCAGCTGAGTCTGACACTGAGCCCAACTCCCACACCTGCCAGAGTTCTGACTTCTGTTCCATCAGGTGGAATTTTGCAAAATCTTTGTTGGAACAAAAGTCTTTATGGCTTAAAACAGAGTTAGAAATCCCTGGCCTGCATGTCCTGTAAGAAGACTTGGGAGCTGTGTCCTCCAGGAAATCAGGAGTGGGTCAGGTGAAGAATGGGGAGGTCAGAGTCTGGGGAGGTCCAGGCAGAGCCGAGAGAAAGCCTGTGTTTGTGGATTCTGTCCTGAGTGGGGAGAGTAGGAGCGGGGCTTCCAAACAGCAGAGGCTGGATGGCAGAGGGTTATCCAGGGAGTGAGGGGAGCGGTCTTTTCCTTCACTTAATCCTCTGAGTTCTTTGCAGTAGGAAAGGCAGCCATTGAGTCTCTTTTGCAGATGAGGAAACCGAAGCACGCAAAAGCTGCACCCTGTCTCTGGTTGCCTCCTGTCTCTGCACCCTGTCTCTGGTTGCCTCCTGTCTCTGCACCCTGTCTCTGGTTGCCTCCTATCTCTGCACCCTGTCTCTGGTTGCCTCCTGTCTCTGCACCCTGTCTCTGGTTGCCTCCTGTCTCTGCACCCTGTCTCTGGTTGCCTCCTGTCTCTGCACCCTGTCTCTGGTTGCCTCCTGTCTCTGCACCCTGTCTCTGGTTGCCTCCTGTCTCTGCACCCTGTCTCTGGTTGCCTCCTGTCTCTGCACCCTGTCTCTGGTTGCCTCCTATCTCTGCATCCTGTCTCTGGTTGCCTCCTATCTCTGCACCCTGTCTCTGGTTGCCTCCTGTCTCTGCACCCTGTCTCTGGTTGCCTCCTGTCTCTGCACCCTGTCTCTGGTTGCCTCCTGTCTCTGCACCCTGTCTCTGGTTGCCTCCTGTCTCTGCACCCTGTCTCTGGTTGCCTCCTGTCTCTGCACCCTGTCTCTGGTTGCCTCCTGTCTCTGCACCCTGTCTCTGGTTGCCTCCTGTCTCTGCACCCTGTCTCTGGTTGCCTCCTGTCTCTGCACCCTGTCTCTGGTTGCGTCGTGTTTCTGGTCATATAACTTTTCTATCATGGCGCCTCCCTTCCCAATCCTGTCTCTTTCTTCCCGGTCACACCTTGCCATCCCTGACCACATGGGCAAATGGAAGCAAGATTTCTAAAAGTGAAAATAAATTATTTTCCTGCTTTGGAAATAAACTGTTTAAAATCTGAGAACAAGTCCAGAAAACCTCTATGGCACATACAAGTTGGAGGACATCAAGGTTCTTAAGATAGCTCTCTTATTTCAGAGGCCTTCAGGAGCCCTGTGAAGTCAACACAGGAGAGGAACGCAAAGGGGTGCTGGATCCCTAGAGATCTCAGAAGCTCTTCCTATGGTCGCTGACTCAAAAAGCAGTCACTGCAAATGCAAGAGAGATGTATTCCCTCAAGATCCTAAACTTAGAGAGGCCTGTATAGACAGGGTTCTCTTCTCTCTGGAAAAGCAGGAGGCTAAATTTTGGAGCAGGCAAGGCTTTCTTTGGCATTGTAATGAACGTGTTCTACATCTTACATTCTTGTAGTCCAAGACTCCATCCCATTCACTCAAAACATTGTTGTCTCGGATGCTGACCATACCTCGAAAGGCATTGACATGGATGCTCTGGGTCCCAACAGATCCATCCAGAGGATGGTTGTCACTGATGTTCTGGAGAAGAGAAAGCAGCAAAGAGAACAGTCCTAAGTCCAGAGTTCCTGCATTGCCCATCTCTTGCAGGTATAAAGGGGTCCTCACAAGAAATTTGACGGCAGCCACCCCAGACTCCCTGGTGGCTCAGATGGTAAGGAATCCACCTGCAATGCAGGACCCCTGGGTTCAATCCCTGGGTTGGGAAGATCCCTTAGAGGAGGGCATGGCAACCCTCTCCAGTATTCTTGCCTTGAGAATCCCTAGGGACAGCGGAGCCTGGTGGGCTACAGTCCATGGGGTTGCAAAGAGACATGACCGAGTAAGCACTACACGGCACCCCAGATTATCACCTTTGAAGTACTTCTGCTTCAGGAGGACCAGACAGGTTGAACCCTCTCCACCCTCACTTACCATCAGGGCCAGAGATGGAGCTAGGAAGAGGACCATAAGGATTGAAGGCACAATCTGAAATGGAAACAAATGTCAGTGTACAGGGCTGGCTCCCTTAGCCTCAGATGAGCCCAGGGCCTGGGGTTCAGAGTAACCCCAGGTTGGAGCCTTCTTAAAAGATCTGTAACATTCCTAGGATCTCTTGCCCTAGAGGCCCCAAATGAATCAGGAGACTGTCATTCCATGTGTTCGATATGGGATATACTGGCTACTCAAGAAGGAAAGCTTTATCGTTCATTCAAAGATACCTTTTGTTTTGCGCTACATCTACTGTCAATCACTGGGCTAAAGATTAGGCAACCTGATCAAGCACTCAATCTGCCCGTAGTGCAGGGCCATCTTAAGTCAAGTCGTAAAATAAGTGATAATTCAGGTCCCCTGTCTTCCTTTCTCTGCCTCCTTCTTTCTTCCCAACCAGTGGGGACCCCCTCTCTGTCCCGTCTGGAATCTGATACCTTCTAATTTCCTCTCCTCCAGTTTCTTCCATCTTGCCTGAGCATAAAGATTATGCATCACTTGTTTACACCTTTTTTTGAAATAGATTTGACTCAAGGGTGAGTAGTTCTTGAGATATTTGCATTGAATCGTTTGCTCTTGGTGTGATCTGCCTAACCTACTGGAGATATTTCAGATACCAGAAAGTAAGTGAAAGAGAATTAGAAGGACAGGAACTGGCTAAGATAAATATAGCAGAAAATCTTTCCCTACACCTCACAGCTCAAGGCTCACTCAGCTCAAGAGCACTTACAACATAAGCCGAAATCGACAGGAAACCCCTCTCCCCTTCCCCACAATATTCTATGCAGTATTCCGCATGTGATGACACCATGAATGTGAGATACATCTTCAAAGAAAAAGACAACAGTTACTCTGAATAATAACCACAATGCAATGAGGTTAACCAAGGAAAAACATGTGATGCAGACAGCAGTAATATTCTATTAAATGATTCTTAGAATTAGTGCCATGTGTTAAATACACCTGAAACTTTCTTTGCCAGAAATTTATAAATAAGATGAATCTAGGAAGAAAAGACCCTAAAATATGAATATCTACACAACGCCCAAAGATAGTTGACCTTTTAAGAAACTAGCTATTAATTCTTTTGGGACAGACCCATTTTCTGATGTTCTAAAAAAAAGAGAGGCTTATCAACAGGGAGGTTATGTGCCAAGTTAATATTTGGAAGTTCTATTTAGGGTTAATTTGAAGAGTCGATGGGAAAAAGGAACTACTCCCTGGCTATTCTGGCTCTGAAAACATAGTTACCTATATTCAAAACCAGAAAAAATACTTACAAGGTGTTTCATATTGCCTCTTTCTCAGAACTTAGGCAACTGCACGCATGAAAGAATTTTCGTGTCCTATTTACTTTCTAAGTCTGGTTTATATAGTCTTGGACCTTTCAACTACTACCATGGTAAAAGATTCTGGGAAATTAATCATAATCTGAATACCATTAGGGGGGAAAAAGACAAATTTATGTAATCACTGCTATCACTTTTCTATAACTACTTCTAATATTTTCCTTTTACTCAAACACCTCCACTGGTTACTAAGGCAAACATGGCAAAGAACAAGGCTTTGTGGGCTGGCGTGCCCACGACATTAACAGGTAAGGAAGGACTGCAAATAGAAGATCTCACCAAAAGGTCCTGATACAAAATCAGTGTTTACCATTTCTGTTTCCCAGTGCCAGAGAAGTTCCTCACTGTTAGTGGAGGTGGTTGAGAAAAACCTTATGAAACCAAAAGAGATGAATTGTAACCACAAGATTAGACTGGAGAGCAGACTGGTCCAGTTCTTCATCCAAACCCCCAATCACATGGTTGGTCCTGTAATGTCTTCTGCTCACCCACCAAGCTGACCTCATTTAACCTCTTCAAAGATCTACCTCTGGGTGACTTCCTGATATTCTGATATTTCGCTTCCACTCTATGGTTTGTGTTTCTCCTCCCAGCATTTGTTTTAGGGTGACTTTTTCCATGAAGGACCATTTGAGCAGGCCTGGATCTCCTGAGACATAGAACAACGTTCTGTGACTAGTCAACACTAACTCGGGCTTTTTCAAACATTTTCTTACTTTTTATCAAGCCCTTAACTGGTTGTGACCCAACTACCTGGACCAAATTCCAAAAGGTCATCATCAAATGAACGTATTTCTTCAGAGATAAAGGTGAAGTATATGGATGAGGTTGGGCACTGGAATGATCAAAGTGGAAGACAGTCAGCTCAGTTCTTATAGTACTTCCGGTGAATTTTCAATGGGAGCATGAACTAAGTGGGCCTTGGGGACTATCAGGTCACCCAGGGCTCAGATAATATAATCTCAATTGCTGTCAGTACTTTAAAAACACCAGGCACAGAGCACATGCTCAATAGTTATTGGCTGAATAAGTAAAATGCAATAAAAGAATGACTTTCATTTTGGGGCATGTGGTTATGCATTTTTCCCAACACGATTTATTGACTAGATTATCCTTTATCCAGTGTATGTTCTTGGTGCCTTTGTCAAAAATTTCAACAACTACCATGGTAAAGATTCTGGGAAATTAATCATAATCTGAATACCATTGGGGGAAAAACAGCAAGTTTATGTAATCATGGTTGCTGTTCTGTTCCACTGGGTTTTTATGTTCAGTTCAGTTCAGTTCAGTCGCTCAGTCGTGTTCAACTCTTTGTGACCCCATGAATTGCAGCACGCCAGGCCTCCCTGTCCATCACCAACTCCCGGAGTCCACCCAAACCCATGTCTATTGAGTTGGTGATGCCATCCAATCATCTCATCTCTGTCATCCCCTTCTCTTCCTGACCCAATCCCTCCCAGCATCAATTAGTACCATACTATTTTGATTACTCTAGCTGTGTAATATAGTTTGAAATCAGAAAGTTTTAGTCTCCAGCTTTGTTCTTCTTCCTCAGAATTTCTTTGGCTCTTTGGGACCAAAGACTTAAATGTTAAGACCTGAAAGCATAAAACTTCTAGAAGAGAACATAGGAGGAAAGATCCTTGATATTGGTTTTGGCAACGATTTCTTGGACACCACACCAAAAACACAGGCAAAGAAAAGCTAAAATAGACAAACTAAAGATCTTCTGTACCACAAAGGAAACTATCAATAAATTAAAAAGACAACCTATAGAATGGGAGAAAATATTTGCAAAGTATATATCTAAATAGGAGTTATTATTCAATATATCTGAAGAAGTTATACAACTCAATAGCAAAAGAGAAATGATCCAGTTTTTAAAAAATGGACAAAGAAACTGAAGAGATATTTTTCTGAGGAAGAAAGACATTTACATGGCCAATAGGTATATGAAAAGGTGCTCAACATCACAAATCACAGGGAAATGCAAATGAAAACCACAGTGAGATATCATCTCATACATTTTAGGATTGTTGTTGTTCCGTCACCCAGTCATATTCAACTATTTGCGACCCCATAGACTGCAGCACACCAAGGTTTCATGGTCCCCATCATCTCCCAAAGTTTACCCAAGTTCATGTCCATTGCATTGGTGATGCCATCCAGCCATCTCATCCTCTGATGCCCTCTTCTCCTTCTGCCCTGAATCTTTCACAGCATTAGGGACTTTTCCAATGAGTTGGCTATTTGCATTAGGTGACCAAAATAGCGGAGCTTCAGCTTCAGCATCAGTCCTTCCAAAGAGTATTCAAGGTTGATTTCCCTTAAGATTGACTGGTTTGATCTCTTTGCTGTCCAAGGGACTCTCAGGGGTCTTCTCCAGCACCACAATTTGAAGGCATCAATTCTTTGGTGCTCTGCCTTCTTTACAGTCCAGCTCTCACAACCATACATGACCAGTGGGAAGACCATAGCCTTGACTATACAGACCTTTGTTGGCAGAGTAATGTCTCTGCTTTTCAACACTGTCTAGGTTTGTCATAGTTTTCCAGCTAAGAAGCAGTCATCTGATTTCATGCCTGCAGTCACCATTTTAGAGTGATTTTAGAGCTCAAGAAGAGGGAATCTGTCACTCCTTCCACCTTTTCCCCTTCTATTTGCCATGAAGTAATGGGGCTGTTTGCCATGATCTTAGGGTTTTTTTTTTTAATATTTATTTTAAAATAGCTTTGACTCTATGGACCTTTGTTGGCAAAGTGATATCTCTGCTTTTTAATACATTGTCTAGGTTTGTCATTCAATGAATGAATATAAAAATGTGATTAAAAGCCATATATATACATGGCTTCACTGGTGACTTAGCAGTAAAGGATTTCCCTGCCAATGTAGGAGACACAGGTTTAATTCCTTGGTCAGGGAGATCTCCTGGAGAAGGAAATGACAACCCACTGTAGTATTCTTGCCTGGCAAATCCCTTGGACAGAGGAGCCTGGCAGGCTACATTCCGTGGGGTTGCAAAGAGTTAGATATGACTTAACAACAAAACAATAACAGCTATATATATATACACATACACATACACATATATATATATACATACACACATATATATATTATATATATACATATAGATATCTCATGTCTATATGAGTATTATTCAGCCATTAAAAATACTGATATGTAAGTTTGTTAACAAATAACTGTATAGCTGTATAATGAAATCTGTATTTATTTCTGCAAAGACCAAAAGCCATGTGCACAAAGGAAAAATCAATATATCCAAGCAATGAAGTCTCATTAAGGAATGTGCATTGGCCAAAAGAAAGTTTAGGAAGCATTTCTTTTTCACCCAACATTCTCTCTTCTATCTTCCAATCCATTCCACAAACTTTTGTAGTCTTACTACTTCACTTTTCCAAAGTCACCTGAAGATTTCCATGGTTTGGCTCCCCCTAATCTTTGCAGTCCTGTCTTCCACTTCTTTCAGCCTATGCCAAGATGCCAACCAAAGGTGGCTCTCCACTATTCCCCATATGGAGCCCATGCTTTCTGGACTCCAATCCTTGGTCCATACCAGGAGACTCCTTACCTGGCCTCTTCCTCTTGGCCATTCTTTAAGGCCAATTTAAACAGTGCCCCACTCCCCACCTTTCCATCACTTCTAGCCACATGTGATCACTTCTTCACAATCTCGTAATTCCATGCTTGGGCCTTACTTTGCTATTAAACTCTTCTCTGTGCTATGCTTACTTGTATAGTTGTTTGATCTGGTCATTAAATGACACATTCACGTCACTAGACCATAAACTTCATAAGATCAGAGGCTCCTTTGCTTTCTGCTGCAGCTCTGATATAAAGTACTGAGAGCGGTACCTGACACAGAGAAGGTGCACAAAAATATATACATTAAGAGATGCGTGAGTGGGTGCCACTCTCAGCATATTGTTCATCTCTGTATCTCCTAGAATACTTGGCAGTGGTCAACACATAGTAAGCACATAGTAAATGATTGTTAAATCTAAAGGCAAATTATGAAATCAACTATTTGATAATAATGTGAATGAGGAAGGCAATTAAATTTTGAAGAGCATAGAGGATTCAACAAGAAAAAAATGAGCCTTTTTATAGATGCCAATTATAGGGCAATTATAAGGTTAGCCAAGACATCATTAATATTTCTGCCCCTGGATTTGAGGATAGGGGGTGAAGAAAAAGGAAAAGAAAGCCAGGCATCTGCAAAGTTGTTTACCTTTTATCTTGCATCCTGGAGCCTCTGGCATGAGCCAAGCTCCTTTGACTGGATCCCTTGTTCTACTTGGTGTTTGCTAATCACTCTTTGATTTCTTCTGTAATGGACTTACCACTTGCTGCAAACCAGAAACTTCCTCATCCTTATTTTACAGTTTCTAGTTCCTGCCTGGAATGTAGGCTTCTGTATTCATCCCTGTCATGCTGCTGATATTTAATTAATCTTTCCAGCTTTGTAAAACTCAGCAGGCATCACAACTGGGGAATCATTTTTTTAATTAGTAAAGCTAAGGAAAATTATTAAGGCATTCAGATATGACCTAAATCAAATCCCTTATGATACAGAGGTGATGAATAGATTCAAGGAATTATATCTGGTAGACAGAGTGCCCAAAAAACTGAGGACAGGGTTTCATAACATTATACAGGAGGCAGTAACCAAAACCAACCCAAAGAAAAAGAATTCAAGAAGGCAAAGCGATGGTCTGAGGAGGCTTTACACATAGCTGAGGAAAGAACAGGAGCAAAAAGCAAGGAGGAAAGGGAAAAACATACCCAACTGAATGCAGAGTTCCAGAGAATAGCAAGGAGAGATAAGAAAACTTTCTTCAATGAATTGTGAAAAGAAGTAGAGGAAAACAATAGAATGGGAAATAATAGAGATCTAAGAAAATTGGAGATATCAAGGGGACATCTCATGCAAGCACGGGCATGATAAAAGACGGAAACGGTAAGGACCTAACAAGCAAAGGAGATTAAGAAGAGGTGGCAAGAATACACAGAAGAACTATACAAAAAAAGGTCTTAATGACCCAGATAACCACAATGGTGTGGTCACTTGCACAGAGCTGACATCATGGAGTCTGAAGTCAAGTGGGTCTTAGGAAGCATTACTACAAACAAAGCTAGTGTGGGTGATCAAATTCCAGCTGAGCTATTTAAAATCCTAAAAGACGCATGTTGCTAAGGTGTTGCACTCAATATGTCAGCAAATTTGGAAAACTCAGTAGTGACTACAGGACTGGAAAAGGTCAGTTTTCATTTCAATCCCAAAGAAAGGCAATGCCAAAAAATTGTTCGAAGTACTGTACAGTTGGTGTTCATTTCACATGCTAGTAAGGCTGTGTTTAAAACCCTTCAACCTAGGCCTCCGCAGTACATGAACTGAGAACTTTCAGATGTACCGGTTGGATTTAGAAAAGGCAGGGGACCAGAGATCAAATTGCCAACATTCATTTGATCGTAGAAGAAGAAAAAGAATTCTAGAAAAGCATCTACTTCTTGCTTTGTTGACTATGCTAAAGGCTTTGATCTTGTGGATCACAACAAACTGTGAAAAATTCTTCAAGAGATGAGAATATCAGCCCATCTTATCTGTCTCCTGAGAAACCTGTATGCAGGTCAAGAAGGAACAGTTAGAACCTTACATGGAACAAAGGACTGGTTCAAAATTGGGAAAGGAGTAAGACAAGGCTGTATATCGTCACCCTGTTTATTTAACTTTTGTGCAGTGTACATCATGCGAAATGCTGTGCTGTATGAATCACAGGCTGGAATCGAGATTGTCAGCAGAAATATAAACAACCTCAGATAGTCAGATGATACCACTTTAATGGCAGAAAGTGAAGAAGAACTAAAGAGCCTCTTGAAGGTGAAAGAGGAGAGTGAATACCTGGCTTAAAACTCAACATTCAAAAAATTAAGATCATGACATCTGGTCCCATCACTTCATAGGAAATAAAAGGGGAAAAAAATAGAAGCAGAAACAGATTTTATTTTCCTGGGCTCCAAAATCTCTGTGGAAGGTGACTACAGCCATGAAATTAAAAGATGCTTACTCCTTGGAAGGAAAGCTGTGACAAACCTAGACTGGATTAGAAAGCAGAGACATCACTTTGCTAACAAAAGTCCATATAGTCAAAGCTATGTTTTTCCCAGGAGTCAGGTATGGATGTGAGAGTTGGATCATAAAGAAGGCCGAGTGCCAAAGAATTGATGCTTTCAAAATGTGATGCTGGAAAAGACTCTTGAGAGTCCCTTGAACTGCAAGAGGATCAAACCAGTCAATCCTTATGGAAATCAACCTTGAATATTCATTGGAAGTATTGATGCTGAATCTGAAGCTCCCATACTTTGGCCACCTGATGTGACCAGTCGACTCATTGGAAAAGACCCTGATGCTGGGAAAGATTGAGAGCAGGAGGAAAGGGAGTGACAGAGGATGAGACGGTTGGATGGCATCACTAACTCAATGGACACGAGTTTGAGAAAACTCTGGAAGGTAGTGAAGGACAGGGAAGCCTGGCATACTGCAGTCCATGGAGTCACAAAGACTTGGACAAAACTTAGTGACTGAAAACCAACAAAGCTTTGCCCACATTCTGTGTACTTGTATTTCTTCCCTAATCCCTAAGCACATGAAAAATAGAAATCAATAACATCATTTTGGCCTGCAAACCAATTCTCTTTCTGATACTCTTCTTTCATTTTTTTAAATATAAATAGTTTTTTTCAAAAGAAAGCTCATTTGTTACTACTTTTGGTTGCACTAGGTCTTTGTTGCTGTGTACCGGCGGCCCCTGGTTCCTTTGAGCAGGGTCTACTCTCTAGTTGTGGTATGCAGGCTTCCCATTGTGGTGGCGTCTCTTGTTGGGGTTTGCGGGCTTTGCACACACGGGCTTCAGTAGTTGTGATGCATGGGCTTAGTTGCCCCAAGGCATGTGGAATCTTCCCAGACCAGGGATCAAACCTGCGTCGCCGGCATTGGCAGGTGGATTCTTAACCACTGGATCACCAGGGAAGTCCTGTTTGGTTGCTTTTAGTTAGTTTTTTTTTCCTCCAGAGTTTGATACTCATGTGCCTTTGGACTGCTTCATCCATGCAGTTGTTTCACATTCCTAGATTCAATTATGATTATATTTATACGTTCTCTATGGCTGTTTTCAAATTTCACCCCACCCTCTTCTCTCCCTCCCCTTGGATTTTCTCCTTTAGCCCCTTTACCTTCTGGATGCCTCCATAAATCCTAGGACTCAGGATCTCAACTTTAGGACACTCCCTGTCCCAGAACTGTTCTGCAGCTGTGTCTCTTCCCTTCATGGGTCCGTTGCCCTGAATGTTATCTTTGCCCCTTCTTTTGTCCTCCCTGGATCCCAGACCCACATATTTTTTCCACAGCGGGCACTTCTGAGCCTGCCTTCCCTGAACAGCTACAACCTTCTAGCAGACATTATTTTGCTGCATCTTGTCTCGGCTCTGAGCTGCTATTCTCCTGTCTGTGTCTTCCTGACCTGCAAGTGCTTGTTTGCACCCACTTCTTCCTGAGTTCATTCCAGGCAAATTGGCAACCGGGATCCACTGCGTCCTGCCTTGGTAGGCAGCAGACATCATCCTTTACAGGAGCTTCCCAGATGGCACTAGTGGTAAAGAATCTGCCTGCCAATGAGGAAGACATAGAGATGCAGGTTCGATCCCTGGGTTGGGAAGATCCCCTGGAGGAGGGCAGGGCAACCCACTCCGTCATGTTGACTGGAGAATCCCATGGACAGAGGAGACTGGAGGGCAATGATCCATAGCGTTGCAAAGAGTCAGATTCGACTGAAGCAACTTAGCACACAAATATCATCTTTTACAAAGTTAATTTTTACAGCAGAGTTTTTCTGAAAGCAAAGATTCTCACCTGGGCCCAAGATGAAGTGGTTCTAAGTCTTCCTGAAATTGCAAGTAAAACTTAATTTGTGAATGCATATATGGTTTTTTCCTCCCAGGGAGAAGTGTCATGCCCTTCACCAAAAATTTCAAAGGAGATCTATTTTAAAAGTTTAAGAATCTCTGCCTCAAGGATCCTCCTCCCATAGAAAATACATGCTTATCTTTTCTTTTGTAATTTATTTTCTCATCTCTTAGTTTAGTTCACTTGGAAGAAAACTTAGGAGGGGGACACTAGTAAGGAAAGACGAGTTTAGGAGGTAAAACCATTTTGGGGGAGGTGGAGATAGTGTAGTTTACCCATTGCACAGATCTGGAAACTGAGACTGGACTGTGGGGCTGGGGCTAGAGGTTGCTGGTTTCCACTGAGACCACAGGCCATCAGTAACTAAGCTCACGTCTTGCCCTCTCCTCTAAACCCCAGACAGCACCGTGAAAGCATGTGCAGGGGCATCTGGTTAAGGAGGGGGCAGGGGGGCTAAGGATTTCTTTGCTCAGGAATCAGGAGGACAGAAAGCAAGGGAGGTGGAAACAGGACTCACTGGCTACTTAAAATGAGCCAGGAGGATGCAGGGAATTAAAAGACCTCCTGTTTGGCTTTCCGATTTTTTGAGATGGAAAGCCTTGCCTCCATCCCCCTGCCCTCAGACCCAGCCACAATGAAGACATCTGGATGTCACACTTCACTGACTCCCTAGGATCTTCATCCATCAGGTGTTTGCCAGAAAGTGAGAGCAATCATGGGTCCCAGCAAACTTCTGACAGGCCTGGGACCTGTGTGCTTCCATTTGGCCCTACATCCTCCTTCCACCTTGGCATCACCCCAGCTGGGGAGTCCCTTTATCCTTAACCCAAAGCCTATACCAGATAACTGATGGCTCATTTTCCTCCAGATTTCTGGGCCAAAGTCACCCATTTATGAAAGATATTCCTTCAAGTATCTCAAACCTCTAGAAAAACAAACTGGAAGGCCAGCTGTCCCTGGAGCCGCAGCCTGGAGCCAATAACTTTAGCCTATGACTTCTCCTCTGGGCCTCCTTGTGGCTCCTGAGTCAAAGAAACTAGGCCCCATCTGCTTCAGACCACCCAGCTTATGCTCCAAAATGCTGCTCCTTCAGAGGATGGGTGGAAATGGGCTTCTAGAAACTTGGCCTTTCTCTTTTTATGCGGAACCTCTGTCCTACCACTGTTCGTCTTATGAGTGTGGGGGAGAGGAAGACAACCTCTCTGAAGATGTGGCATTTTCCTTCCTTTGGCTTCTAAATGTCTTTGTTTGTATGTGTTTTCTTTCCTTTTTAACTTAAAAAAATTAATTTATTTTTTAATTGGAGGCTAATTATTATAACTATTTATAATTGGAGGCTAATTACAGTATTGTGGTGGTTTTTGCTATATGTTGACATGAATTAGCCACAGGTGTACATGTGTCCCCCTGCTCTGAACCCCCTCTCACCACCTCCCTCATTCCATCCCTCTGGGCTGTCCCAGTGCACCAGCTTTGAGTGCGCTATTTCATGCATCAGACTTGGACTGGTCATCTATTTCATGCATGGTAAAGGAGATCAGCCCTGGGATCTCTTTGGAAGGAATGATGCTAAAGCTGAAGCTCCAGTACTTTGGCCACCTCATGTGAAGAGTTTACTCATTGGAAAAGACTCTGTTTCTGGGAGGAATTGGGGGCAGGAGGAGAAGGGGACGACAGAGGATGAGATGGCTGGATGGCATCACTGACTCAACGGGCGTGAGTCTGAGTGAACTCCGGGAGATGGTGATGGACAGGGAGGCCTGGTGTGCTGCAATTCATGGGGTTGCAAAGAGTCGGACACAACTGAGCGACTGAACTGAACTGGACTGAATGTACACGTTTCAGTGCTATTCTCTCAAATCATCCCACCCTCACCTTCTTCCAAGAGTCCAAAATTCTGTTATTTATATATGTGTCTCTTTTGCTGTCTCACATATAGGGTCGTCCTTACCATCTTTCTAAATTCTATATATATGCGTTAATATACTGTATTGGTGTTTTTCTTTCTGACTTACTTCACCCTGTAAATAGGCTCCAGTTTCATCCACCGCATTAGAACTGACTCAAATGTGTTCTTTTTAATAGCCGAGTAGTGTTCCACTGTGTATATGTACCACAGCTTTCTTATCCATTGATCTGCCGATGGACATCTAGGTTGCTTCCATGTCCTGGCTATTGAAAACAGTGCTGTGATGAACATTGGGGTACATATGTCTCTTTCAATTCTGGTTTCCTCAGTGTGTATACCCAGCAGTGAGATTGCTGGTTTGCATGACAGTTCTATTTCCAGGTTTTTAAGGAGTCCCCAGACTGTTCTTCATGGTGGCTGTACTCGTTTGCATTCCCAGCAACAGTATAAGAGGGTTCCCTTTTCTCTGCACCCTCTCCAGCATTTATTGTTTGTAGACTTTTTGAGAGCAGCCATTCTGACTGGCGTGAAACCGTACCTCATTGTGGTTTTGATTTGCATTTCTCTGATAATGAGTGTCACCCTGCTTATTTAACTTATACGCAGACTACATCATGAGAAACACTGGGCTGGAAGAAGCACAAGCTGGAATCAAGATTGCCGGGAGAAATATTAATAACTTCAGATATATAGATGACATCACCCTTATGGCAGAAAGTGAAGAGGAACTCAAAAGCCTCTTGATCAAAGTGAAAGAGGAGAGTGAAAAAGTTGGCTTAAAGCTCAACATTCAGAAAACTAAGATCATGGCATCCAGTCCCATCACTTCATGGGAAATAGATGGGGAAACAGTGGAAACAGTGTCAGACTTTATTTTTGGGGGCTCCAAATCACTGCAGATGGTGATTGCAGCCATGAAATTAAAAGATGCTTACTCCTTGGAAGGAAAGTTTTGACAGACCTAGATAACATATTAAAAAGCAGAGACATTACTTTGCCAACAAAGGTCCTAGTCAAGGCTATGGTTTTTCCAGTGGTCATGTATGGATGTGAGAGTTGGACTGTGAAGAAGGCTGAGCGCCGAAGAACTGATGCGTTTGAACTGTGGTGTTGGAGAAGACTCTTGAGAGTCCCTTGGACTGCAAGGAGATCCAACCAGTCCATTCTGAAGGAGATCAACCCTGGGATTTCTTTGGAAGGACTGATGCTAAAGCTGAAAATCCAGTACTTTGGCCTCCTCATGCGAAGAGTTGACTCATTGGAAAAGACTCTGATGCTGGGAGGGATTGAGGGCAGGAGGAGAAGGGGACGACAGAGGATGAGATGGCTGGATGGCATCACGGACTCGATGGACGTGAGTCTGAGTGAACTCCGGGAGTTGGTGATGGACAGGGAGGCCTGGTGTGCTGCGATTCATAGGGTCGCAAAGAGTCGGACACGACTGAGCGACTGATCTGATCTGATCTGGTCTGATAATGAGTGATGTTGAGCATCATTTCCTCTGTTTGTTGGCCGTCTATATGTCTTCTTTGGAGAATTATCTGTTGAAACCCTCACTGTTTGCAGATGGCTTCTAAGTGTTTTGATCCTCTACTCAGTAGAATGTTGAGAGAGAGACGCATTATGGGAAGCCATCAGGATGTGTGCTCTCACGATGCACATAGTGCGACTGAGACTTTACACTTTTGTCGTGTGCGTTTACTCAAAAGGGCATTGTTAGAGGAACATAAAATCAACGCTAGTCAAGGCATTCCTACCGCTTTATTCTCTATAACATTCTCTTGTATTGTTATTGTATACCTCATCTTGCCTTTTTATCTTAAATTCCTCGGAAGACAATACAGAGTATTGGAAAAAGCACCAAATCTGAAGTCTGAAAACCAGGGTTTTAGTCTCAGCTCTTCTGTTTTTCACCCTCACTGACTGTCCTCCATCTTCCAGCAGGTAAGGGTTTGGATGTTTGGCTGATGTCTGAATGCCTGCAGGAAACCCACCTCAGGTGTCAGTAAGCAGTGGTAGCCAATTCCACGGATATCTACTTGTTTTTCATCAATCCTTGGTGGGATGAGCCCTTTCGGAAATATATTTACTTTATTTTGGGGCGAAATGGCTAAGAGAAATTAACTGTTGGCCCTGCCCGTGGAAGTGCATACCCTTACATATGGCCTGCTTGCTTTTTGTGATCTATCATAAGCAGTAACTTGAACAAGAGAATAGCAGAGGTTACAATACAGTGTTAAGACCAAATTAGCTGAATTCCTGTTACTGAATTCTTTATTCAAGCAAAAGCCTCAAGTGGCCTGACCATTTTTTCTCTCTGAATAACAAATGACCAACATTTGGATCACTTGCTTCCATGAATGTGTCCAAAGAGTGTTCCATCCAAGTTAAGATTTTGGTAAAATTTTATTGATCTGGCTAACTTTCAGGAATGCTCCTATCAGTAATCTGATTGGGCAGGATCTTGGAAGATTTGACTCAAGAGATGACACGGCCAAGGCTCCAGTTCTGTTGGACTGTCTCTGGACTCTCAGAGCCATAAAGTTGTCAAAGCTGCCGTTTCTGAGAATGGAGGGATATTGTCTGGACTCAGGCAGTAGGGCAGGCCTAGGAGGTACGGGGAGGCAGTGTGCTGACATGTAATAACCCATAAAAGGAAACTAGGGAACCAGGGGCAGGGATCACCCACTCATCCCTAGTTCCTGACAAGGTGTCTCATTATCAAGGATCAATAATCCAGTTACTTAGGAGAGTCTTCCTTCAAAGAATATTTTCAACGAAAATAGTTGTGATGTAGTTTCCAGCATAACACAGATGCCTGAGGCACTTTGTAGAGACTCAGGCATGATTTGTATAGTACCCCACAGGTATGCTATCCACATGTAATATTTCCCATGTTTTCCCAAGGCTGCCTTTTGTTCTCTGCTTTTGGTGGTCAAGTTCATGTTGAGCAGGGGATATAATTCATTACTACTCCTTGGGTAAGGGCAAAGTGGTAACCAACCTTCCAGGTGGCCCCAGGTGATCCTTACTTCCTGACACTCAGGCCCCTGTAAAGGTCCCTTCCACACTAACCTGTGCAACCAATGGATGGTGTGGGAATGATGGTATGGTATTTCCTAGGCTGGTCGACAGAAGACATCGTGTCTTCTGTCTTATACTCTCGTGGATCACTTACTCTGCAGGGGAGCCCACTGCTGTGTTGTGAGGACACTCCATCAGCCTCATGGGGAGGTCTATGTGGCAAGAAGCTGAGGCTTCCCATTCCAAGCTGAGCCATCCTGTGAGGGAGTCTTATTGGAGGTGGATCCTCCTTCCCTTGTCAAGCCTTCAGGTGACTGTGGCCCCCACCAACATCTTGACGGATACCTCACGAGAGACCCTGAGCTGGAATTATCCAGCTAAGCCCTCCCAGATTCTGAACCTCAAAAGCTATGTAAAGAAATAAATATTTATTTTCTTTATGTTGGGGATAACTTGTTATACAATAAGAGCTAATATTTTTCCATGACGGTAAAATTCACATAACATAAAATTAACCATTTCACAGTGGACAATTCATCAACATTTTGTATCTTCACAAAGTTGTACAACCACCACTTCTATATAGTTCTAAAATATCACCTTAAAAGGAAGCTCCTACCCATTAAGTAGTTATTCCCTGTCTTTCTTTCCCTCAGCCTATAGCACCAAAAATTTGCTTTCTGTCTCTACAGATTTACCTAATTTTCATATTTCTCATGGATGGAATCATATAATATCTGTCCTTTTGTGTCTGAATGTTTTCAGTTCAGTTCAGTTCAGTCACTCAGTCCTGTCCGACTCTTTGCGACCCCATGAATCGGAGCACGCCAGGCCTCTCTGTCTATCACCATCTCCTGGAGTTCACTCAAACTCACATCCATTGAGTCCGTGATGCCATCCAGCCATTTCATCCTCTGTCATCCCCTTCTCCTCCTGCCCCCAATCCCTCCCAACATCAGAGTTTTTCCAATGAATCAACTCTTCGCATGAGGTGGCCAAAGTACTGGAGTTTCAGCTTTAGCATCATTCCTTCCAAAGAAATCCCAGGGCTGATCTCCTTCAGAATGGACTGGTTGGATCTCCTTGCAGTCCAAGGGACTCTCAAGAGTCTTCTCTAACATCACAGTACAAAAGCATCACTTCTTCGGTGCTCAGCTTTCTTCACAAGTCCAACTCTCACATCCATACATGACCACAGGAAAAACAATAGCCTTGACTAGATGGACCTTAGTCAGCAAAGTAATGTCTCTGCTTTTGAATATACTATCTAGGTTGGTCATAACTTTTCTTCCAAGGAGTAAGCGTCTTTTAATTTCATGGCTGCAATCACCATCTGCAGTGATTTGGAGCCCCCAAAAATAAAGTCTGACACTGTTTCTACTGTTTCCCATCTATTTCCCATGAAGTGATGGGACCGGATGCCATGATCTTAGTTTTCTGAATGTTGAGCTTTAAGCCAACTTTTTCACTCTCCTCTTTCACTTTGATCAAGAGGCTTTTGAGTTCCTCTTCACTTTCTGCCATAAGGGTGGTGTCATCTGCATATCTGAGGTTATTGAGATTTCTCCCAGCAATCTCGATTCCAGCTTGTGCTTCTTCCAGTCCAGCTTTTCTCATGATGTACTCTGCATATAAGTTAAATAAGCAGGGGGACAATATACAGCCTTGACGTACTCCTTTTCCTATTTGGAACCAGTCTGTTGTTCCATGTCCAGTTCTAACTGTTGCTTCCTGACCTGCATACAGATTTCTCAAGAGGCAGGTCAGGTGGTCTGGTATTCCCATCTCTTGAAGAATTTTCCACAGTTTCTTGTGATCCACACAGTCAAAGGCTTTGGCATAGTCAATAAAGCAGAAATAGATGTTTTTCTGGAACTCTCTTGCTTTTTCAATGATTCAGCAGATGTTGACAATTTGATTTCTGGTTCCTCTACCTTTTCTAAAACCAGCTTGAACATCAGGGAGTTCACGGTTCACATATTGCTAAAGCCTGGCTTGGAGAATTTTTAGCATTACTTTACTAGCATGTGAGATGAGTGCTATTGTGTGGTAGTTTGAGCATTCTTTTGCATTGCCTTTCTTTGGGATTGGAATGAAAATTGACCTTTTCCAGTCCTGTGGCCACTGCTGAGTTTTCCAAATTTGCTGGTGTATTGAGTGCAGCACTTTCACAGCATCATCTTTAGGATTTGAAACAGCTCCACTGGAATTCCATCACCTCCACTAGCTTTGTTCGTAGTGATGCTTTCTAAGGCCCACTTGACTTCACATTCTAAGATGTCTGGCTCTAGATTAGTGATCACATCATCATGATTATCTGGGTTGTGAAGCTCTTTTTTGTACAGTTCTTCTGTGTATTCTTGCCACCTCTTCTTAATATCTTCTGCTTCTGTTAGGTCCAGACCATTTCTGTCCTTTATCAAGCCCTTCTTTGACTGAAATGTTCCCTTGGTATCTCTAATTTTCTTGAATTTTCTAGACTTTCCCATTCTGTTCTTTTTCTCTATTTCTTTGCATTGATTGCTGAAGAAGGCTTTTTTATCTCTTCTTGCAATTCTTTGGACTCTGCATTCAGATGCTTACATCTTTCCTTTTCTCCTTTGCTTTTCACCTCTCTTTTTTTTCACAGCTATTTGTAAGGCCTCCCTAGACAGCCATTTTGCTTTTTTGCACTTCTTTTCCATGGGGCAGTCTTGATCCCTGTCTCCTGTACAATGTCACGAACCTCATTCCATAGTTCATCAGGCACTCTATCTATCAGATCTAGGCCCTTAAATCTATTTCTCTCTTCCACTGTATAATCATAAAGGATTTGATTTAGGTCATACCTGAATGGTCTAGCGGTTTTCCGTACTTTCTTCAATTTGAGTCTGAGTTTGGTAATAAGGAGTTCATGATCTGAGCCACAGTCAGCTCCTGGTCTTGTTTTTGTTGACTGTATAGAGCTTCTCCATCTTTGGTTGCAAAGAATATAATCAATCTGATTTTGGTGTTGACCATCTGGTGATGTCCATGTGTAGAGTCTTCTCTTGTGTTGTTGGAAGAGGGTGTTTGCTCTGACCAGTGCATTTTCTTGGCAAAACTCTATTAGTCTTTGCCCTGCTTCATTCCGCATTCCAAGGCCAAATTTGCTGGTTTTTCCAGGTGTTTCTTGACTTCCTACTTTTGCATTCCAGTCCCCTATAATGAAAAGGACATCTTTTTTGGGTGTTAGTTCTAAAAGGTCTGAATGCTTTCACTTAGTATATTTTCAAGGTTCATCCATGTTATCAGCTCTCCATTCCTTTTTATGATTGAATAATATTCTGTTGTATTTTATATCACAGTTTTACAAATATATTGAATATCTGCATTATGCCACATACTGTCATAGTACCAAGTAGATAGAAATGAAAAAAGTTAGACATAGTCTCTGACTTCATAGAGCTGACAGCCTAGTAAGGCTGTGAACTGTCCTTGACCTTAGTACTTGGGCATTTCCTCTTTTCTGTCTATATTTGGCTCACTTAGTGATTTTACGGAGTGTATTATGGCTTTAAATATCTCTAAGACTCCTAAGTGTATACACTTAGCCCAATTGTCTCTCGACCCCCAGGCCCATATGTTGAGTTCTCTACTTTATGAATAATCACCTAAAAGTCGACTTGTTTGGAACCGATCTTCAATGGTCCCACCTCCACCAGCCTGCTGCCCAGTCTCCATCCCAGAGAATGGAATCACCATCCATCATTCACTAAGGTCAAAGTCATTGGAGTCACTTGACTCTTCTTTCCTTCCCCACCATATCCAATTGAGTGAAAACCTTTTCAGCTCTATCTTCAAAGTGTACACCAGATTAAGGTATCAACTCTGCTACAACTACCCTTGTTAAAAATCCACCCCAGGCATCTTTTGAAAGTCTCCACCAGGGGTTTGTCAAAGCCCTGACTTGTGAAATCCTAAGGCAGATCATGTTATTCCCTGATAAAAAGCCAGCTCTATCTTTCTAGCTCACTCAGTGCAAAAGCCACATGTGTTATAGGGACATAGTAAGTCTCACAGGGTCAGACCTCTGTTACCTGTCTGTCTTCACCTCCAGTTCTTGCTCCTCTTGCCTCTCAGCTCTGGCCACTCTGGCTTCTTCATTGTTCCTTGCTCAGGGCTTTTGCCATCTGTCTGGAACACTTACCCCAGGAATCCAAGTTTTGCTTCCTCATCTTTTGAGATCAAGATGTAACCTCCCTCAGGCCTTCCCTGGACGTCCTGTCTGAGACAGTCTCCACCCTGGATATTCTCTGTCCCCTCTTGCTTTCTTTTTCTCTACCACACTGATCACCCTGTGTAGTTTGTTTATAAAAACCACACCATTTCTTCCCCTAGGATGCAAGCTCTTTGAAGTTAGGGCCTCCTGTTGGCTTTGTTTACTGCTTTATCCCCAGCCCATAAAACATTAGCACCAAGTCCTCAATAAATGATTGTGAATGAAGCAGTAAATAATTATCATAGGTATCCTCAACCAGAAAGACTTTCACGAGATAGAGGAGCAGTGAGGACTCAATTTAGATGTAGGGGGAGAGTCAGGCCTCTCTCTGAAAAGTGACTTCGGGGCTAAGACCTTCTGGAAGCCTGGGCATGGCCAGTTAGGTAAGTGGGGTTGGATGGGGGAGCAGCCTGGTCCATGGTTTGGGTTTGCTGGGGGCTGAGAGGTTTCTGAAGTGTTAAAAGGAAAGTGCCAGGTCAACCAGGATGCGTGGGTCATTATGGGGGAGTGAGAAGAGCATGTCCCCAGCAGAGGCTGGGAGAAGTGCCAGTGTTCAGGGGGTAAGGTGGGAGGGGCAGGTTGGGTAGGCTGGAGGCTGGGCCCAGGCGGTTTTCTATTGCCTGTGACGGAAAGCCACCAGAGGTCTTTGAAAAATCTTTCCTAGCTCTCTGTGGACAGTGAATTGGAGGCCAGTAAGAGCAAATGTGGAAACTTGTTATCGTCTGGTAGTAAGGATTCTGAAAAGGGGTCTGGGTTTTATGAGCTTCATTCCAGACTCATTCCAGGCCCTTGGGGTGGGGATGAGGAGCCAAGCCTGAGTTATTGCCGCTTTGTCTCCTGGAGTTGGACAGAGCAGGCAGACTGAAAGCTACCTAATTTCAGTTCATACAGGCACTTAGTGTGAATTGCTAAGTGGGTGAGATCCGAGTGGTTTCTTGATAAACAGAGAGGTTGTCAAGGAGGATTTTGGAGCCCTTTTCTCCATCAAATCAGTAGAGGTGTTAATCCTCAATCTAGATAATGGAATAATGCAATTGCAGATTTTGGCTTTAAACCCCACTGCAGATGAACCAACTGTCAAGGACCTCAACTGCCAGCAGACAGGCCTGGATAGTGAAGAATGCCAGGCATGTGGGCCTGAGACCATGAACATTCCAGACCTGATTCCCCACTGTAGGCACAGGGTGCTGCCCATGAGCTCCTGGATGGCTTGGGGCTTTACTACCTGTCAGCACCATACCCATGGGCAGGAAGAATCCATCCAGGAAAAACTGGTAACAGACTGTAGAGTGGGATCTCCTGGCCCAGTATCTTTAAGGCAAAAACTATGATTTAGAAAAAGAGCTTGGTAGACAGATAAGCATTGTAACAGTTGTTCTACATGGGCATAGACAATAGACTGGGAAGTTGGGGTTAGCAGATGTAAGCTTTTATCTATAGAATGGATAAATAGCAAGGTCCTACTGTAATGGACCTTCCCTGGTGGCTCAGCAGTAAAAGATCCTGCCTGCAACCCAGGAGACACAGGTCCAATCCTCGGGTTGGGAAGATCCCCTGGAGAAGAAAATGACAACCCACTCCAGTATTCTTGCCTGGAGAATCCCATGTACAGAGGAGCCTAATGAATTACAGTCCATAGGGTTGCAAAGAGTTGGACACGACTGAAGCAACTTAGCACACACTGTAATAAATAAATAAAACAGATCTTTGAACAAGATGAGAACATTACTAAGCATCTTGAAAATAAATTTGACAAGGCTATGATTATTCTTGCATAACCTCTCCTGGTATTTTCCCATGGGAACTTATTAACATAATTTCCATAAATGAATGTGATATCCTAATTTTTTTATGATGAAATATTTCAATTAATTGTTTAAAGATGCTTTTAAAAAAAGAGGAAAGCAGAGGATATATAAAAACAAAATACCAAAAGTTTTTTTTTTTTCTGATTGTCTGCATAATGTTGGAATGAGTGTCTTAGTGTGAAAACATTTCTCATCTTTTGTATTATTCCTATAAGATAAGCTCCAAGAAGCAGATCAAAATCAAAATGCTTGCAACAGATTATGATTCATGATACACACTACCAGATTGCTTTCCAAAGTACTGTGTTCATTTGCACTTTCACCCGTAATGTATGAAGATTCAAATTTCATGGAAATAAACATTCTTTTTTAAAAGTTTTAATGGTTTCAGTATGACATCAAATCTTGTTTTTGTTTTATTTCTTTGATTATAGATGAGATGACTCAATCTTTTCCCATAAGATTTTCTGTCTTTGTTTTAAAACTAGTTCTCATTATTTGTAATTCCTGGGTGAACCTCAGCTTCCTCTTCTGTAAAATGGGGATGTCAGCAGTATTACCTTATGGGATTGTTGTCAGAGTTAGTCAGAGGAGTGTTGGAGAGTGCTCACAGGCTTCACTTGGATGTCCTCTAGATTATCTGGCTTTGGATGCCAGTTCTGATATTTGAAAGCTAATCAAGTGGGAGGCGTGGGGCAAGGTCACATTGCCAAAATCAGGTGGGATTGGACATGTTGCTGCAGCCATCTTTGAAAAATACCATCTGTCACTTTAACCTGTTTCTTCTTTGAATAATTCTCTACATGAATAATGCATCCTTGTAAAACATGAAAGTTAAGGCTTGTATCCCTTTCGACCAATACTTCAATTCCCACCAAAGATGACCACCATATTCTGTTTGTTGAACATCTGACGGAAACTTTGCCTGCGTCTACCTCCTCGTACATAAACACATGCCCACAGGCTTTTATAGAAAATCTGGAGTGTTTCTAATGGTTCACATTAATAGCATCTTACTGTATGTATTTTATTTCTATTTGATTTTCATTCAGCACATCCAGAGATTGTATCATGTGAGGCACTGAGATCTCTTTTAGCCTTTTCCATTTATGCACAATATAGATATAATGTGGTTTTTTTGAATTACACTATTTACCAACAGAAAATGAGTGTGCTTTTCCCACAGCTTTCTGACAGTTATAAAAAAAATGTTCTCAATTTTTGCCAGTCAAATTAGTGAAAAATGGCATACTAACTATTTTACATTGTATTTCTTGGATTATTAAGTGAATACTTAGATCTTTTCATAAGTTTATTGACCATTTGCTTTACTTCTGTGATTTGCTTATTTTTATACTTGGTTCCCTTACAAGTGAGTCATTCAAAATTAATTTATAGGAGCTTATATAATATTATCCCAGGGATGGGGGAGCCAGGTGGCCTGCCGTCTATGGGGTCGCAGAGTTGGACACGACTGAAGCGACTTAACAGCAGCAGCATATACTATCCATTTGTTGCAAAATTTGTTTCTCCTACTTTCATTTACTTAACTTTGTTTACACTCTTTTAATGAACATCATTTTAGAAATGTTGATGTAATCAAATTTGTCAATCACTTAGGCTACAGCTTTGTTTTGTGGGTTTTAAAAACTTTGTTTAAGAGCCTTTGTTATTCCACAAATATTTTACTTTAATATTATATAATTGAATTTTATAAGTTTGGATCTAAAGTTCATTTATAATTAAATTTTATGCATATATTATTTAGATATTAATGAAAGTCAATTGTTTTAATCATACGTATTGAGTAATTTCTCCTTAATTTGAATATCTTTATTGTATGCTAAATTCCTGTGTGTGCAGAGATGGTTCTGAATTTTCCATTGTGCTTCACTGAGCTATCTGCTTACTCTGTGAGAATACCCCTGTTTGTATAACTATAGCTTTCTAACCTATTTTTCTCCCTATCTTTATTCTTATTTTTCAAATTTGTCTTGACTATTCCCGCCCATTCAATCTTCCATTGCAATTTAGAATCAACTTATTAAGAGCTTTTGATTGACAATGCTTTAAATTTATTAACTAACTTAGAAAGACTTAAATACTTTTTTATTTGCAAATAAACTGTGATGTTGGAGAAGACTCTTGAGAGTCCCTTGGAAACCAAGGAAATCAAACCAGTCAATCTTAAAGGAAATCAACCCTGAATACTCCTTGGACGGGCTGATGCTGAAGCTAAAGCTCCAGTACCTGACCACCTGATGCGAACAGCTGACTCCTTGGAAAAGACCCTGATGCTGTGAAAGATCGAAGGCAGATGATGAGGACAACAGAGGATGAGATGGTTGGATGGGATCACCAATTCAATGCACGTGATCTTGAGCAAAGTCTGAGAGATGGGGAGGGACAGAGCAGCCTGGCATGCTGCAGTCCAAAGGGTCACAAAGAGTTGGACATGACTTGGCAACTGAACAACAACAAAAACTTGGTTTTTGCTGATCGTCCCCAGTTGTGGCATGCAGTTCACAAGGCAGCCACAACGTGGCGGTAGTAGCAAAGGAGGTGAAGCTCGGTTCCCTCATGAGAGACCCAGTAAGAGGCTGAGACTGAATGTGGCAAAGTGAGCTTGCAATTATCTGCACGTGATACCTTACACTTATTCCGCATCGTTTACAAGTATTTCATCCACATGATTTCCCTTGGAACAGATGGAGAAGGTTATCTTTTATAGAGGGAAAAAATGAAGTCCAAAGAGGTTAAAAGACTTTTCTGGGACATGCAGCCGCCACTCTGGGAGATGAGGTGCCCGCAACTCTCCAGGTCAAGTTCAGTTCTCTTTCCATTCATGCCCCTGCATGTTTCAGACTTCTCCACACTAATTGAATATAAAAGTAGTGGAAACTAAAATCCAAAGCAACAGCAGGAGAATGTATGCCGGACCATCCTGCCTATGTTCAAAATCACTTCTACGTGTGTTTCTCTCTCTCCTTTCACTAATTTGGATGGTCCCTAAACCTGTGCATTTTCCCTCTGTGACCTATCTCACATCTACCTTTTCTCTCTTCCCCAAATCATCTCTATCTCACTTCTTATTCAGTTCAGTTCAGTTCAATCGCCCAGTCGTGTCTGACTCTTTGCCACCCCATGGACTGCAGCATGCCAGGCTTCCCTGTCCATCACCAACTCCCAGAGCTTACTTAAACTCATATCCATTGAGTCGGTGATGCCATCCAACATCTTATTCTCTGTCATCCCTTTCTTCTCCTGCCTTCAATTTTTCCCAGCATCAGGGTCTTTTCCAGTTAGTCAGTTCTTCGCATCAGGTGGCCAAAGGATGGGAGTTTCAGCTTCAGCATCAGTCCTTTCAATGAATATTCAGGACTGATTTCCTTTAGGATGGACTGGTTTGATCTCCTTGCAGTCCAAAGGGACTCTCAAGAGTCTTCTCCAACACCACAGTTCAAAAGCATCGATTCTTCGGCACTCAGCTTTCTTTATAGCCCAACTCTCACATCCATACGTGACTACTGGAAAAACCATAGCTTTGACTAGACGGACCTTTGTCGGTAAAGTAATGTCTATGCTTTTTAATATGCTGTCTAGGTTGGTCATAACTTTTCTTCCAAGGAGCAAGCGTCTCAGGTTTCCCCTCCAACTCCTCCGCTTTATCAAGGTAAAAATTTTTATCTGTCAGAGATGGGAAGACTGGGACAAACAAGGTTACTGTTTCAAGGACAGGCTGACTGGGGTTGAATAGGAAGTTGGTGGGGCTTTTGAAGCAGGTGGGACCTTCTGGGAATATTTGGGTGGGTCGATGCACAAGGTGCCCAGGGCATGGGAAGCTGAGACGTCATCCTCCAGGTGATCATCGCTCTCTGATTACCTGGCGTGACTCAAGTAGGGAAGATGCAGCAGGAGACAGATGAAGGGCTAGTAAAAGGCAGGCATGGACTTTGTGATTTTCCCGGAGATCAGCCCATGCCACAGCCACACTAATGGCCTAGGCTTTGGAATCACTTGTGCTCTAGGCCACGCTGATTCCGACAGCCTCAAGCCAGTGGCTTCAAGGTTCTGATGACTCAGGCTTCTGTTGACTTGTCACCTTCCTCATGATTGGGGCTTTACTTCGCATCCTGGTCCAATAATGTTCTTATACCCAAGCACCTGAGTGGACTCTGAGCTCAGCTCCCCAGTTCTTCCCGCTCCAGGATCCTGTCTCACATCCTGAGGGTCTGGTCCAAACCTGGCCTTGCAGGTCTCCCTGACCCTGGACATCTGCCTCCCTGGAGCGCCATCTCTTTTTTGCCCCCGAACTCCCTGCCATCTAACTCTGCCCACAGGCCAGCGCTCCTCCTGCTATGCCCCTTGCTCCTTCACCGGAACTTCTGGTCCTGCATGCCAGCCTGATCCACTGGGCTCTGCTTGACCACAGTCCCCTTGCACCTGCTGGAGCTCCGCCCACGGGACTTCTCTCGGTTCCTACTGTGGCGTCCACAAAGACCTCTCCAAGCGCCTCCAAGGACAAGGGCATATAGTCTGTGGACCCCAGGCAACAGGCAGCGAAGGCAATCGTGTTGGGATAAGTGTCCAGCAGCACGGACAGCCCCTCATCACTCATCGCCCAGAGGCTGCTGAAGAAGAGCACCCTCACTGGGATCTGTTTTCCAAGAAGACCCGCTGAGTCACTGTGGAAATGCGATGCTGGACCATGCCTCTCTGCACCTGCTGTTTCTACTCCCTGCAATCTTCAGAAGAGAAATTAGAAACCTCAGTTTAGCCTTATAAGGCAAATTGGGGCACTCCTCTGGGAAGGCGGGGCTGTGACTCAGGGAAGCCTGCAAGGGGCCTGAGAGAAGGTCTCTGTGCAAGTGTAGTTCAGATATTTACACACACACACATGCACACACACACATACATACCACACACACAGGAGCAGTGCTCTGGTTTGGGAAAGAAGACAGGATTCCTTTGCCTTTACAGGATACCTTTACACACACACATACAAGCTTTACAGATGCTCTCTGTATTTAGTGAATTTTTTTCCTCTAAATTCACAGAACCTGGATTCATTATTGCAAATAGGAGTACGGTGGGTGTTTATTCCCACTATTTAAAAAAAAGGAGGTCTGAGGACTTCCCTGGTGGTTCAGTGGCTAAGATTCTATGCTTCCAATGTAGGGGGTCCAGGTTCAAACCCTGGTCAGGGAACAAGATCCCACATGCTGTAACTAAGACCTCATGCAGCCAAATAAATAAATATTTTAAAAGAAGGTCTCTAAGAACTGTGCCTCTAAAAGGAAAATATCAGTTTATAGGGCTTAGCATGGGGTAGGGGCAGGAAAAAGATGGAAACCTTAGCCAATCTGATGAACAGAATCAGAAAAATTGTGTTAGATTTAAAAAGATTTCAGCAGGCGACAAACATTTCTTAAACAAGCACTGTGAGGCCACAACCTTCAAAAAAATAACACTTTATTTGAAGAGTCATAAAGCACAAACATCCTCACTCATTCTTCCTTAATCCCACCTTACACCCCAAGTGAATGCTGGTAAGACCTTATGTAAGTAGAATAAAATAAGAATTGGAAAAAGGCTTTTTCCCCTTCTTTTGGGCTCCAGTTTACCCTGTGGCCTGGCAACAGGGGCTGCTGGATAATTTGTTGAGAAAGTTCGGGAGTAGTCTGGACCCTGGAAGGACAAGGAGGTTTGAACTACTAGGGCCTGTCAGAGAGGACCAAACCCAAGTGTTTCTCTTGGTTTAAGTCACCTCCCTCTGTAGCGACTGCCACCCATTCAAACCCCTGGGTGTGGTCTATGGAGACTTTCGTTGGCTGTGGCCAGCCCACTTCCACCCATGTTCCTACTCAAGGATCAAGAACTAACTCAGGCCCCCTGAACAACAGCTACAAGCCTTGCCCATCTCTAATCCCCTGAGATTTTTTTCACATCGTATCTCATTTCCAACTTGGCCATCCAATACTCAATACTATTCTGTACCTGTCTTTATAACCCCCCCCCCATTTTTTTTAATGTTTTGTTGTTTTTTTTTTAGCTCACCTCGCAGCATGTGGGTTCTTATTCCCTGACTAGGGATGGAGCCCATGGCCCCCTGCAGTGGAAGTGCAGAGTCGTAACCACTGGACCACTGGGGAAGTCTCTGTCCTTATAAAGAAAAGGTGCGTCTTACCTCCTTGCCTAAGCCCCAGCTACAGCGCCTTCTTGTTGGCGGGATATTCCTCCACTTCTTCCCTCCACCCCTGGATCTCCAAGTTTCCTGATATTCAACCTGGGTCCCTAGTTAGAACCCTGGTTTTGGAAAGTGCTGTTCAAGGCCTTTCATGATAACCTATCTTCCACCCATGACTTACAAACTAATTGCCAAGTAGAGCAGTTCATATAATATCAGATATACATTCTTGGTAAATTACCAATATTTACCTATTCTGTGGTACAAAAAAGGACTAAACAACAACAGCAGATTAGGTGGCGCTAGAGGTAAGAAACCTGCCCATCAATGCAGGAGACATAAGAGACTAGGGTTTGATCCCTGCGTCAGGAAGATCCCCTGGAGGAGGGCATATTGGGTTGGCCTCCAGTATTCTTGCCTGGAGAAGCCTGTGGACAGAGGAGCCTGGTGGGCTGCAGTCCATAGAGTTGCAAAGAGTCAGACCCGGCTGAGTGACTGAGTGCACAGCACAGCACACAGAATGTTTCCACCCTCCTTATCAGCACAGAATTGTGTGTGCGGTCTCGCTGTGCTTGCCCAGCCCAGTCCCCACTGTTTCAGTGGAAGGAGATAAAGGAGATTGTATTAGTGTTCCAAATATGCCCCTCCCTGGAAAGGGAGGAAAGCGTTTTATCCCCCTGTCCCATGGGCATCAGGCTTGTGCATGTGAACTGTTTTGGTCAATGACTGTGAGCGAAGGTGGGATGTGTTACTTCTGGGCAGAAATTTTAGGAACTGACATTTGCTGCACCATATTCCTATTCCTTCCGCCACAAGGAACAGCGATGTTCAAGCAGACGCTACTCTGTCTTCCTGAGTCCCAGAGTGAAGATGACCAGTCGATTTGTAACTGACACATAATCAGTCAGTTCAGTCGCTCAGTCATGTCCAACTCTTTGCGACCCCATGAACCACAGCACGTCAGGCCTCCCTCTCACCAACTCCCGGAGTCCACCCAAACTCATGTCCATTAAGTTGGTTATGCCATCCAGCCGTCTCATCCTCTGTCCTCCCATTCTCCTCTTGTCCTCAGTCTTCCCCAGCATCAGGATTTTTTCAAATGAGTCAGCTTTTTGCATCAGGCGGCCAAAGTATTGACGTTTCAGCTTCCACATCAGTCTTTCCAATGAACACCCAGGGCTGATCTCCTTTAGGATGGACTAGATGGATCTCCTTGCAGTCTAAGGGACTCTCCAACACCACAGTTCAAAAGCATCAATTCTTCAGTACTCAGCTTTCTTTATAGTCCAACTATCACATCCATACATGACTACTGGAAAAACCAGATGCCATGATCTTCGTTTTCTGAATGTTGAGCTTTAAGCCAACTTTTTCGCTCTCCTCTTTCACTTTCATCAAGAGGCTCTTTAGTTCCTCTTCACTTTCTGCCATAAGGGTGGTGTCATCTGCATATCTGAGGTTATTGATATTTCTCCTGGCAATCTTGATTCCAGACTGTGCTTCCTCCAGCCCAGCATTTCTCATGAGGTATTCTGCATAGAAGTTAAATAAACAGGGTGACAATATACAGCCTTGATGTACTCCTTTTCCTATTTGGAACCAGTCTGTTGTTCCACGTCCATTTCTAACTGTTGCTTCCTGACCTGCATGCAGGTTTCTCAAGAGGCAGGTCAGGGTGGTCTGGTATTCCCATCTCTTTCAGAATTTTTCACAGTTTATTGTGACCCACATAGTCAAAGGCTTTGGCATAGTCAATAAAGCAGACTCTCAGTTCTTTCTAGAACTCTCTTGCTTTTTTGATGATCCATCGGATGTTGGCAATTTGATCTCTGGTTCCTCTGTCTTTCCTAAAACCAGCTTGAACATCTGGAAGTTCATGGTTCACATATTGCTGAAGCCTGACTTGGAGAATTTTGAGCATTACTTTACTAGCCTATGAGATGAGTACAATTGTGTGGTCGTTTACTTGGTATAATAATCTCTAGGTCCATCCATGTAGCTGCAAATGGCGTTATTTCATTCTTTTTTATGGCTTAAAGCTCAACATTCAGAAAATGAAGATCATGGCATCTAGTCCCATCACTTCATGGGAAATAGACGGGAAACAGTGGAAACAGTGTCAGACTTTATTTTGGGGGGCTCCAAAATCACTGCAGATGGTGATTGCAGCCATGAAATTAAAAGACGCTTACTCCTTGGAAGAAAAGTTATGACCAACCTAGATAGCATATTCAAAAGCAGAGACATTACTTTACCGACAAAGGTCCGTCTAGTCAAGGCTATGGTTTTCCAGTGGTCATGTATGGATGCGAGAGTTGGACCGTGAAGAAGGCTGAGCCCCGAAGAATTGATGCTTTTGAAGTGTGGTGTTGGAGAAGACTCTTGAGAGTCCCTTGGACTGCAAGGAGATCCAACCAGTCCATTCTGAAGGAGATCAGGCCTGGGTGTTCTTTGGAAGGAATGATGCTAAAGCTGAAACTCCAGTACTTTGGCCACCTCATGCGAAGAGTTGACTCATTGGAAAAGACTCTGATGCTAGGAGGGATTGGGGGCAGGAGGAGAAGGGGACGACAGAGGATGAGATGGCTGGATGGCATCTCGGACTCGCTGGACGTGAGTCTGAGTGAACTCCGGGAGTTGGTGATGGACAGGGAGGCCTGGCATGCTGCGATTCATGGGGTCGCAGAGTCGGACACTACTGAGTGACTGAACTGAACTGAACTTAATATTACATTGCATATATGTCCCACATCTTCCTTATCCATTCATCTGCGATGAACATTTAGATTGTTTCCAAGTCTTGGCTATAGTGAATAGCGCTGCAAGAACATTGGGGATTATAGTTTTGCCTGAATATATGCCCAGGAGTAATGCGGCTGGATCATATGGTATCTCTACTCTTAGTTTTTCAGGAGTCTCCATATTGTTTTCCGTAGTGGCTGTACCAATTTGCATTTCCACCAACAGTGTAGGAAGATTCCCTCAAAAAGAGATTTGCGAATGTTAGAATTTAGAGCCAGGAGGAATATCAAATGCCTACTGTTTCTGGGCCTTCTTTACCACTGCACTTTGTTTGCACATGCACGGGCAGACACACACACACACACACACACACACACACACACACACACACCCTCAGAGAAGATTTTCAATGTCAGCTGCCATAGAGAAAAATATTCCCAGGGGAGCAGTTATAACTCCACCCTCTTCCCATGGTGATTAATACACCCAGGCCAATAGGTCTATTCCAGTTTATTTACTGCATTGAGACAAAAACTAAGCACCAGAGCTAGTTAGTTTGCATTGAGATATTTAATTTAAAAAATGAAATAGTGTGTTGGTCAACTGAATGTCACCTCCTGTGTCTTTGTTAAAAATGAATGTTGAAGTGCTCATCACTAAGGGGCTTTTCTTATCAAAGTAGAACCACAGATTGAGCAAATAAATTAACATCCCATTTTGATGGTCTCACTTAGTGGGAACCAGGAATATAACTAAGGAAAAATGAGCAGAGCAGAACACTTCCTACATTTTATCAACAGATGGGCACTGATTCCACATTATTTGTTTATAATTTATTTTTATTTTAACACAATAAAAAAGTTACACAAAAGTTACAAGTAGAGGGAAAAGCACCTTATTTTCCTGACCCATCTGAGTGTAAGTTGCCACCCTGATGCTCACCAACCATGAATTATTTGCATTTCCTGCAAACTAGGACATTCTTCTACATAACCAGAATACAACCAACAGATCAGGAAATGAACAGTGGTCCACTAATACTAATTAATGCTTAAGCTCCCAGTCAAGTTTTGCCAATCATCTGATTAAGGTCCTTTATAGAAAAGGGATACAGTTCAGAATCATGAGTTGCATTTGGTTGTTATACCTCTTTAGTTCCCAGTTCCTCAGTCTTTTCTTCATTTTAATGACCCTGATACATCTGAAGATTGCAGGCCAGTTATTTTATACAGCATCCCTTGATTCCCTTTGATTTGATGTTTCCTTATGATTAGATTCAGGCTATATCTCATTGGAAGAAGTACCACTGAGATGATGCTGTATATGTCTCACTGCATCCCAAGAGGGAGGGCTTGGTTTGGTTTTGTTCTGTTACTGATAATGCTCACTTTGATGCTTTGGTTAAGGTGGCTTCTGCCAAGCTTTTTCCACTCCTTTTGCCTTTATACTTAATGAGGCTTTTTTTGAGAGGTACTTGGGAACCATGTAAATGTTCCATTTCCCACTAAAGACATATGCTTATTTGTGTCTATAGATGCCCAGTTTCCTATTTTACTCAGTGGGTTGCAATCCATTACTATGATTATTTATTGGATGCTCAAATTGTTCTTGATTTGCCCAGAAGGAGGGCTTTACATTGGTTTCTGTATCCTTTTGAGAGCCCCCATTATTCCTTGTGTTCTTCGTAATTGTCTTTTGAAGAAGACAGATGTTCCAGGCTCATCTTGTAATTTCCCTGCTCCAGCCCTGGAATCAGCCATTTCTACAAGGAGCGCTGGTTCCTTTTATTGGAGAATGATGTTCAGAAGCTAGGACATGGGCTCGAGATGTGTTCACAGAAATACTTATGTCAGAGTATCTTTGCCTTTACTTTCTTAGTGGTCAGAGTGAGGGACGGTATGTATGTACACACATATTTTAAAATACTTGTGCATATTTAGAAATATACACATAACATTTTATATCTATAGATATTGACACAATTTATCCATCATATATCATTTAGAACTATATCTACTGAAAGTCATAGTTCACACTAATAGGTCCAATCTAAATTTAACAGCAAAAGGTTCATTTCAGTTTCTCCCATTTGTTTTTTTCCATTTGTAACTCCCTTCTCTGACAGTAAGGACTTGACTCCTGTTACCCCTAATATATTGATTTATTTGATCAATCATCCTGCACCATCAGTTCCTCCAGAGCCACCAGCACCTCTTCCCCATGTGGCTGACCTCACCCCACTGGGACCCTGAACCCCTTCTCGGACCACTGTGGTTCCTACTTTCCTTCCTTCCAGCATGGATGTCTATTTTGCAGGGTCTCACCTAGTGAGTTTGGGAAGAAATCATTTAGGAAGGGAAAGAAAATGATTAGAAACAGCACATTTATTTATTTTGCAAGAGAAAGGAGAGGAGAGTTTTTCCACTATAGCACTCTATTATGTGAATCTTCTTAAAGGTGAGTCCTTGAGCTGGTTTAGAATTGAAAGGAATAAATGGAATGATATTCTGAAAGTTTTACACCAAGAGGTGTTCCCGAGTAGATAGTATTTGCTTAAAGACAGTCTCAACAAGCCATGATAGTCTAACCCACAAATGACAGAAGCAATGTGTGAATAAGGACCCTGTGAACTTCTCTCTTTATGGTTTATCCTATAGATTCCCGGGGGAGGGGCCTTGGGGCGAGTGTGGGGAGTGTACTGAGCAGGGAACTAGCTGTGGGTTCTAATATGGGCAGCACAGCCCATTCAAGGAGGCCACGTGATGGATGCTAAACCCGCTGAGTGTTGGTCTTCTTGTGAGTAAAGCCTGATAATCCCTAGGTCCTCTTACAGTCAGACAGCACAGGGTCCCCAAAGCATGCTGCAAGTTTATCACATTGTCTGCACATCCTCCTCGAGGACAAGCCTCATTCATTATCTCCACGGTGCCCCAGCCTGGGTCTGGCAACTATAGGCATTCAGTTGGCCTTTGTGGGTGAGTGAGTACATGACTGATGGCCTCCGGCTGGCTGGTCTGATCCCCTCTTTAAAAGCATCTTCTCTTAGCACAGCTGAGAGCGCCTTCCCAGACTGCAAGCAAGAAGTCAGGCTTGTTAGGACTGCTGGTATTCTGCAAGGGCTGACATCCACCCCATCCCTCATAAGAAGCCCTGATTCCCTGATAAGGGGAGGAAGTGACTGACACAGGAATTTGATCTGTGATAACCCGTTCCAGCACCCTCGGTGGACTGTGGTGTGTGGCCGCTGGCCGCATGAGGCAGCAGCAGCCACAGCCTCTAAAAGAATGTGTGTCCAATATTTGGTGCTGAAAGGCTGGAAGGAGAAGCACAGCCCAGGACGTGTCAGGGCGGAGGATTTCTGTGATGTGAAGGGTGTGATCCTCATGTGGGCAGCAAGTAGGGGATGGGGTCGTGGGGAAGAATTTAAAGAGTATCAGGTCTTGCTTCCTGGAGCAGAATTTTTTAAGAAATGTAAAATCTATCTTTTTAACATTTCATACTGTTTCCCCTGAATCTTTCAACCTGGCCCCCACTAAAACCGAATTTTAAATAATCTTAAAGTTTGCTGTGCCTTGCGTGCATCCATGAAACTTATGAAGAGCTCTGTTCCTTTGGAGATGAGAGGAAATAGTCTCTCATTTCAATCTGTAAGACAGCAGACAGAGATCTTTTAGTTTAGCAGTAGGGATGGGAGCGGGAGTGCAGGGGCAAATATGCATGAGAGCCAAGTGGTTGATTCCTATTCTTGGGGGAAGAAGGAAAAATCTACCCTGCTCAAAAATACCCCAGTAGGCTTCCATGCTTTTATCAAGATAATGTGTTAGTGGAAAGAGTCCTGGATTCAGTGACTGAAGTTCTGGACATCCACCTCCTTTTTGCCACCTGTGTTTTCTGTCCAGAGAAAGGAAAATTTACCTGAGTCTTAGATTTTCCCATCTGTACAATAAATGTCCTACTGTTGATTATGCAACTCTGATACGAAATGTAAGTGATCTGTAAAATGCATGGGGCTAGGAATATGTGGAAAGTATTGGACGTATATATTCCCTGGAGGAGTAACCCATCACCATTCACATCTCAGTGTTAATTGCATGAGCATTCTCTCAATTCTTAACCATAATTAACAGTGGGGGAAGTGAATTTTGTTTCAGATCAAGCTCCTACTTTCACATCACAAGTTATTGGGGGAAGGAGTCTTTAGAGCTGGGCTTTCAGGGAGGGTATTGTAGAGAGGAGATTAGCTGTGGGTACCAGTGAGAAATGGTGGATGCTCTGGACTCAGGGCGAGTTGAGTTGAAATCTCAGTACTATTAGAGATGATGTCACCTGGGAAAAGTCATCAAACATCTTTGGGTTAAGATTTCACATCTTCTGTATAATGATGTAGGGCTTCTATAGCTGATCTTCGGGCCCTGACATTATTGCATTCCACGGTTTAGGTTGGGAAAGCAAAATACGGTTATCTGGAGTATGATATGACATTACCTTGAATTATTTTCTAAAAAGAATTCAGAATATTGTCTATGAAGTGGCAGTTCAGATCTTACTTAAGGACAGATGGTTTCTGTCATTTGTAGATTCCCCAGCACAAAGCACAGTGGTGGCACACAGTAGGTATCTATGTATTATAGAGACATGTTATACAATATTAGCCTGCATTTTAGTGGAAGGAAAAAGTCAATTTTTCTGCTTGTACCACTGACAATTTTAAGAGTTCATCTAGTCTTTTATCAAAGGTTCTCCTGTTCATGTTTGTTTTCTTAGGTATAAAGAATTATTTAAATAGCAAAAATTCTAAATATTTAATAATTAGGGGTTGGGTAAGGAAATGTGGGTATATGCAAAATAAATGAAGTGTTATGTAGCCATGTAATAAAGATTATATAAATGCACATTGGCATATAAAGCTATTCAAGTTATATTAAGTTTTAAAAGGTAGATTACTACAAAGCTCTCCTAACATGGAAAAAAAGACCAAAAGGTTTATATACCAAAATGCTTACAGATTTTATATATCTTCATGGTACGACTAAAGATTTGTGAAATGAAAATCTGCTTCCTTTTTTCTTTTTTTCCTATTTGTTCTTTTAAAGATCTTAAATGAGATATAATTCACATACCATATAAAAGATCTTAAATGAGATATAATTCACATACCATATAACTCACCCAATTAAACTGTATAATTTAATGGCTTTTAGTGTATTCGTAGAAATGCGTGACTACATGACCACAGTCAATGTTAGAACTTTTTCAACATCACAAAAAAGAAACCTTGCACTCCTTAGCCATCACTTCTGAGTCCCACCCACCCCACCACCCATACCCTTGCAACCACTAATTTTTCTTTTTTGTCCCTATATATTTAAAAACATTCTCTGGATTCATATTTTAAACTGATATTTATATGCCTTACCTAGGCTTTTCAGTAGAACTCACTTGTGACACATCTAATGGTCCTGCATGAAAACAGCCATCACTGAACTGTTTGCTCTGGACCCAGACTAGGGACCAAAGCTGCATCTATAATCATGGGTGGTTTTTAGATCTGACAGCATTGGCTGGATTACTGTGTGAGGTGGGGTGTGAGGATCTCAAACTCCGTTTGGCTTCTCATGGTGCTCTCCTCCCTGGCTGGAGAGAGAGAGAGAAATTTCCCAGTAATTTTTAGCTCTTTTTATTCCTGATCTGGGATCTCTTTTCATTTTTTGGAGAGGGGACAGAGATATGACTGAAGCCCTCACCCTTAACATCCATTTTCATGCTATGGTTTGCACAGCTTTGTTTCTCATCAAGAATCACTGATTTGAAGTGAAATGATTTCTATATGATAGATCTAGTTTGCAAACTCAACCAGGTCAACTCAAGTCATGCATATTTGCTATTCAAGTTTTTGGAATGGTGTGTCAGTTGGTCTTAGGTATTAGAACTGTGATGTTACAGCTAAGGAATATAGGCTGGTTTTTAACAAGTAGTTTACTATTTCTTAAAGTTTTGTTATAAGAATTAATTATGCTAATATTTATTAATCATCTCCAATGTAGAAAGCCTTGAGAGAAATGCTCAAATATACAAAGTATAATATGACTGGAATAAAAATTATAAACCTGTACCTCCAGTCTTTGGACACCGTAATCCTTTCCTTATGTACGCTATTAAGGAGATCAGTCTCCTTAACTCTGATGGCAACCAACATAAGCCTATCTGGAAAACACAGCTATACATGAAGTTAAATCATATGAACCACCAGTGTTATACCATTTCAATGTACAAAGGCGGCAATTGCAAATGGCTCAATCTAATCAAATAAGAAAAATTTGCACTAAATAACAATAATGAATCTTACCGTTTACCTGTAGAGGACTTAAAATATTTTATAGGCTTTATCTCATTTGGTCTCACAACAACCGTATGAGGTAAGTAGCGTTTTGATCTTCATATATTTTTATTTCTTTTTTATTAAAATATAGTTGATTTATAATATTGTATTAGTTTTAAGTTTAAAAGCATATTTATTTTACACATAAATAAGAAAACAGAATCTCAGAAAAGCTCAGTAATCAGCTCAAGTTTCTATCATCAATCAGTGGTCTTACTGTGTTCAATATGATATGCAGAAAGGTCTGTGTAACACAAAAAGTTATATTCTTAAATATTGTATTAAAGGAAACATTAAAGGAGTTATAAGAGAAAGTAGTGGCTATGGAAATGTTTGTATCCAAATTTTTAGCAAATAGTGGGTGCTTAATAAAATTAGAGGGCAGAGAAGGGAATGATGAATGCTAATAAAAATGCCAAAGCATTAAATTGTTTTCATATCTTTCTTTTATATTCCAAAGTGTACAGAACCATGTTCCCTTATGCTGTAACATCTCTCCTTGAGCCCTATCTGCATCTGATTTTGTTTTCAGAGGTTCTGAGAGAATAAAGGCCCACCTTAGTCAGTAATCTCTGGCCACTACCAAGAATCTTCAAACCATTGAACAAAAAATTTCATTTCCACATGAAGTTCTTCTTCTCTTTCCAATGGGCTCCTAACAAACCCAGTATCCAACCATAAACTAGTTGAGATAAGATGTATATGCATGAAAATCGAATAGCAAAACGAAACATCAGAGGAGATATGTGACCTCAGAACGGGTCCTGTCCTGACCAGTATGTCCCAGTTAGAATTCTGTTGCATCTCCAATTCAGGCAGTCTTTGGGCAGAGGCAATCTGCCTGGTAGGACACCTCTGAGTTTACTAACAACAATCACTAACTGATAAAGCACCAATGTGTGAACCACTTGAGTCCATCTTATGATGAATACTTTCTCCCGAAGTTCCGTCATGGGAATTCACCACTCTATAAGTTTTGTTTGTAAAATAAGTGCTGACAACTGCTTCTGCAGCTATTTCAGAATCCTGACATCTATCAATGATTTGGGAGCAATGGAATGATACACATTGTTCTCAAAAGTCATTGATACCAAAGGGCAATTCTAAGTTCTTCCAAAGCATTATGGATGAGCAACACAAAGATGTCTATAAATGCTATCAGACACTGCCCGCCGCATGAGCAAAACCTTCGGTGAGAAGAGAGATACAGAAGAGTGTGACAGGGGTGGGAGTGTGCAGGATAACCAAAATTAGCTCCCAATCTGAGCTCCTCATTTCTGCCTTCTCTGGAATGGCTGTCATTTCCACAGTTTTCCCATACATGGTCCATTCTGAGATGATTCTCATTCAGAGGTCTAAATGTCAACGGCGCTAAAAAAGCTCCTGAATTTCTGATGATGAATGAATGTGTAACATTTCAAACAGATACTCTGGAATCTTCTCAGTCTGCCAGAAAAGCAGCTAGGGAGAGAACCATGGGTATGTATTGACGCAAGGCCTTATTTCTGGCCTTGTAAAGAGATGTCTCAAACATACAGGAGCATACTTCTGGTTGATACCTCATCCTATTAATAGAGTTCCACCTTGACCTGGAGCTCCCTGGCCTTCCCATTGTTTTATGTAGGCAACCTCATTCCCCAAGAAGGTCGGAGGCTGGCAGTTAATAGGCAAATGGGCCTTCAGGCCAGCTGTTGTAGAGGCCCAAGTAAAAGGTCGAGACTTCCCCCAAAGTTCTCCTTTAGAAAAGAGCCCACTTTATTACTGTCTGAATTCTTTTCTCTTGACCAGTAAAATATTGCTTGAAGAAAACATCAACCTGATAACCTTAGTTGGATATTTATTGAGGTCTGTCTGAACTGATAAAGTAAAAAAGAAGCAAAGGAATTTAACTCATATCTCACAATTATTTCTGAAAGTATGTTTCCCGATTGCAACCACCCAGTGATATAAAGGAGGGGAAAGTCTTTTGAAAATAAGCTTTAAAGCAATAAATTGGATGATTACCTTAGATCGGTCATAAATGCATACCCGAGGACAGTTGAAAAACTGACAGCTAATGTTATCCAAATGTGTTTGTGCTTGGGATCAGTTTTCTAGTGTCAGGCTGATTTTTCCAATGTCTTAAAAGTGAAAATGAGGAGGTCTAGAAAATGTGATAAATGACTCAAAAATGGCTCAAGCAATGACACTGGTGTTGAAGATTCAACTAAGGGGTCTGAATGCAGTCTTTTGAAAAATACGAAAATAGAAAATTTTAAATTCATATTTTTTACAACACTATTTTAAATACATGTGTTAACATTATTAAATGAGATAATGTAAGTAAAAATTTGACCATTTCTTCTACATCTTTAAAAGATGAACACCCCTGTATGCAAGACAGGGAAAGAGACACAGATGTGTATAACGGACCTTTGGACTCAGAGGGAGAGGGAGAGGGTGGGATGATTTGGGAGAATGACATTCTAACATGTATACTATCATGTAAGAATTGAATCGCCAGTCTATGTCTGACGCAGGTTGCAGCATGCTTGGGGCGGGTGCATGGGGATGACCCAGAGAGATGTTATGGGGAGGGAGGTGGGAGGGGGGTTCATGTTTGGGAACGCATGTAAGAATTAAAGATATTAAAATTTAAAAAATAAAAACTAATAAAAAAAATAAAATAAATAAAATAAAAGATGAACACCCTCTTCCCTCAATCTATGTCTTTTCTTAATCCTTCATTGGGAAAAATGGGAGGAACTACATTATACTTGGTGTATATGGGGCATTTGACTAATAAAGAGAAAATGTCAAGTGTCCTCCGTATGAGCGAGATTAGATGTGATTGTGTCTTGTTTTGCTTGAATTACTCGTTACAATTTTTAAAATACTGTCAGCAAGCATTCTGTAGAATATGTAAATCTGTATTACAACTGAAATTATTAAAACCATTAGCCAACTTAGTAAATTTATTGTTCTGATGCCATCCAGCTTATTCTTTAAAAAAAGCCTGCCTATTTCCCAGTTTAGTTTAGACCTAGTTTTCACTTTCATGCATTGGAGAAGGAAATGGCAACCCACTCCAGTGTGTTTGCCTGGAGAATCCCAGGGACAGGGGAGCCTGGTGGGCTGCCGTCTATGGGGTCGCACAGAGTCGGACACGACTGAAGCGATGCAGCAGCAGCAGCAGTTTAACTGTTAGATTTCGGGGAAGAGGTCTTTGACAAATTTCATTTCACTTTGGGGTATTTTGGTTTCCCTGTTTATATAAAAAGATGATGTTGTGTGCCCTGCTTTTCCCACAGGATTATGGTGAGTATCTGATGACACGAAAGTGAACTGAGAGTATTGCAGTAGTCAGGTTTTCTTTACTTAAATGTATATACTAAAAAAAAAAAAAAAACTAACCTGAAGCATTCAGAGAATATGTGGAGGAAGGGAGAGAGGGAAGATAGAAAGAAAGAGGAAAGGCAGGAAGGATAAGAGGGAAGGAGGGAGAGACAACCTAGAGAATACATTGTTCTGGACCCCAGATTATAAAGGTTGAGGGATTTTCAGCCCCCTTTCTTCCTTACATCTATCAACTCCGGTTACTTAATTCATCCCACGTGGCGATGAGAGGACAAGCTGGAGGAATCTTCCTAATTCTCCTGGCTTTGCAGACCTCAGTTTTCCATGAACTTTGTTTTCCTTTTTCAGACACAGCTAATGTGAACTTCGCTGGAGTTCAGGGTTTGACCTTCTCTTGTATGGAGTATTTTAATGACTGTATCAGCCAGTGAAGAAAGAAATGGTCCATTCAGTGAATGAAAACCTCTCATTAATAAGTTAACTGTGTACTCATTTAATCATTTTCCCAAAGTTTCTAAGTAGTTTTCAAAAGCTGTGTTTGAATCACAGCTTAGGGCATGATATAAGACAGAGAAGATAACAAATTTTAAAATGAGGTTTTATTTAAAAGGGAGAATAACTATTCTCAAAGCCTCAAGCTGAATAGATATCTACATTCATAACAGTTATTAGAACTAAGCCTTATGCTAAACACTGTTGTCCATGCACTACAGATGGCAAAGGTAAAGCTTTGAGGGCTTAGGAAAATTGTCTATTCAGGGCAAAGATCAAATGTTTCTGAGGACCAGGTCACACTGAGAATCAGGAAGTTCTAGGCTAGACTATGTTTGATTCTGGGCAATACATTTAAAATTGCATTTTCAAGTCACAAAGGTAAAAATAAAATATTCAAAATTTAAAAAATTATTCCTAGGAAGAAAAAGAATACAAATTTACCTGCAAATTCAATGCATAGGGGAAGTGGGAATATCACTAAGAGGCTGGGGTAAGGCAATTTAAAGACACTGTAAAGCGGAATCCCACAAGGTTGCCTGGTTGGTGAGAGCCCTGTGGATGAAGGCCACGTAGAAGTTTTCTTCCACAGAGCATGGGAACAAACGTGCCACGTGTGTGCAGAGCAAGACAGTGTGTGTGGGCTTGGCTGAGAGTAATAGGGAAGAGTCAACAGAGGATCACGGGAAGGAAGGGATGGAAAATGTCTGGTGATACTGCTTTACAAGAAAACCAAAGATGCTGTTAAAACGTTTTAGCTACTTACTGGAGACGTTTGTTCATTTAATAAAACCCCAATGAGTGACACTGGAGCCTGGCCTTTTCCTCAGCGACAATTCAGCAATAAAAGAACTTCTTTCAATGGAGAAATTAACTTCTTGTTGGCTCTGTACCAAGTAAAGAATAGAAAATAGCAAAGAAAATAAAGCAGGAGCCAATCTTTATCTTCTCCCTGGAAAGCCCCCTGTTTCCCCAAGACCCTCTCCCTCTGGTCCTTGGCAGCCTCCTTCACAGCTGTCCTCCTCCTCTTCTCGCTGTTGTACTCACTGGCGCTTTCCGTGGAGAACCTTGTCTTGCTGTTAATGTGATTACCTGGTGCTACAGACCATTTATCTACTGCCTTCACCGGTATGCTCTGCTTATGTACTGTTTCAGGGAAGCTCACAGAATTTGCCATCAGCTCTGTAGTTCTGCAGGGTAAGTTACTTTACTCCTGAAGTTTACAGTATTCCTTCAGTATGACTGAAACTCAAAATAGACTTAACTTTAGTAAAAATGAAAATAGTTCTGATTCTACTTGTATAGATTGAGATTCTATCGGATCAGATCAGATCAGTTGCTCAGTTGTGTCCTATTCTTTGTGACCCCATGAATCGCAGCACACCAGGCCTCCCTGTCCATCACTAACTCCCGGAGTTCACTCAGACTCACGTCCATTGAGTCAGTGATGCCATCCAGCCATCTCATCCTCTTGTCCCCTTCTCCTCCTGCCCCCAATCCCTCCCAGCATCAGAGTCTTTTCCAATGAGTCAACTCTTCACTTCAGGTGGCCAAAGTACTGGAGTTTCTGGAGCTTTAACATCATTCCTTCCAAAGAACATCCAGGGCTGATCTCCTTCAGAATGGACTGGTTGGATCTCCTTGCAGTCCAAGGGACTCTCAAGAGTCTTCTCCAACACCACAGTTCAAAAGCATCAATTCTTTGGCACTCAGCCTTCTTCACAGTCCAACTCTTGCATCCATACATGACCGCTGGAAAAACCATAGCCTTGACTAGACGGACCTTTGTTGGCAAAGCAATATCTCTGCTTTTCAGTATGCTGTCTAGGTTGGTCATAACTTTCCTTCCAAGGAGTAAGCGTCTTTTAATTTCATGGCTGCAATCACCATCTGCAGTGATTTTGGAGGCCCCCAAAATAAAGTCTGACACTGTTTCCACTGTTTCCCCATCTATTTCCCATGAAGTGATGGGACCAGATGCCATGATCTTCGTTTTCTGAATGTTGAGCTTTAAGCCAACTTTTCACTCTCCTCTTTCATCAGGAGAGATTCTATAGGGTTTGCTTAAAATTTGTTGTATTTAACTGAGTTTTATGGGCAGAGATGATATATTTTACTAACTTTAATGAATGCTGGGATCTATATATACATGTTTGCATGTGTGTTGAATTGTATCACTCACTCAGTTAAAATTCTGGTGACTATAACATCATGCATTTGTTCCATTGCTCAGCCATATCCAGTTCTTTGCAACCCCATGGACTGCAGCATGCCAGGCTTCCCTGTCCTTCCCTATCTCCTGGAGTTTGCTCAAACTCAAGTCTATTGAGTTGATGATACCATCCAACCATCTCATCTTCTGTCATTCCCTTCTCTTCCTGCCTTCAATCTTTCCCAACATCAAGGTCTTTTCCAATGAGTCACCTCTTCGCATGAGGTGGCCAAAGTAATGGAGCTTCAGCAAATATGATATGTTATTGCTATAAAAGCTCTACACTTAATTTCTCTCTTGAACTCTGGTTTCTGCACATCTAAATACCTCCTTGGCATGTTGGCCTTGCTGCTCCATGTTCTGTCTAACATGCTAGGCTAAAATTCCCCCTGCAAATCACCTTTTAGATCACCGGTTTTCCAATGTTTATCTTTTAAATGAAAAGTATGTGAGGAGTCATCTTTTTTTGTATCCTGAACAGTCTTTTCATTTTCCCCTCAGCAGGTTGGGCTCTAGAGTCAGACTTCCAGGATTGAAATCCCAGTTTTATTACTTAGTCCCTGTCCTGTGATAGGCTTTACTATTTCATTTCTTTGAGCCTTGGTTTCCTGGAGTCCAAAATAGTGCCTATCACGTGGAACTGTGAAAATTAAAGTAGATCACTCATGTTAATAAATTAGTGCATTTTCAGCACGTAATGGGAGCTTCCCCTGTGGCTCAGCAGTAAAGAATCCACCTGCAACCCAGGAACCACAGGAGATGCAGGTTTGATTCTGGAATTGGGAAGGTTCCCTGGAGGAGGGCATGGTAATCCACTCCAGTATTGTTTCTTGGAGGCTCCCATGGACAAAGGAACCTGGCGGGCTACAGTCCAGAGGGTTGCAAAGAGTCGAACACAATTGGCGCGACTTAGCACACAGGCATGCAGCACGTAATGAACTCAACATTTGCTGTTGTTATTGTCATCGTCCTCTACCTCTTCCCTATCCTCGCACTAGTTTGACTCAACCAGATGATTTTGCCTCTTACTTCTTAGAGGAAATTGAGGATGTCAGGGATGAAGTTCCTCAACATCTACCACCACCAATGTGGCTGGATCTCCACCAGTCTTCTCCTCTCTCCCTTCACTGTAGGTAAAGATGATCCCCTTTCTATGGTTTACCCTCCTCCTCCCAGTTGTATATTCTTTGCCACCCTGCTCAGCCCATCAAACCAGCCTTTCTTGGGGATGGAGAGCAGTGTTAGAGTGAATGACTGGGCTTGGAACTGAACCAAGCTGGTGTCAATCTTGAACCTTCCTCTTCTTGGTTTTCTGACTAGCCTCTTCATCTGAAAAATGGAAACAATGGCTTAAATGACTGTAGGTCGTAGAGTTTTGGGGAGAATTGGGTAAGATAATAACCATAAGCATGGAGCTCAGTGCCTGGCACAAAATAGGATCTGAATAAATGGCAGCCTTTTATTCTCATTGTTATGTCTGTGAGCGCTGCCAGCCTCGTGCCACTGTGCATTACACAGTGTAGGTGCTTGATAAACATTTGTTCTAGAGGTGGTGGTGAATGACGAATTATTAGCCATGATAAGTTGACTCTGGCTGGGGCTCAAGATTCCTGACTCCTCAGAGAGCTGACTGATATCACAAGTTCAAGGGACCAACATTCATGTAGCAGGGGCATGTTCCAGGCAAAATCATTGTATTTCTATGAGGATTTTGCCCCAAACCTAATGCAGTCTCCTGATGAGCTGGACTGGACCAGGGAGGGGAACATTTTCTGGCTATATGCAGGTTCAAAGATTAGAGCCCAAGGGCAGCAGCAATCTCTTTTCCCCTGAGGACCACACATCAATCCATTTAAGAAGAAAAGCCACCCTGTAGAAACACAGGCTTCCCTGGTGGTTCAGAAGGTTAAAAATCTGCCTTCAATGCAGGAGATCCAGGTTTGATCCCTGGGTCAGGAAGATCCCCTGGAGAAGGAAATGGCAACCCACTCCAGTATTCTTGCCTGGAGAATTCTATGGACAGAGGAGCCTGGCAGGCTACAGTCCATGGGGTCGCAAAGAGTAAGACATGACTGAGCAACTAATATTATAATAGAAACACAGTAAGAAAAAAAAAGGGTCCAGAGACTTTGATTCTGAAGGTCTGTCAAAGAGAGTGGTAGCTCGGGGAGGGTGTGTTTTCTTAATTGGAGGATACCCACACCTTTTTTGTCTCATCTGCCATGTGGAGGAAGGGTTCTCATGAGTCAAGATCTGGCTAGTATTGCCAAAGACTTAGTCTGTAGAGAAATAGTCTAAAAAGAATATCAATATTTTCAAAGGAGACCTCAAGGAGGGAGAGTAGTATGGCATGGGGTAGAAGATAGATGGCAAGAGAGGTAAGTGTCTTTAAAGATCTGATGCACCAGCAGTTTTGGGGAAGATGGGGACACTTAGGAAAATTAGTGTCCCTAACTCCAGGAGTTGGTGATGGACAGGGAGGCCTGGCATGCTGCGATTCATGGGGTCGCAAAGAGTCGGACACGACTGAGCGACTGAACTGAACTGAATTAGAAGCAGATTCCCTTGAATATCTTTAGCCTAGTTCTCTCAACAGTACTATAGAAAACCCAAAGCAGATAAATATCAAAAATAAGTTCTTTTGTTTATTGATTTATTGAGCATGTACTATGTGCCAAGCTTCATACTAGGTTCCAGGGATAAATAAATGGAATGCAGCCTCTGCATTCAACTTGTCTGAGAAGACAGGCATTCTAACATTATCTCAGGAAAGATGACACAACTCACAAGTATGCCAATCATGTAACAGAGAAGGGCCATTCTTGTGCCTGGGATAACAGCTGGCGGATGCATATTTTGGAATTCTTTTTATCACAGATTTGGTCATTTGGCTTTATAACAGAACTCGCATGGATATTTCATGTTAGCTAAGCCAATGGATTATTATGTAGTGGGAGTGGCAGAATCAGGTGACCAGAGCAATCTCCTTAAACCAAGTCTTACATGCTGCTACTTTTTGGTGCTCCAAACTCCACTTAACTGTTTGATTGGTTGTTTAAAGAATTCAGTTTTCAATCCTAACTGCACAAATTCTCCGGAGGTAATTAACCAGTGATTCCTAACAAAACCTTGGTAGATAATTCGCTAATAATAATTTTGGATGGTATGTGAAAGACCAAACAAATAGCTTTGGTCCCTTGGACTTCTACATCAGAACAAGCTTAATTGAAGGTGCTTATCTAAAATTCACTTTGTCATCTTCCATTCACATCACTTTGTAAGGATTGCTTAAACTAAATTACTGTCTTATGACATCATATGATTGGATTGGAGCTTGACTCTGTAACCTGACCTTTTACCATGGAAAAAAGAGAGATTTTCATGGGGAGGTAACTAAGCCTTTTAAGGCAAAATGATCATCCCTTTCTGTTTAGGAACCGAAAGTTTGACTCTAACTGTATCTGCTTTTGCAATATTACCTAAAGATTATTCATGGTTTCGAGTTTCTTTTTCTCTTTGTTCTATGCATGACATTTAATGAAGATGGATCACATGCAGACTCTAATTTCACAAAGAACTGTATGATGCTCAGCAGCAGTTCTGTCACAAGACACTTAGGCTATCGCTCTGATACGGAAGATCTTCTCCAAGAAGCCCTCTGGCATGCAACCTTCTGAACTTGTCAAGTGAAAGTAGTCAGAAAAGTGCCTACCCACCGATAAGGCAGGTCTCAACTGTTACTCTCTCCTTCCTTCTCCCTTCTTGCAGAGTGTCTGAGGCCAGCTGGGCTGACCTCCTTTGTTCCTTCCAACTTGGAGACGCAGTGAGTCTCAGTCATAGTGTTTGCCTCAGTGAGTCATGACACTGGGGAGCAAGGAGTTTCTTTGGGAATATTCTGGTGGTTACACAGTCTCAGACTGTGACAGTGGCATTCATATTGTGATTTGGCTGAGATGAAGCTTATAAAACTACATGCCTTCTTCCTCCCCCAGGGAGTCATCACCTAGTAACAGTCACCTTCCAAGTTCAAAAAGATCGTGAGTGGTTTGCCTTGACCTTGCACTCTCTGGGGAAGGTCCTGGTGGTGATCACTCAAAGAAGGAATGTGTTTTACTCCTTTAAAATGTAGGTACACTGAGTTCTACAGGTAAGGTGACCATATTTTCTTAATGAAAAAAAGAAAGGAGACTCATATTTTGCCTGGACAGAACATTGAAATTGGAACCATCCTAGGAAATCTAAAAATATTAGAGGTTTCATGCAGTCTTTAGGGAAACCACAGAGGAGTCAGAGTACAGACTAGCCCACCACTCTGTGCTTGAATTAACCCAGGGTCTCCTGCATTGCAGGTGGATTCTTTATCAGCTGAGCTACCAGGGAAGCCTGAATAATCACACAGTCAAGGTTTTATATGGGCATACCTTGGAGATACTACAGATTTGGCTCTGTAGATCACCACAATAAAGCAAATATCACAGTAAGGTGAGTCACACACATATATTATTGGCCTCTCAATGCATATAAAATTATGCTTATACTTAGTTATTAAGTGTGCAACAGTATTATGTCTAAAACAGCAGTGTACAAATCTTAATTTAAAGATATTTTATTTCTAAAAATATGCTGACCTTCATCTGAGCTTTCAGCAAATCATAATCTTTTTGCAATAGTAACATCACCATAACAAATATAATAACTGAAAAAACTTGAACTATTGTGAGAATTACCAAAATGTGACACAGAGACACAGAGTGACCAAATGTTACTGGAAAAATGATGCTGATAGACTTGCTCCATGCAGAGTTGCTGCAAACCTGTGAAAAATGTAGTATTTGTGAAGTGCAAGAAAGAAAGTAACTCACTCAGTCATGTCTGACTCTTTGCAACCCCTTGGACTATACAGTCCATGGAATTCTCCAAGCCTGAATACTGGAGAGGGTAGCCGCTCCCTTCTCCAGGGGATCTTCCCAATCCAGGGATCGAACCCAGGTCTCCCACATTGCAGGTGGATTCTTTACTAGCTGAGCCACTAGGGAAGCCCTGAAGAAAGAAAAGCATAGTAAAAAGAGGTATGCCCTATTTACCTTCTCAGAGTCTAACCATGTGGACTACCATCTGTTCAGACAACTCAGAGGGAGCAATACCAAGAGGGTGAGGTTGAATACAAATTTCCCCAACGCATGAAATTGGTGCAAGTTGTTTTGTCCTTTCAAATTTCAGTTTCGTCTCCAAAATGGGGAGACAAATGCCACCTTTCAGAGAGGGGCTCAGATGTAAGTGTAAAATGGCTGATATCAAGAGAGACTCAGGGCCCTGGGGTTATTTGTCTCCTCTAGCCACATGTTTGCAGAGCCTAGAAGACACGTGTGTCTTGGCTCCTCATGAAGCTATAATTCAAATAACTTGAAACCTACTAATATTCTTCAGTGAAATAATTGCACTTATTTGAGTAGCTTTTTTTTTCCTCCCCTTCTGAGCTGCTTTCCAGATCTGAGTGTCTTGTGAGGCGTGAAAGGCAGCTTATCTTGCTGAGAGTGTGGAATAAAACCTTAGCAGCTTCTGGTGTTAAAGGGCTTGACTTATCTCAGGGTGGTGGCAGAGCGCCCTGGCTGGCTTTGCAGCTTTGTCTTCGCACTCTGGACGGTTGCTTAGCGCAGCTGTCAAACACCTCGAGTGATCCTAAGAGCACGCTGACGGACAGTCTATGCCACTCCCAGGATATCCTAGGTCAGTGGGCATTTTCCTTTTTAGCACTGACTCCTGAAGACACACATGCCAAAAAATATTTTGTTAGCTTTAAAGAACTATGAAAATGTGAATTAAGATACAAATAATGTAATCTTTTGTGACAGGGAAATCTTGTCTCATTTCATGAATAACTGTGTTCCTGAAAGCAGTGTAACAAAATCAATTTACCATGTAATTGGGGAACTCTGTTCCAAGGAACTCTTGGTGACATTTTTTCTAAAGCTAATAATGATAATACTATTTTGCTACTTTGGAATTTGATAGATAGAATAAATTTATAGGCTTTTGTTTTTAAGCAAAGGTGGATAGGACAATGATTTATCTCCTTTTTATCTTCTGCAGTTGGAGATAGCATATGAAGCACTAGCTCTTGGGGTGAAAGGAGCTTTTCTCCCAGGATTTTTTTTTTTTTTCTCTCCCAAGAGTCTCTATGTCATCAAGACAAAGGTTCAAAATTACTCTTTCATATTAAGCTCTTACTTTATCTCAATTTGATTTTTGCAGAAAAAGTAAAGTAGAGAGTATTCTCCAAGGGTATCTAAGCTATTTTTAACTCTTTGCTCCTGCATTCAAGTTTTAGGATCATCTTTTCAAGTTCAGTTGAAAGTCGTGTTAGGATTGTGATTGGGATCTTATTGAATCTATATACTAACTGGGGATTCTTGACAGCTTTGTTATATTCTCTCCCTACTCATGGACTTAGAATGGCGCTGCCAGGACTTCCCTGGTTGCGACTCTCCACTCCCAATGCAGGGGAATGCGTTTGATCACTGGTTGGGAAACAAAGATCCCACATGCCACACAGCATGGCAATAGTGAAAAATAATGGTGCTGTATTCATATCAGTCTCCTTTCCTGCCCTTCAATAAGTTTTGTCTTTTTTTTTTTTTTTTTTACTCCTGGGAACCATGCTTTACATGGTTTGAGTCATTTATTATAGAGTTTTGGGAATCCACACAATACCTTAAAACAGTGCTTGCTTTCCCACATAAACTGTGCTCTTTGTCCAAGAGACTATCTCCTGCTCTTTTGTGGATCCTGGGAATAAACAGGGCCAGCAACAGATGAGACAGCCTCATTCAGCCCCCAGAACAAGTGTTGGCAAGATGTGGAATAACAGGTACTCCTGCTGGGATGAACAGAATTGGGAAAAACAATTTTAATTTGGCAATAAGATTACTCATAATACACTGTAAATAATGAGGAAAAAAGAAATAACCCAAGTGTCTATCAACAGCATAATCAAAAAGCACATCTTTATTTATTTGTAAAGCTGGTAACTATGTAGTTATGAAAATCAATGGATTACAGGTTAAAAAGTGCAAAAACGTAGGCCATACAAAAGACATACAGCATAATTCAATTTATATATAAGTTAAAACATGGAATTGGTTCATTTGCAGTAAAATCACAAAAGTGTAACAGATTAATTAATTAAAAATTTTAGTCTGATAGACTATTGGACTCTGTTGGAGAGGAGATGAATTGGAAAGGGTTACACTGGAGATTTTAAAGGTACTTGCCTTTTTCATGTTTTAATTTTTAAGTGGTAGGTACATGAGTGTGTCTGTTCTATTATTGTCTTCAAACTTTTGATGTATTTCATATAAATACTTTATATATATAGTACAATCATAATAAAATTTTAGAAGAATGATAAACCAATTCTTTGCAAAGTTTTAGTTGAATGGTATATGATACCATTATATACCATTCTAGAACATAAACCAACCTAGATATACATACTGTGTTTCAAGAAAACACATGCACATTTAAATAATGGTTTAAATAATATTAAAATTATTACATATTATATTACTTATAATAATTTTAATAATTGTTATTTATTTTTAATGGCATTTATGTTTTTATGAAAGTACTGTAAGTAATCTCAAGCAGAAGATATTTGAGTGTTTGATATCATTTTTCCTTGAGTGACTGTGACTGTTTATTAACCACTGTGGGGAAAGTAAAGCTCTAGGCACTTATGATATATCTTGGAACATAACTAGGATTCCTGCCATTCTGGAACACATATTCTAGCTAGGGGGTGAGGAGCAGATGGCAAAGAGAGGCAGATAGACAGACTGAAAACAATGAGTATACTATGTAAGTAAATTGGATTATATCTTGTGTTGAGAGGTGATAAGCGACCACAGGAGAAGGGCTGGTAGGTTCTGGCTTGCTGAATGAGCTGCCATTTTGAAGAGTGGTCAGGGTGGGCTTCATGGAGGAGGTGGCTTCTTAGCAGAGACTTGAATGGGGTGAGGAGAGGGACCATGTGGATTACTGGAGAAAGCTTGTTTCAGGTGGAGGGAACAAAGGCCCTAAAATGGGAACAGGCATGGGGTGTTTAGGAATAGCAAGAAGACCTCTGGCCCCAGAGTGGAGTTAGCAAGTAACAATGACATCAGAGCAGCAGTGGAAGGTCATGAGGACTTTTGTAAGACTTTGTCTTTTTGTCTGAGTGAGGAAAGGAGTGATGGTACAATATCATATCAGGATCTGGTTATCATAGTGAGAACAGATGGTTAGGAGTTGAGGGCAGAAGCAGCTGGTAGCCTGCTACCATAATCCAGGCAAGAGGCAATGTGGCACAGACGGTCTTCAAGTATTTCTGAGACTGGTGATATTCTATGAAGAAAAAAATGTGATTTAAGTACTCTCCATTTTTCTTGGACCTACATTCCAGGTAAGTGAATATATGAACAGTTGCTCTCAATCTTGGAATATGTGGGCAGTTGTATTTGAAATCTGAATACCCAATGTCTTTACACTTTAATAAAATTGTAAGTTTTCCTTTGCTACTTTAAAAATCCTCTTGCAAGGTTATGGAAATTCTACCCAATGGAATTATGCAATTATTACAATGAATGGTTATAAACACTATATGCCAACGTGAAAAACACTTAAGATGAAGCGGTCAGTGAAAAATAAAAACAAGAGAAAGGTGTGTATTTGCACAGTATGATTATTAAAAAAATCTATGACTTTCTAATTGGTCCAGCCCATTTCCTTTTGGACTTATCATACGGCTTCCCCTTTCTTGGCTTCCTATAGCCATCTTGACCTTCTCATTGATGCTTAAGCCTCCCAAGCATCCTGTTTCTTCAGAGCCTTTGCATGAGCTATTCCTCTGCATGCAGTCCCCTGGTGTGTGCTCCATGGGATCCCTGGGCCCACCCGACTGACTCCCTCACCTCCACCTGTAAGGCCTTAACAGTGAAACAGCAGTCCCCTTCCCCCTCGGCTCTTCTTCACATCCTTTTGCTTCAGTTTGGTTTTGCCATTGTCCTTATCACCACCCAACGGGTACTTTGCTTGATTTGTGTATTTGTCTCTCTCCCTCCGACTGAAAAGTAAGCTCCACAAGTTCAGGGGTTTGGTATGTTTCCTTCAGGTTTTGTTTTTGAACCATATCTGGCACATAGTAGGTACATGCAAGAAACTGTTGAATGGAAGACTATTACAAAGGCTTGAATTTTTAAAAATTGCTAACAATTACTGACGATGATTCACATTCTAGGCCTCATTGGAGAGTGAAGGGATCAGGTGGAAGGTTATTGAAGGACGGACCTAAGACCCTACATCGAAATACCCTACATCGAAAAGTTGAGTTGAGGCCCTGGCTCCTGTGTGTTAGGGCATGAGAAGCACTTGGCACACTGGTAACCTTGGGTCAGCAGCCACCTAACTGTTGAGGGGTCAGCAGGGGCAAGGGTAAACATCTCCTACGGAGAAGGTGAACTATGGCCTATGGAGTTAATGAGAAATACCACTGCCAAGGCAACTTCTAATCCTAGAAGGAGGTCCTGGCAGACCATGTCAAAAGAGAAAAACCCGCCCTGGGAACAGAAGCACCCAATCCCCCCTCAGTGGATTCCTACATCTGGTACAGTAGGCACCATCTGGGAGGGAGAAAAAAAGGCAGCTGGAGAGCAGATTTAGTAGAAGCTTGGAAATGAACAGAGAAAGCTGTCATCCTCATATTGACCCTGCAAGTTTTAACAGCATGTAATTTTCAGAGCTCTGGCTGAGGAATTCCCAGCAGAACTTAGATTCACCTGTTATACATGGTATAGCAGTACTATGTCATGCTAAAAGTTATTATCATATTCCCATACCAGTTGGTAGATAGCTGCTGTCTGAGCTCCTTCCTCAGCATTACACCCCAGTCTCCCCAAGATTCAGAGCTTAAGAGGTGAAGCTTGGGCCTGTGGGCTCCTGCTAGTATCTCTTTTAATTGGCTGGGACCTATTATATGTGTATCTTCCCGAGCAATTTTATTATATACCTGTAGAGACTATGTCTACAAATGTGAAATAAGTCAGAAAGAAAAAACCAAATATTATATATTAACACATATAAGGAATCTAGAAAAATGGTACAGATAGACCTATTTGCAAAGCAGAAACGGAGACACAAACATAGAGAACAAATATACGGACACTAAGTGGGGAAAGAGGTGGGGTGGGATGAATTGGGATATTGGGGCTAGCATATATACACTATTATGTATAAAATGGCTACCTGATGAGAACCTACTGCATGGCATGGCAAGCTCTACTCAGTGCTCTATGGTGACCTGAGAAGGGAAGGAAATCCAAAAAAGAGGGGATATGTGTATGTGTGGCTGTATATGTATATACAGCTGTATCTGTATATATGGCTGTATCTGTATATGTATGGCTGAATCATTTTGCTGTGCAACAAAAAGTAACACAGAATTGTAAAGCAACTACACTGCAATAAAAATTAAAAAAAAAAAGGAATGTGGAGATATTTGGACTTTTCAGAGTCATTAGAGAGTCACCAGGAAAAAAAAGCCCGAGAAAACTGTGGTAATAAAGAGACTCTGTAGCTAAAACGTAAGATGCCTGGAAGAGGGAGGAAGTTGTGTATGCTGCTTTCATGCCTAAAGTCCAATCTTCTGCCTTATTTACCCAGCACAGGTGAGAAGCATAAGGACCTTGCATTCCAAGAAGTCATAGGGATTGATATGTGGTTGTAGACATTTTCCTATTCTATCTTTGTGTGCGTTAGTTGCTCAGTAATATCCGACTCTTTTACGACCCCATGGACTGTAGCCCATCAGGCTCCTCTGTCCATGGGGATTCTCCAAGCAAGAAAACTGGAACCATTCCCTTCTCTAGGGGATCTTCCCAACCCAGGGATCAAACCCAGGTCTCCTGCATTGCAAGCAGATTCTTTACCGTCTGAACCACCAGGCAAAGGCTCACTTCTATCTCTAAATCAACCCCAAAGTTAGACATTTGTGATGTGGAAATGGGTCCAAATATTTAACCCCACTGATACTCTAACACAGAGTACAGTGAAGCCAGTGAAATCTCAGTTGCACACCTTAGCCCTGAGAATGTTCATAACCAGAATTCTGCAAAGCAGGATGCCTCTCTCTCTTGACTTCTGAAACCAGCGCACCCGGGTTATAAGTACCACCACTTACTCGGCTGTCCTGTGGCAGTTAGACGCACATGCCTGCCATTCAGAGTTTTGGAGTGTGCGCTGACATTTCTGTGTGTGTGTGAAGATAAACGGGCGCTGGTTTCGATGCAAAGTGTCATATAGGGGCCCTGCTGGTATGCTGCCAGGAGCCTGACAGTAAAGCGCATGGGATGGAGTATGGCCCTTGGACTCACTCACTTGTGGACCTGTTCAGGTTGCAATCTATTTTCAGTCTACAATTGTCTTTTTAATGGAGGGGCAGAAGCTTTCATTGAAATAGAGCATTGAATCAAATCCACAGCTATTAAAGAGATGACCAATTTTGTGGAGGGATTTTTTTTTTATCCCCTCAAAATACAGATCTTTTCTCTGATAGTTAAAAAAAAATTGCTATAAAAATTTGCATTTTAAGAGGGGGAAGAATTAGAAGATGACAATAAACCATAGGGAACCTAGAGGAAAAAAGGAGAGATGCTATAGTTATCTTATGGGAGGAAATGTAGGAAAATGTAACTCAGAAACTAAGACTATTTGAGGGCATCAAATACATAGACGCAGACCTCTGAACCAAGGCGTGCCCTGAACAGGTCAGAGAGACACCAACCCCAATATCTCAGCAGAAAAAGCAACCCTGGCGGGTTGTCTGCAGAACTACCCTGATGGCTGCATGCTGCTCCCGCCACTAATTAGGGTTGAAAACTGGGATGTCTTTGACTTGTCTTTCCCTACAGCAGACACACAGTCAATTCCACCATTGTTTTCCAGACCAAGGCACTTGGCGCTTTTCACCTTTGTTTGCAAGCTTTTACTTGAACCTTTTGATGGTCATTTGATTTAACCATAAATATGAATTGGGCAGAGATTGTGGTCTTCTTAGTAACTCATCACACAGGTGAAGGACCTGAGCACCATACCCAGCTGCAAACCGTCACCTGCCTTCTCCTGATTGTGGACTCCCTGGGGACAGGCTGGCCTGGCCTAGCTAAACTGCCTCTGCCCAAACTAGGGGAAACCTGGTTAAATGGCCTGATTATTTTCTTGTTTCATAAGAGTCAGACTGCCTGGATTCAAATCCTGGCTCTATCACTTTGTTGCTTTGTGACTTCTGGCAACTTATCGAACCTTAGTGACCCGTATAGGCCATGGGGATAATAGTAGGGTTATTATAGGAAGCACATTTGGTGATATATGCAAAGCACTTAGTACAATGCCTCTTCGTAGGAAAGCACCTAATAAATTTTAGTTTCTGTCATAATGAAGCACTTGCCCTATTTTCCCAAAGCCATTTTAGCCAGATCAAATCTGTATGAAAAAGGCTATTGCCCATGAAGTTTATACTTTCCCGTTTCTAATAATGTCAGCTTCCAACGATTTATGTAAGATCATTCATATGTATTAACTTAACTTGGAAATGTTGGCTATTTTGTCTTTCTTCAGAAAAGCTTATGTGAGGATGAAACCCCATCACTTGCATTAATACGTATCACCATTGATGTGTGTCCTGTAGATTCCTAATGTCTATTTTATGCATGTGTGAAACCAAACCACGTAAAAGTAGAATTTAGGCATTCCTGCCAAAAGGAAGTGAATTAAAAGGAGAAGCAGAGCCTTTTCGAGGAGAAAATTGTCCTATCTCTCAGCCAGTGTCAGAATGTGGAAATGTTTACAAAATGCTCATTAAAAGAAAAAAGGATTGCAAGATAGAAACAAAATCTGGTGAGCAGTTTACACTAGGGAGATAAGAAAGGCTAGGCCCCTATGGGGGATTTGTTATCCAATTACTGCAACCTGATTTTTTGGTTGGGGGGGAGAGGAAGAGTGGTAAGGGGGAGGGGGAGAGAGGGGAAGTTTCCAAACTTGTCTCCAGTGACACGAGACATTTATGCTCCGCGAGATAAAACTGCCACTTAGAGCCCCAGGAGCGCTAAACCTTCCTGGGCTGGCCTCGGGGCTGGAGCAGAGTCATGGGTTCCGTGGTCCTGCAGCTGTGCACTCTCTCCTGCCTGCTGCTTCACGCGGTTTCTGGCAACCCTATCATGAGTCTGGAGCAGTCGCCCCTGGAAGAAGACATGCCCCTCTTCGATGATGTCTTCTCAGAGCAAGATGGTGTGGACTTCAACACACTGCTACAGAGCATGAAGAACGAGTTTCTCAAGACATTGAACCTGTCTGACATCCCCATGCAGGACTCGGCCAAGGTTGACCCACCAGAGTACATGCTGGAGCTCTACAACAAATTCGCGACAGATCGCACCTCCATGCCATCCGCCAACATCATCAGGAGTTTCAAGAATGAGGGTAAGTGGAGATTTTACTGATTAAATTTGGCTTGAGTTTTCAGAAGTGGTGGGTAAATTTACAATGGGTGGAAATAATACAACTAAGAGTAAAGACATCTATAGAGGGGTATGTGTACACAGATATTCCAAAGCAATGCACATTTTGGTCTATACTATTTTTATGGTCATTTTCCAGATAGTACTAAAAGGTATTAAAGAATAGCTTTTTAATCCAGTGCCATAAAGTGTCTACCATTTCACTATCATAATTGGCTCTTTGCAAAATTTCAATTTTGACAGCAGGTAATAAAAAATATTAATGTTGGTCTACCACTACACCTTCGTCATTTTCCAGGTAGGCCTCAGTCCCATTTGGCTTTTAATTGACTCCAGGTTTGTGAACTTCTACTTCAAATGAAAAGGTTGAAAAACAGACAAAATACAGAGTTGTGATTTGTGTTTCACTCAAACTCCGACTGAGTTTTCATTTTGTGACTTGATGTAAAAAATATTCAAACAGGATGGAAACTTACATTTTAGAGATTCTCCCTAAATTTTTGTTTTGTTTGATGTGTCATGCAGGTCCTTGAGGGCTCAGTGGTAAAAATCTGCCTGGAATGCAGGCGATGTGGGTTCAGTCCCTGGGTGGGGAAGATGCCCTGGAGGAGGGCATAGCAACCCACTCCAGTATTCTTATCTGGAGAACCCCATGGACGGAGGAGCCTGGCGGGCTGCAATCCATAGTGTTGCAAAGAGTCAGACACGACTGAAGCGACTGAGCATGCACGTGTGTATATCGTTGAAACACTGGTTACAGTTTCCAGGAAATGTGCATGCCCAATTAATGATTCAGCTTATTCTGTGTCTTTATGAAGAACAATGCACAAACTTTAAATATCATGGGAAAAGTGTGTTTCCTCCCTCTAGATCTTTATTCAGAACAAAATATAATGACCTAGAAAGTTAATCCTTTGTTTAATATGGTGCAAGTAATACAAAAAAAATTTTTTTTTCTAGAATCTATGGTAAAAGCTGTGGGTCCAAAAAGACTAATTCTCTCATATTTATCAATTATTCTTGTATAGTCATTAACCAGGTACAAAAGACAGTTTAGGTAGATGTTGGCCAAATGTTCTTGAAAGTGAACAGGTAGTAGCAAAACAGGTAGTAGCTCAGAATTTGGATTTTTGAGACAGAGTTGACTTAATAGCTGTGGATATTTAGTTTAACTTCTCTGAATCCCAATTTTTCCTCATCTGTAAATTGAGAATAATATACCTACATAGCAGGCTTCCCAAATGGCGCTAGTGGTAAAGAACCTGCCTGCCAGTGCAGGAGACTTCAGAGACATGGGTTCAATCCCTGTGTCAGGAATCTCCTCTCCTAGAGGAGAGTATGGCAATCCACTCCAGTATTCTTACGCGGAGAACCCCATGGACAGAGGAGCTGGTGAGCTACAATCCACAGGGTGGCAAAGAGTCCAACACAACTGAAGTGACTTAGCAGACACACATACATACATATAACACATTGAGCAATTTCACAAAGAGGTCACGAGTAAGAAAGTACACAATTGCTATGAAGTTTTGAATGTCAGTTATTGCTAATGAATTCCTCAAATTTTAGGCATTGGAGGAAGTATTGAATAGGTATTGCTCAGTCCTGGAGAAACTATTTGGTTTAAAAATGTAGGTGACTGCCAGTTTCAAATATTTAGTAACACTGGAAATGTGACTTCATAACATTTAGTAACATAATGACAATGACAAGTTGAAACTACAGATTCATTTTGGGTCAGTCTGAATTGAAAATAAACAATCTCCTTCCCTATGAAGCCTTCCTAATGCTTCTGATTACTGATCCCTGGGCAGCTGGCTCAGAATGTGGGTGGGAAAATGTTCGCATCCCTGGGGAAAAAAGTTTTTTTAGTTCTCACTTCTGTGGAGGATTTGGATAATCTAGGTCAGGAAGTTCGATGGCACCCCACTCCAGTACTCTTGCCTGGAAAATCCCATGGATGGAGGAGCCTGGTGGGCTGCAGTCCATGGGGTCGCCAAGAGTCTGACACGACTGAGCGACTTCACTTTCACTTTTCACTCTCATGCATTGGAGAAGGAAATGGCAACCCACTCCAGTGTTCTTGCCTGGAGAATCCCAGGGACGGGGGAGCTTGGTGGGCTGCCGTCTCTGGGGTCGCACAGAGTCGGAATGACTGAAGCGACTTAGCAGCAGCAGGAGCAGGTCAGGAAGTGAAGTTTTCAGAGCTCCTTATTACTGAAGATCAGCGAGGGTGGGAGCAAACCTCTCCGTGAACGCCCCTGCTGCCTGCACCTCTGTCAGTCCTTGGGTGAAAACGCACAGCCCACGGTCATGAATCCCGCACTGCATTCACCCTGTTGGCTGTTATTGTCTTTCTTCGATTTTTTTGCGTTTGCACAGCGCAACTCCCTAGGAGACAAAGCCCAACAAAACAAAATAAAATTTCCTCTACATCTGACTATCAGGGAAAAACAAGAGCCTCCTCCAAGGTGGAAAAACAGGACATTATTTCCTACCACTGCTTTGAACTCATCTTGGAGAAGTCAGTTCTCTGCATTGAGGCTTGATTTCTTCCAGAATCAGATGACCAGAAGAGCAATACAAGCATTATAGAATCACTGTAAGAGCTAGATAAAACAGTTTGCAAAGCACCTGGCACAGGAAATTTGCTCAACAAACCTTAGTTCCCTCGCCTGAAATATAACACCATTATTATTACTATACTTGCACAAGCCCAGTGAGCTTATTTTTTATACCAGCTCTATTGAAGCATAATTGACATACAGTAAACTTCATATATTTAAAGTGTGTAATTTAACCGGTTTTGACTTATGTAAACCTCCATCAGGACCACCACCACCATCCAGATAGTGTGACCATACGCATCATCAGTGAAAGTTCGTTCTTTTGTGCTTCTCTGTAAACACTTCCTCCCACAACAGTGAGCTTTTATTGTGTGCATTTTTTAAATGGATGGAACACTAGTTTATTTCCCTATTTTTGGTTTTCTCATGTTTCCTGTCCAAGGGGAGTAAAGCTTCCTCCATTCATATGGTGGGGGTCGGGGGAGGCGTACAACTACCAAATTGCTTGATATATTAAGGACACACATCGTGCCCGTAATCAGTTCGGTTTGATGTCCAGAATCATCAACTCATCAATATTTTTTAAAGTGCTATCTCCATCGCAGTAGATTAGGGGCATAGCAGGGAATTTAAGTTGTGGTGCCTGACAGTAGGATGTCAATCTATTAATAGTTGGGAGGATCCACTTATAAAGACAACTGAGAAACAAGGACACGGGGAGCAAGGTCAAAGGAGAGATAGACAGAGTAAGTACTCAAGTTACCCAGAAGGGAGTGGGCTTCCAGATAGGGAGGTGAGGAAAGGAGGGTCCCGGAGGGAGGGCTCACAGCTAGAGAGGTGGAGAAGAGGGAGTAGACCTTTTCAAGGGTCAGAAGAACATATCTACTGCAATAGACAGTAAAGCAAAGAAATGTTTGGGCAAGTAGTGAAGATATCAGTCTGCTTTAAATAAGAAACTTTTAAGAGATTTGTTTAATCTTTCAATCAATATTAATTGTTAAATTGCATTACTCCATGCTGCTGGCAAAGAATGGGAGCTATGACTGGGTCAACAGATTAAGACCTGATTACAGTCTAGTTTTGAGAGCCATGCTAGAGAGTCTAAATGCATTCTATTCACCTAGTTCTCACTGGTGGTGTATAAGAATATTTGGGGTGGTACCCAGAGGAAGCTGTAACTCATGTGAAATCATTATATATTTTTGTTAATGTGGATTGAAAAAAAAATCCACATAACTATCATCTTAAACCTCTCATTTCAAGAATAGAGCTGCTTAGGACAAGTCTAAAAGTTAGTATGAAAACAATCAAATCAAATTAAATATTAAAAAATACAATCTGGCATAGGGACCTAACAGAAATCATGAACCGGATATACAATTGGGAAAATGTTGCCAAAGATAATGGAGATCCCCTCAGATGATGATTCTGAGCCTCTTTGGCATCGTGGAACACTTTGATTGAAGACAGATGCCTTTAGGGATTCATCATAGACAGGTTCTACCTGGGGCAAACTACTTCCCTGGTGGCTCAGATGGTAAAGAGTCTGCCTGCAATGTGGGAGACTGGGGTTCGATTCCTGAATTGGGAAGATCCCTTGGAGAAGGAAATGGTAACCCACTCCAATATTCTTGCCTGGAAAATCCCATGGACAGAGGAGCCTAGGGGGCTACCATCCATGGGATCGCAAAGAGTTGGACATGATTGAGCGACTAACACACAAGTGTACAAGTGTACAAGATTTGGACACCTATAAAATTTGCATATAGGGAGTCAACATGATAATATCTGGAGGTGTGCTTCTAAGACTAAGGGACCTTCAAAGTTTTATTTCATAAACATTCTGAATGTTTCCTATGTGCACAAAATCAAGGGCAAAATTAAGGCAACCAATTCACCCTCAAGGTTCATTTTCCCCCATCCCTCCTTACAAAGGACCGCACACTCCAGATTCAACTGTGGTGACCCCCTTAGTGTTATGGCTATCTTGTTGAACTTGTTAGGCTTTGGTGTCTAGAGCAGGGGTCAGCAACTTTTTTCCTGTAAAGGGCCAGATAAGTAAATATTTTAAGTTTTGTGGGCCATATGATCTCTGTTGAGACTATTAACTCTGCCAATGTAGTGCAACAGTATCCACAAACATAAGGCAGAAATGAATAGTATAATATAGTGAAAGTCGCTCAGTTGTGTCCGACTCCTTGCAACCCCTAGGATTATACAGTCCATGGAATTCTCCAGGCTAGAATACTGGAGTGGGTAGCCTTTCCTTCTCCAGGGAATCTTCCCAATCCAGGGATCGAACTCAGGTCTCCTGCATTGCAGGTGGATTCTTTATCATCTATCAGGGTGAACTTTATGTCCAAAACCAGGTGGTACAGGACTCACCTTGTGGTCCAGTGGTTAAGAATCCACCCTACAATGCAGGAGCTAGGGGTTCAGTCCCTGGTCAGGGAACTAAGATCCCATATGCCTGCAGCCAAGTTTAAAAAACAAACAGGTGACAGGGCCGATTTGATCCATGAGCTAGGTTTACAAACCCCTGGTCTAAATGGATGTTTTTCTGGAAGGTCCTGACTATGTGAAGGACTCCATCCATAAGTACAAATATGAAAAGCCATGACAACCTCATCTCTGAAAAGTTTCAAGCAAAGAACAATCACCTTACAGTTCATTTGATAACTCCTCACTGGTTAGAAAATTTTGCCTGCACAATCTCCAAGGACCCTCCCAGTTTTGTAATTCTGTGACTGATAAGTTATGGGAACCAGGCTGGGTGTATCTTCTCTCTTTCATTAGGGGGCCAGTTTCCATTTATTCTTGGCAGCTTAAGGTGGTCTAGCATTCAATGCTTGACCTTCAGTACTTTCTCTTGGAGAATGCCAACACTGTGTTTGTTTTCACTGATTTTCCTTCATTCTCTCTGCAAGGAGAGAGTGGACAGGCACTCTTATTGCATAAATAAGCATCTGTTTTTCTCTGATAGATGCTGCAAATCTGATTTCTGTTTTGTGTTTTCCAGATCTGTTTTCCCAACCAGCCAGTTTTAACGGACTCCGAAAATACCCTCTCCTCTTCAATGTATCCATCCCTCACCATGAAGACATCATCATGGCTGAGCTCAGGTTGTACACCCTGGTGCAAAGAGACCGACTTATATATGAAGGAGTGGACCGGAAAATCACCATTTTTGAAGTACTTGAGAGCAAAGAGGACCACGAAGGGGAAAGAAGCATGCTGGTCTTAGTGTCAGGGGAGATCTACGGAACCAACAGTGAGTGGGAGACTTTTGATGTCACTGATGCCATCAGGCATTGGCAAAAGTCAGGCTCATCCACCCACCAGCTGGAGGTCCACATTGAGAGCAAACACGAAACAGAGGACACACTTGGCAAGGGACAACTGGAAATAGATACTAGTGCCCAGAATAAGCATGAACCTTTGCTTGTCGTGTTTTCTGATGACCAAAGCAGTGAGAAGGAGCGGAAAGAGGAACTGGATGAAATGATCGCTCACGAGCAATTCCCAGAGATGGACAACCTGGATTTGGACGGTTATTCCAACGGACCTGGGGAAGAGGCTTTGCTGCAGATGAGGTCAAATATCATCTATGACTCCACTGCCCGCATCAGAAGGAATGCAAAAGGAAACTACTGCAAGAGGACCCCGCTCTACATCGACTTCAAGGAGATTGGCTGGGACTCTTGGATCATCGCTCCACCTGGATATGAAGCCTATGAATGTCGTGGTGTTTGCAACTACCCCCTG